>NW_024429184.1:29961052-30561052 GCF_017639785.1 Mesocricetus auratus
CAAACATACAGAATAAAGAAAGAATATTAAGAGCAGCTAAGGAAAAAGGTCAAGTAACATATAAAGGCAGACCTATCAGAATTACACCTGATTTCTCCATGGAAACTCTGAAAGCCAGAAGGTCCTGGATAGATATTCTACCTACACTAAGAGACCATGGATGCCAGCCCAGACTACTATACCCGGCAAAGCTCTCAATCACTATAGATGGAGAAAACAAGATATTCCATGACAAAACTAGATTCAACCAATATGTGTCCACTAACCCAGCCCTACAGAAAATTTTGGAAGGAAAACTCCAACCCAAGGAAGCTAACTACAACCAGAAAAACATAAGCATTAGAGAATCCCTCTCTACCAACAGCCAAAAGAACAAAGGGGCGAAATTCCACCCATAATTCCACCAACAACAACCATCGCAAATCGAAGAAGGATGAGCAATCAATGGTCATTAATATCCCTCAATATTAATGGCCTTAACTCACCCATAAAAAGACACAGACTAGCAGAATGGATTCGAAGACAGAACCCTTCCTTCTGCTGCATACAAGAAACACACCTCACCCTCAAAGACAGACATTACTTGAGAGTTAAAGGTTGGGAAAAAATTTTTCAATCAAATGGACCCAAGAAACAAGCAGGGGTAGCAATCCTAATATCTAACAAACTAGACTTTAAAATAAAATCAATCAAAAGAGATGAAGGAGGTCATTACATACTCATCACAGGTGAAACCCACCAAGACGAAGTGTCTATCCTGAACATCTATGCCCCCAATACAAAGGCATCCACATTCGTTAAAGAAACATTATTAGAACTTAAATCTCATCTAAAGCCCCACACAGTTATAGTGGGAGATTTCAACACACCACTCTCACCACTAGACAAGAATACCAGACAGGAACTCAACAAAGAAGCAAAGGGTCTAATAGAAGTAATGACCCAACTGGGATTAACAGATATCTATAGAACATTTCATCCACATAAAAAAGAATATACCTTCTTCTCACCACCACATGGAACCTTCTCAAAAATCGACCACATACTTGGCAACATATCAAACCTCAGCAGCTACAAAAAAATTGGAATAACTCCATGCATCGTATCAGACCACCATGCCTTAAAATTAGAATTCAACAACAACACAAATTGCAGAAAACCTACAAACTCATGGAAATTGAATAATGCTCAACTGCACCATCCCTGGGTCAAAGAGGAAATAAAAAAGAAATTAAAGACTTCCTCGAACTCAATGAGAATGAAGACACAACATACCCAAACCTATGGGACACTTTGAAAGCAGTGCTACGGGGAAGTTCATAGCACTAAGTGCTCACATGAAGAAACAGGAAAACAGTTATACCAGAGAATTAACATCACAGCTAAAAGCTCTAGAACACAAAGAAGCAAACTCCCCCAGGAGGAGTAGACGCCAGGAAATAATCAAATTGAGGGCTGAAATCAACAAAGTAGAAACCAGGAAAACAATACAAAGAATCAATGCAACGAAGAGTTGGTTCTTTGAGAAAATCAACAAGATAGACAAACCTTTGTCCAAACTTACCAAACAGCAGAGAATGAACACGCAAATTAACAAAATCAGAAATGAAAAGGGGGACATAACAACAGACTCTGAGGAAATCCAGAGAATCATTAGGTCATACTTTGAAAACCTGTACTCCACAAAATTCGAAAATTTAAAGGAAATGGATGACTTCCTGGACAGCTATCATTTGCCAAAACTAAATCAAGAACAGATAAGCAATTTAAATAGACCTATAACCCCTATGGAAATAGAAGCTGTCATCAAAAGTCTCCCAACCAAAAAAAGTCCAGGTCCAGATGGCCTCAGTGCAGAATTCTACCACAAATTCAAAGAACAGCTTATACCAATTCTTCTCAAAGTGTTCCACACAATAGAAGCAGAAGGGTCTTTGCCAAACTCTTTCTATGAGGCTTCAATAACCTTGATCCCCAAGCCACACAAAGATACAACCAAGAAAGAGAACTTCAGACCAATATCCCTCATGAACATTGATGCAAAAATACTCAATAAAATACTGGCAAATCGGATCCAAGAACACATCAAAACAATCATTCACCACGATCAAGTAGGTTTCATCCCAGGGATGCAGGGATGGTTCAACATACGAAAATCCATCAACGTAATCCACCATATAAACAAGCTGAAAAACAAAAATCACATGATCATCTCACTAGATGCTGAAAAAGCCTTTGACAAAATCCAACATCCCTTCATGATAAAGGTCTTGGAGAGATCTGGGATAACAGGGACATACTTAAACATAATAAAAGCCATATACAGTAAACCAACAGCCAACATCAAAATAAATGGACAGAAACTCAACGCAATTCCTCTAAAATCAGGAACAAAACAAGGCTGTCCACTCTCTCCATACCTTTTCAACATGGTACTTGAAGTTCTAGCTATAGCCATACGACAACAAAGGGGGATCAAGGGGATACAAATTGGGAAGGAAGAAGTCAAACTTTCACTGTTTGCAGACGATATGATAGTTTATATCAGTGACCCAAAGAACTCTACCAGGGAACTCTTACAGCTGATTAACACCTTCAGCAAAGTGGCAGGTTACAAGATCAACTCAAGAAAGTCAGTAGCCCTACTATATACAGATGATAAAAGGGCTGAAAGAGAAATCAGAGAAACATCACCCTTTACAATTGCCACAAACAACATAAAATACCTTGGGGTAACGCTAACCAAACAAGTGAAAGACCTGTATCGTAAGAACTTTGAATCTTTAAAGAAAGAAATTAAAGAAGCCCTCAGAAAATGGAAAGATCTCCCATGCTCTTGGATAGGTAGGATCAATGTAGTAAAAATGGCAATCCTGCCAAAAGCAATCTACAGATTCAATTCTATCCCCATTAAAATCCCAGCACAATTCTTCACAGACCTTGAAAGAACAATAATCAATTTTGTATGGAAAAACAAAAGACCCAGGATAGCCAAAACAACCCTGTTCAACAAGGCAACGTCCGGAGGCATCACTATCCCTGACCTCAAGCTCTATTATAGAGCTATAGTCCTGAAAACAGCTTGGTATTGGCACAAAAATAGACAGGCAGACCAATGGAATCGAATTGAAAATCCGGGTATTAACCCACACACGTACGAACATCTGATCTTCGACAAAGAAGCTAAAAATATACAATGGAATAAAGAAAGCATCTTCAACAAATGGTGCTGGCATAATTGGAGACTGGCATGTAGAAAAATGCGGATCGATCCATGTTTATCGCCATGCACAAAACTTAAGTCCAAATGGATCAAAGACCTCAACATAAATCCAGCCACACTGAACCTCTTAGAAGAGAAAGTGGGTGGTACCCTTGAAAGAATTGGTACAGGAGACAGCTTCCTGAACATAACACCAGTAGCACAGACAGTGAGATCAACAATTAATAAATGGGACCTACTGAAACTGAGAAGCTTCTGTAAGGCAAAGGACACAGTCAGCAAGACAAAAAGGCAGCCCACAGAATGGGAAAAAATATTCACTAATCCCACATCTGACAGAGGGTTGATCTCCAAAATTTACAAAGAACTCAAGAAGCAAGTCTCCAAAACAGCAAAGGACCCAATTAAGAAGTGGGCTGCAGAACTAAATAGAGAGTTTTCAATAGAGGAGTCTAAAATGGCTGAGAGGCACTTGAGAAAGTGCTCAACATCCTTAGCCATCCGGGAAATGCAAATCAAAGCAACTCTGAGATACCATCTCACTCCTGTCAGAATGGCTAAAATCAAAAACACCAATGACAATTTATGCTGGAGAGGATGTGGTGAAAGGGGGACACTCCTCCATTGCTGGTGGGAGTGCCAACTGGTTCAGCCACTTTGGAAATCAGTATGGAGATTCCTCAGAAAAATGGGAATAAACCTACCACAAGACCCAGCAACTGCACTCTTAGGCATATATCCAAAAGATGCCCATTCATATAACAAAGATGTCTGTTCCACTATGTTCATAGCAGCTTTATTTGTAATAGCCAGAACTTGGAAGCAACCTAGATGTCCCTCACCCGAAGAATGGATAGAGAAAATGTGGTACATCTACACAATGGAGTACTATTCAGCAGAAAAAAATAATGGAATCATGAGATTCGCAGGCAAATGGATGACACTAGAAGAAACCATCCTGAGTGAGGTAACCCAGTCACAAAAAGAGAAACATGGCATGTACTCTCTCATATATGGATTTTAGACATAGATCTGGGGAGTGCCAGCCTACATCCTATTGCCAGAGAGTCTGGGAAACAGAAACTTCATTTACTGGCTGGTTAAGTACCGAGCTGAACTCAAGAAAGCCAGTATCAGAGAGGGAGGACTGATGATCAAAGGGATTAAGACTGGGCTGGTTGAACCCCCAGAAACAGCTGACCAGACAAAGGTTAACTCTTGAATCCCAGGCATCAGCCTGGGAATCCAGCATGGGACTGATCAAGACCCCCTGAATCTGGGTGTCAGTGAGGAGGCCTAGGTAATCTATTGAGCCTTGGACAGCAGATCAGTACCCATCCCAAGTATACACACGGTCTCTGGACTCCCATAGAACAATGTGAGGTGCACTCTCACCCTGAACTCTTGGGGAAGGGTCTAGGCCCTGCCCTATATGAAATGACAGACTATGGACACCCCCATGGAGGGCCTCACCCTCCCTGGGGGAATGAGGGGATAACGGGGGGGGGGGATGGGGGGAGGGCACGGGAGGAGGGGAGGGAAAGGGAGAGGGACCTCGTACTGACTTGTGAAGCAACCTTGTTTCTTATCTAAATTTAAAATGGAATAATAAAAAAATATTAATGAAAAAAAAAAAAACAAAAAAAAAAAAAACTGTCCCTTCAGTTCAGATGTATACCATAAACTCTAATATCCCTTTGTTTCATCTATCTGCGATAACTCCCCCCCTCTCTGTTCTGCTATATATAATAAACACACTGAGTTGCTGGGGTTCTGAGTCCTCTCAATCAAGAGTCCATCCACACAACTGCAGATTTCCTGTGTCAGCTTGTCTATTCTCCATTCCATCACAGCTCCAGCCATGTCAAACTCCTGGAGACACGAAAGGATGCAGCAACGTAGTTCTTAGTAATTAAGTTTTGATGTGAAATTTTAGAAATGAATTTCATGCTAAAATATTAAAAGTAGAACCCTGGTTCCATTATGTACAGTGGACCAGTAACAGGGAGAAAGAAATACTATTCACAATTATAAGAATTTAAAAGGTCAAATAATTCTTCCAATACTGAGAAATTCAGAATATGTTTAGTAATCCTTATGATACCCAATTATTTTAGTTTAGTTTAGTTGGTAAAAGCAATATACTATATGTGTACTATGAGTTCCAACTTATGGAAACCCTTATCTTGTAAAGAAAATGTAGAATTTGTAAACTATGTCATTTTTTCAAAATTAGGATTATGAAAAGAATATGTTTTATAGTGGTTAATTACCTAAGGATATTGGACTAAGTCATAGAATATTTGTCAGTCTATCCCACAAATGACAGATTTTTTTAAAAAGGTAGAAAAAATAATGAAATTCTGGAACAAACTCTAATTTCCTGCTCAGTGAACATATTACATATCTATGTTTTAGTTTGTGATTATCAACTTATTTTAAATATATTAATTTTGTTTAGTGCTAGAATGCATACATGTAACTTTTGTAAAATATTTGGTTTTATTTCCTTTTTGTGTGCGTTTCCCATTATTTCTGAGTGAAGACATTATGCCTATGCATATGTAATAAATATTTTCTCAATTTTCATGTTTTATAAATAAGTAAATATTATATATATTCAAATGTGTGATTATGTAAGCAAAAACTTTTTGATTTTCTTTAGTTTTTAAAGAATTCATTTTCAAACAATACATAATAATGAATTATATAAAGTTGTATTCTCTAGGTGTTCTTTTTTCCAATGTATAAACTGATTACCTAATCACAAAAGTTGTATTCCTAAAGAAGAAGACATCTAGGTCAGTTCTGGCTTGATTCCCCCAAGTCCCATGTTCCAAATATATAATGTCTTCAGCAAGAGGGACTTACTTCAATTCTGGAATGTGGTCAAAAGCAATGACAATACCCAGAAGTTTTAAGGTTGTCTTAGACTCAGTTGGACCAACAACTAACTCTAAAGGAGAAATCCCAGTCAGAGAGGTGCAGGAAGAAGTGACTGAATTCTCATTTGAGAATCTTATGATCTGATTCACTACTGCCTTCTGTGTTGACAGAGAACGTTGACATCCAGCAGGCCTTATCTTGAAGCTTTATAACAAGGAAGGAACCAGAGCTGCTCTGATGGAAATGATAGTTGTTAAGATGACAATAACATTCTCAACAATGAGAGTAATGAATATATTTAGTCAATCAGAACATGTGTAAAATATATATTACCCACATTTATTGATAATGTGCATTGCATGGGATGAGAGTTCATATATTTGAAACATACAAGCACATATCTAAATACAATATAAGTAGACTAAATGATTAATTTAAATAAAATATTTAAAGAAACTTAAACGCATGCCATTGGGCTCTTTGAAAATTATTCTCTGGCTTCCTACCTATATTCCTTAAAATTGTAAGCACATTTCTGTTGCTATGGTTTAGAACTTTGAACGGAAGACTGACAATTACATGATTCAAACTGGATGACAGTTCGCCTTTTTGGAGGTAGTATTTATAGTCTAAAATAATAATTACCTGTAAGATTATGAAGGGTTATAAAGTTATTACAATTATTAAACACTTATTCATCATAGTAATTTAGAATACAGCTCTACATGGTTAGTCTCTGCTTCCATAGTAGAATTTTCTGCTTTTATCATATGAAAGGTATGGTAGAAAAGATTCAGAAGAGGAAGTCCAAATAGTTCAGTATCACAACTAGACAACGATTGATCACCTCTACAGAGAAAACCTATCTTTCTGGTTTGGCTAAACAACAACCATTTCTCCTTAACTTTATTTGATGGCATATATTTCTGGAATATATTTATAATGGTAATCAAGTGGTACCACAGATCTTAGTTATAGATGAAGAGTGAACATTTTAGTTCTGTGTAATATTTAGTGTCTAGGAATTTAAATGGGTTTATAAGAATATAAATATGACTGTTTTAAAATGGCATTTTTTAGTAGTCTGGGCTGGAATCTGTGGTTTCTTAGTGTTTATAGAACATCTATCCAGGACCATTTAAGCCACACACCTATTAACACCCGATCTTTTACAAAGAAGCTAAAAATATACAAAGGAAAAAAGAAAGCATCTTCAACAAATAGTGCTGGCATAAATGAATGCTGGCAGTAGAAAATTGTAGATAGATTCATATGTATTATCATGTACAAAACTTAAGTATAAATGGATCTAAGACCTCAACATAAATCCAGTCACACTGAACCTCTTAAAAGAGAAATTGAGAAGTTCCTTTGAGCAAATTGGTACAGGAGACCGCTTCCTGAACATATCACAAGTAGCACAGACACTGAGATCGACAATTAATGAATGGGATCTCCTGAAACTGAGAAGCATTGTAAGGCAAAGGACACAGTCAACAAGGCAGCTCACAGATTGGGAAAAGATATTCACTAACCCCACATCTGACAGAGGGCTGATCTCCAAAATTTACAAAGAACTCCAGAAGCTAGTGAACAAAACACCAAATAATCCAATTAAAAAGTGGGGTGCAGAAATAAATAGAGAATTATCAACAAAGTAGTCTAAAATGGCTGATAGAAATGTAAGAAATTGTTCAATATTCTTAGCCGTCAGGGAAATGAAAATCAAAACAACTGTGAAATACCATCTTACTATTGTCAGCGTGACTAAAATAAAAAACACCAATGACAGTTTATGCTGGAGAGGATATGGAGAAAGGGGAAAACTCCTCCACTGCTTGTGGGAGTGCCAATTTGTACAGCCACTTTGGAAATCAGTATGTAGATTTCTCAGGAAAATGGGAATCAGTACATCACATGATACAGCAATTCCACTCTTAGGCATATACCCAAAAGATGCACATTCATACAACAAGGACATCTCATCAACTATGTCCATAGCAGCATGGAAGCAACCTAGATGCCCCTCAACTGAACAATGGATAGAGAAAATGTGATATATTTATACAATGGAGTACTACTCAGTAGAAAAAAATGAAAAACAATGGAATCTAGAAATTTGCAGGCAAATAAATGGATGGCACTAAAGGAAACCATCCTGAGTGAGGTAATCCAGTCACAAAAAGACAAACATGGTATATACTCTCTCATATGTGGATTTTAGACATGGAGCAGGGCATTGTCAGCCTACAATCCTACCACCAGTGAGTCTGGGAAACAGGGAGGACCCTAAGAAACACTTGCATGGTACTCTAGAGAAGGGAACGAGGACAGGATATCCTGAGCAGATTGGGAGCATGGGAGGAGGGGACAGGGAGTTGGGAGAAAGAGAGGGGGAGAAGAGGAGGGGAGAGGAGGACATGGAGGAGCAAGAAGGTTGAGTCGGGGGAAGAATAGTAGAGAGTAGGATGAGAGACACCATAATAGAGGGAGTCATTATAGGTTTGAGGAGCGATCTGACACTAAGGAGATTTCCAGAGACCTACAGGGATGACACCAACTGGCCATGTAAACAGTAATGGAGAGGCTACCTTAAATGACCTTCCCTGATAATGAGATTGAGGACTAACTTATATGTCATCCTAGAGCCCTCATCTAAACAGTGAACTGAACTCCTAGAAACCAGTTGCAGAGAGGGAGGAGTGATGAGCAAAGGGGTTAAGGCCAAGCTAGTGAAACCCACAGAAAGAGCTCACCTGAACAAGGGGGAGGTCATGGACCCCAGACTGATGGCTGAGAGGCCAGCATGGTACTGATCCAGACACCCTGAATGTGGGTGTCAGTGAGGAGGCCTCTATAATCTATGGGGCCTCGAGTAGTAGATCAGTATTTATCCTTTGCATACAAATAGACTTTGGAAACCCATTACATGTGGAGGGATGCTCTCTCAGCCTGCACACATGGGGGAGGGTCTAGGCCCTGCCTTAGATGATATGACAGGCTTTGGGGATACCAAATGGAGGGCCTTACCCTCCCTGTGGATCTGAGGGGGGATGGCCTGGAAGGTTGGAGGGCTTGAGGGGTGCTGGGCAAGGAGAGAAGGGAAACGGAGCTGGAATTGACATGTAATCAGGCTTGTTTCTAATTTGAATATAAATAAATAAGTAAATAAAGTGGCATTTCTTATGGTACATAATCAGAACTCTTAGACTGTGCATTGGTGGCACATGCCTTTAATCTTTAATCTCAGCACTGAAGATGCAGAGGCAGTCGAATCTCTTTGAGTTCAAAGCTAGCCTGGTCTAAAGAGTGTGTTCCAGGACAGGCTCCAAAGCAATACAGAGAAACTCTGTCTCAAAAAACCAAAAAGAAAAATACAAAAGGAAAAAAATGTCTCCTTAAAGCATTCCTGAACTTTATATTATTGCATAAATCATAACTGTATCTTCATGGTTCCATAAATTTTACCTACTATGATCCATTCAAAACAATATTTCCAAAGTAAAACAATTTTGACACAGGTCATAACAAAATATTTTAGTTTCTTCCTTACAGTTTGTTCTCTTGGATTCCTGTGTACCTAAATGTGATTACCCAGCTCCTTGCTCTGGCTACCAGCTGCTATGCCATTCTCCTCATTATTATAATCTGCCCCTAAGGAACAATAAGATACAATAAATACCTTCCTTCCCCACATTGCTGTTCCCCACATTGCTGTTGTGGAGTATTACTTTAACTATGTAAAGATGTGTTACATTTGTTTATGATACATTTGTTTAATTATGTAAAGATTTGTTGTCATTTTACCTTGTCTGTCTAAGGCAACTTACTGGTCTAATACAAAGCTGAGAGGCCAAGATGTTAGCAATAGAGAGATAGGCTGGGCTGCCAGGAAGAACGAATAAGTAATAGGAACATCTAGGGTTAAGAGAAGGAGAGAGAACAGAGAATGAGGGAGAAAGAGAGGGAGATTCATAGGGCCAGTCAGCCAAGCAGCTGCCAACAGCTAGACACAAAATAGCACATACAGAAGGAAAGAAAGTTAAAAAGTCCAGAATCAAAACATAGATGAAGAGACACAAGTAAAGTTATAAGAGCTAGCAGGAAATGAGCATAAGATAAGGCTGACCATTCATAACTATAGCAATAAGTCTCTGTGTCATATTTTGGGACCTGGTTGGTGCCCCTTCCCCCCAATAGAGCCTGATACACATTTCTTTTAGTCATGGTATTTTATAACAGCAACAGAAAAGTCACTGACATAAATACAACAAACTTAATTGTACTTATTTCACGAAAGAAGAATTTAGCTACATGTTAACTCCAGTACAGTAACGGGAGGTGATTTCAACAGCCTGCTTCCATGCATGATCTTGTTGTCTGTATATAAAACAAACAAATAAACAAACAATAAATAGATAAATAAATAAACAAATAGAACAACAGAGAGCTAAATTACACCTTACATCACATGTACCAAATCCATAGCATTGCTCTATCCCACCCCAAAACTATAGACATTCTTTTCCCATGGACACATGCAAGTTTCCTTCTAAAACAGGCCAAATTTGATATCCAAAGAAAAATCTCAAGAAATTGATGAAAATGGGAAAAAAATCCATAATTCCATGGTGTTTCTGTGTACAATTGAATAAATATTGAAATCAACAGCAAAAGAAATGCTAGAAATTAACAATTTCTGTATATTAAACAACATAATATTTAATGATGAGTGGGTTATTGAAAAACTGAGAGGAAAGTACAGTTTAGGGGTGAAATAAAAATGAAAATACAATATACTCAAATCTGTATGATACCATTCAAGAAGTTTTAAGATCTAAGTTAATAGTTTAAGATACAAATTAACGTGGTCTCTATATTGAAACAAAAATTAGCAGAATCACATATAAATAGCTAGATGATGTACCAGCATTTCAATCGTAGACACATGTGGCAGAAGGGAGAAGACAAGTTCTTTGACATGTGTGCATAAACAGGTTCTGGTTATTGAGGGGAAATTCTTCACATGAAAATGTGCTATTTCAGTGAGCCATTTAAATCCCAAAGGTACATACAGAGTGAAACATTTTCTTCCACATGCTCCATATTCTGTTATGTTAATGATTCTTCTATTTAAAAAACAGTATTATAAACTACTAGTGTTAAAGCTTTGAACTTTGAGTTGGCTTTAGTGGAAGATACTTGTATAATTTCTTTTTTTCTACATGTGGGCATTCATTTCCCCAGCATCATTTATTGACGGTGCTATCTTTTCTCCAGTGCATAGCTTTGGCCATTTAAAATGTCATCTGTCAGCAAAATTACTTCAAATCTACTTTATTTAGTCTCAAGCAGAATCCTAGGATGGGGCAAAAAGCAATTACATATCATAAGAATGGTCTCTATTCTGGTTTCCAATATTATTCCCCTCTGAAATCAACTTGAACTGGTTTTCCATAGTCCACACTGGTCTCAGCATTGATGTCCTCCAAACTTTTACTACAGTGACTTATTCAGCTACATTTTTAGCTTTCAAAAGCCTCAGAGTCACAAAGTCTTCCACATATCCCCCCAAAAACAGCATAGTTAAGCCTGTCAGAAAAATAGTCCACTCCATAATACATACTTTTGTTTTATATTTGTATTCATCTCACAAACTTCATAACCTACAAAATTTATAAAAGAAGTGTTTCATTTATGGGTTCACAGTTCTAGAGGGTTGAATTTAATGGCCATCATTGCAGGGAACATAGAAACAGGTACTTAGGCATATTATTGATACAGTAACTTTGATCCACAAGCAGAGATGCAAAAAGAGAGAACAAGCTAACTAGGAGTAGCATGGCATTTTGAAACCTCAAAGCCCTGCTTTGTGACACACCTCTTCTAACAAGACCTCACCTAATCCTGACAAAACTGTTCTACCCTAAATACATATGAGCCTCTGGAGACCATACTCATCCATATGATTAATCCACTCTTCATTTGAGGGGCATCTAGGTTGCTTCAAGGTTCTGGCTATTACAAATAATGCTGCTATGAACATAGTGGAGCAAATGTCCTTATTGTATGAATTTGTCTCCTTTGGATATATGCCTAAGAGTGGAATTGCGGGTCTTGTGGTACACTAATTCCCATTTTCCTGAGGAATCTCCATACTGATTTCCAAAGTGGCTGTTTGAGTTGGCACTCCCACCAACAGTGGAGGAGTGCTTCCCTCTCTCTCCATCCTCTCCAGCATAAATTGTCTTCGGTGTTTTTGATTTTAGCCATTCTCACAAGAGTAAGATGGTATCTCAGAGTTGTTTTGATTTGCATTTCCCTGATGGCTAAGGATGTTGAGCACTTTCTTAAGTGTCTCTTGGCCATTTTAGCCTCCTCTATTGAGAATTCTCTATTTAGTTCTGTACACCACCTTTTAATTGGATCCTTTGGTGTTTTGGAGACTTGCTTCTTGAGTTCTTTGTAAATTTTGGAGATTAGCCCTCTGTCAGATGTGGGGTTAGTGAATATCGTTTCCATTCTGTGGACTGCCTTTTATCTTGTTGACTGTGTCCTTTGCCTTACAGAAGCATTTTAGTTTCAGGAGGTCCCATTTGTTAATTGTCGATCTCAGTGTTTGTGCCACTGGTGTTATGTTTAGGAAGTGGTCTCCTGTACCAACTTGTTGAAGAGTATCTCCCACTTCCTCTCCTAAAAGTCTCATTGTGGCTGGATTCATGTTGAGATGTTTGATGCATTTGGACTTAAGTTTTGTACAAGGTGAAAAATATGGATCTATCTGCAGTCTTCTGCATACCAGTACCCAGTTATGCCAGCACCATTTGTTGAAGATACTGAAGGGATGAAACCAATTGGCAAGCTAGGCAATAGTGGAGAGACCACCTCGAATACCCATTCCTGATAATGAACTTGATGTCTATAACCATCCGGGAGCTTTCATCCAGTGACTGACGGAATCAGAGGCAAACACACACAATTATGCACTGAACTGAACCCAAGGAACCCAGTGACAGAGAGAGAGGAGTGATGAGCAAGTTGGCAAAGAATGGGCTGGCAAACCCAGCAGAGACAGCTGATCTGAACAGGGGAGAGCTCTTGGACCCCAGACTGACAGTGGGGAGGCCAGCATGGGACTGATCTGGACCTCCGAATGTGAGTGTCAGTGAGAAGGCCTGGGCAACCTATGGGGCCCTGAGCAATGGATCAGTGTCTATGCCTGGACTACAGTCATCGTGTGCCCATACCACAAAGAGGGATGCTCTCTCAGCCTGGACTCTTAGCGGAGTGCCTGGACCCTACCCTGAGTGAAATGACAGACTCTAGATATACCCTATGTGGAAGGAATTGGCAATAGGGTGGGAGGCTGGGGGGGGGATGGGGAGTGCGGGAGGAGGGGAGGGAGAGGGAACTGGGATTGACATGTAAAACAAGCTATTTAAAATTAAAATTAAAAAAAGCACCAATGACAATTTATTCTGTAGAGGTTGTGGTGAAAGGGGAACACTCCTCCACTGCTGGTTGGAATGCCAAGTTGTACACCCACTTTGGAAATCAGTATGGAGATTCCTCAGAATAATGGAAATAAACCTACCTCAAGACCCAGCAACTCCACTCTTAGGCATATATACAAAAGATGCCCATTCATAAAACAAGGATGTCTGTTCCACTATGTTCATAGCAGCTTTGTTTGTAATACCAGTACTTGGAAGCAACCTAGGTGCCCCTCAACCAAAGGGTGGATAAGAAAATGTGGTATATTTACACATCTAGTGAGATGATCATGTGGTTTTTCTTTTGTAGTTTGTTTATATGGTGGATTACTATTACTATTCAGCAGAAAAAAATAGTGGAATCCTGAAATTTGCAGGCAAATGGATGGCACTAGTGGCACTAGAAGAAACCATCCTGAATGAGGTAACCCTGTCACAAAAAGAGAAACATGACATGTTCTCTCTCATATATGGATTTTAGACATAGATCTTGGGAGTGCCAGCCTACAGTCCCATGGCCAGAGAGTCTGGGAAACAGAACCTTCTTTCAGTGGCTGATGGAAGAGGCAGACTCACAAGGCTAAGCACTGAGCTGAACTCAAGAAATCCAGTGACAGAGAGGGAGTTCTGATGACCAAAGGGGTTAAGACTGGGCTGACTTAACCCTCAGAAACAGCTGACCTGAGAAGGGTTAGCTCTTGAATCCCAGACTGATGGCTGGGAAGCCAGCATGGGACTGGTCAAGACACCCTGAATGTGGATGTCATGTGGAGGCCCAGGTAATCTATTGAGCCTTGGGTAGTAGATCAGTATTTATCCCGGGTAACCAATGGATTTGGGCTCCCATCCAACAATGAGAGATGCACTCTCACTCTGGACTCTTGGGAGACGGTCTAGGCCCTGCCCTAGATGAAATGACAGACTATGGACACCCACATGGAGGGCCTCACCCTCCCTGGGGAAATGAGGGGATATTGTTGGCATTGGTGGGAGTGTGAGGGAAGAGAGGAGGGAAATGGGGAGTGACCTGGAATTGACATGTGAAGCAACCCTGTATCTAATTTAAATTTAAAAATAAAATATAAAAACTGCTTATGGAAATACAAAATATTCTGTATACCCAATACAATCCTGAGGAAAAAAAGAGCCATCCTGGAGACATTACCACACCTGATCTCAAAATATACTACTTAGCCATCATAATAATAATAAGATGAAAGTTTGACTTCTTCTTTTTCTACTTGTATCCCCTTAATCTCCTTTTGTTGTCTTATTGTTCTAGCTAGAACTTCAAGTACAATATTGAAGAGATATGGAGAGATTAGACAGCCTTTCTTGTTATGGATTTTAGAGGAATTGTGTTGAGTTTCTCTTCATTTAATTTGATATTAGCTGTTGGTTTACTGTAAGTTCCTTTTTTTAAGTTTAGGTAGGTTCCTGTTGTCCCTGATCTCTCTAGGACCTTTGTCATGAAGAGGTGCTGGATTTTGTCAAAGGCTTTTTCAGCATCTAGTGAGATGATCATGTGGTTTTTCTTTTGTAGTTTGTTTATATGGTGGATTGCATTGATAGATTTTCTAATGTTAAACCATCCCTGCATTGGTGGGATGAAGCCTACTTGATCATGGTGGATGATTTTTCTGATGTGTTCTTGAACCCGATTTGCAAGTATTTTATTGAGTACTTTTGCATCGATTTTCATGAGGGAAATTGTTCTATAGTTCTCTTTCTTAGTGTGTCTTTGTGTGGCGTGGGTACCAAGGTAATTTTGTAGCCTCGTAAAAAGAGTGTGGCAGTGAGCCTCCCACTTCTTTTGTGTGGAACACTTTGAGGAGTATTGGAATTAGCTCTTCTTTGAATTTCTGGTAGAATTCTTCTCTGCAAACATCTGGGACTGGGATTTTTTTGGTTGGGAGAGGTTTGATGATTGCTTCTATTTTGTTAAGGGTTATAAGTCTGTTTAAATTGTTTATCTGCTTTGATTTAGTTTTGGCAAGTGATACCTATCCAGGAAATTGTCCATTTTCTTTAATTTTTCAATTTTTGTGAAGTACAGGTTTTCAAAGTATTCCCTGATGGTTTTCTGGATTTCCTCAGGGTCTGTTGTTATGTCCCCCTTTTCATTTCTGATTTTGTTAATAGCATGATCTCCCTCTGTCTTTTGGTTAATTTTCACAGAGGTTTGTCTATTTTGTTGATTTTCTCAAAGAATCAACTCTTTGTTTCATTGATTCTTCTCAATGATTTCCTGGTTTCTACTTGATTGATTTCAGCCCTCAATTTGATTATTCCCTGGTTTATCCTCCTCCTTGGTGAGTTTGCTTCTTTTTTTACTAGAGCATTCCATTGTACTATTAATTCTTTAGTGTGATTTTTCTCCAGTTTCTTCAAGTGGGTACTTAGTGCTATGAACTTTCCTCTTAGCACTGCTTTCGGAGTGTCACTTAAGTTTGGATATGTTGTGTCTTCATTCTCATTGAATTCCAGGAAGTCTTTAATTTATTTTTTCTATTTCTTCCTTTACCCAGAGCTGGTGCACTTGTGCATTGTTCAATTTCCATGAGTTTGTAGGGTTTCTGTGATTTGTGTTATTGTTGAATTCTAATTTTAATGCATGGTGGTCTGACAAGATACAGGGGGTTATTCCAATTTTTGTATCTGTGGAAGCTTGCTATATTTCCTAATATGTGGTCGATTTTAGAGAAGGTTTCATGTGGCACCGAGAAGAAAGTATATCCCTTTGTGTTTGGGTGGAATGTTCTATATATGTCTGTTAAACCTAGTTGGGTCACAACTTCTTTATTTCTTTTGTTTCTTTGTTAAGTTTCTGTCTGGAGGTCCTGTCTAATGGTGAGAGCAGAGTGTTGAAGTCTTCTACTACTAATGTGTGAGATTTTATGTGTGATTTGAGCTTTAACAATGTTTCTTTCACAATGTGGGTGCCTTTGTGTTTGGGGCATAAATGTTCAAAATTGAGACTTCATCTTGATGGACTTTTCCTTTTATGAATATGAAATGTCCTTCTTCATCTCTTTTGATTGATTTTAATTTGAAGTCTAATTTGTTAGATATTAGGATTGCTACCCCAACTTGTTTCTTGGGTCCATTTGATTGGAAAGTTGTAGATACTCTTCAACGAATTGGTACAGGCGACCTCTTCCTCAAAATAACACCAGTAACACAGACACTGAGATCAACAATTAACAAATGGGACCTCCTGAAACTAAGAAGCTTCTTTAAGGCAAAAGACACAGTAAACCAGACAAAAAGGCAACCCACTAAATGGGAAAAGATATTCACTAACCCTACATCTGACAGAGGACTGATCTCCAAAATTAACAAAGAACTCAAGAAGCGAGTCTCCAAAACACCAGAGAATGCAATTAAAAAGTGAGGTACAGAACTAAAAAGATAATTCTCAATAGAGGAGTCTAAAATAGCTGAGAGACATTTAAGAAAGTGCTCAACATCCTTAATCATCAGAGAAATGCAAATCTAAACAACTCTGAGATACCATCTTACTCCTGTTAGAATGGCTAAAATCAAAAGCACCAAAGACAATTCATGCTGGAGATGATGTGGAGAGAGTGGAACACTCCTCCACTGCTGGTGGGAATGCCAGCTTGTACACTCACTTTGGAAATTAGTATGAAGATTCCTCAGGAAAATGGGAATCGATCTACTACAGGACCCAGCAGTTCCACTCTTAGCCATATATCTGAATGATGCAAATTCATACAACAAGGACATGTGTTCCACTATGTTCATAGCACCATTGTTTGTAAAACCCAGAACCTGGAAGCAACCTAGATGCCCCTCAACCGAAGAGTGGATAGAGAAAAATGTGGTATATTTACACAATGGAGTACTACTCAGCGGAAAAAAATAATGGAATGTTGAAATTCACAGGCAAATGGATGGCACTGGAACAAATCATTCTGAGCAAGGTAACCCAGTCACAAAAGGACAAATATGGTATGTACTCACTCATATATGGATTTTAGACATGCATCAGGATAGTTCCAGTCTTCAATGCCACTAACAGAGTGTCTGGGAAACAGGAAAGAACCTAAGAAAGATATGCATGCTACCCCAGAGAAGAGAAATGAGGCAAGATCTCCTGAACAGATTGGGAACACGGCAGGAGGTGTGTGTGGAGGGAGTGGGAGCTGGGAAGAATAGAGGGGGAGAAGAGAAGAAGAGAGTAGTTCATGGGGGAACAGGAATGTTGATTGGGGGGTTTGAATGGGTGAGAACAGGTTGAGAAATACTATAATAGAGGGAATCGTAGGTTTGAGAGAGACTGACACCAGTGAGATCTCTAGGGATCGAAAAGTATGACACCAACTAGCAAACTAAGCAATAGTGGAGAGACTACCTTAAATGCCTGTTCCTGATAATGAACTTGACGTCTACCTTATATGCCATCCTAGGACCCTCATCCAGTGTTCAATGGAAGCAGAGGCAAACACCCACAATTAAACACTGAACTGAACCCATGGAACCCAGTGACAGAGAGAGAGGGGCAATGAGCAAATTGGCAAAGAATGGGCAGGCAAAACCAGCAGACACAGCTGATCTGAACAAGGGGGAGCTCTTGGAGCCCAGACCGATAGTTGGGAGGCCAGCATGGGACTGATCCAGAACCCCTGAGTGTGAGAGTCCGTGAGGAGGCCTGGGTAACCTGTGGGGCCCTGGGCAGTAGATCAGTGTTTATCCCTGGTAAACAAACGGACTTTGTGTGTCCATAACACAAAGAGGGATGCTCTCTTAGCCTGGACTCTTAGGGAAGGAAGTGGGTATAGGGTGGGAGGCTGGGGGGGTTGCGGGAGGAGGGGAGTGAGAGGAAACTGGGATTGACATGTGAAGCAAGCTATTTAAAATTAAATAAATAAATTTAAAAAAAGGAAAAAATTAGAAAACATTCAAAGACCTCAAAGTAAAATTGAAACTAGTAGCAGAAAAGAGGGGACTATCCTAAAGTACAATAATCAGTTTTGATTTTATATGTAGGTGTCTAGAAACTCAAGAAATAAAGTTAACAAATGACAAGTGAAACCTCGTGAGATTTGAAAGATTCTACAAAACAAAAGAAACTCAATTAAATAAAGAGGCAGCCTAACCAAATTGAAGAAAAGTCTACATCTGAGAAAAGTTTACTATCTAAAATACACAAAAAATTAAAAGATGAAGAAAAAAACCAATCTAATCCAAAAATTGAATTGTCAAACTCAGTAATAAGTTCTCAAAGTAGAAATGCATATACATTTGCATTAGTATCCTCATTATCATTAGCTGTCAGAGAAATGCAAATTAAAACTATACTGTGATTCAATCTCACCAGAGTCAGACTGCCTATCAGATGAATATCAAAAGGTAAGACAATCTTGAGAGGATGGTGATTGGGGTGAAATCTGGTGAGTACACTATGGCAATCCAAGTGAAATCACCAGTCTTCATAAAGTTTGAATGGAGTCTGCATCCTACTGCACAGATACTTGCTCATCTGTATTCACTGACACTCTATAGAATAACTATGAAATATAATCAGCCAATATTTCCATCAGCTGATAGTGGGTAATGAAAATGTAGTACGTATGTACAATAGACTTTTATTCAGTTGTGAACATAGCTAAGATTACAAAATATGTGTGATGGAACCTGAAAAATATAATCAGTGAGGTAACCCAGTCGTAGAAAACAAATGCCATGTATTTTCCCTCATATGTTGCTCTCAGCTTTGAAACTCTAACTTTAACTTGGAGTTCCTACAGAAGTAAGTAAACAAGAAAGAGACCATGGTAACAGAGGTCTACCTTAAGTAAAGAGGCATACTAAAGAGCATTTAAATATGTAGTGAAGAGGGATTTGGGGGATTAGTAGGTTGAAATAGAGAGGGACTGTGAAACAGGATGAATGGGAGGCCGAGGAAAGGGTTAACCAAAATGAAGAGGGAATGAACACACACACACACACACATACACACACACACACAAACACACACACACACACAAAACAACAACAACAACAACAACAACAAAAATGGGAACCTTATATCTTACAACCAAATTAGAAAATTTATTTAAAAAAAAAGACTTAAGAGGATATAAACTACATCACTAATCAATCTTCTCTTAGAAGCTAGGGGTTATTAACAAAAACACCAGTTTGAGAGGTGGGTACCTCCTTCTGAGTTGTAGGTAAGGAGATACACAGAGGCCCACAAAACAATACAAGCTCTTGCCATTCCTCTGGGTTGTATACTAGAACTAGTTGATAAGATCTTCTTGCTGAAAAACCACACATTTGGATTGTACTTTATAGAGAGATGGTAAAACTGAGATGGAAACTTTCTCCTTGATGATTGATACTCATGGTCCCAGAAAGCAGTATCCTGACTTCTGTGGGAAGAAAAAGTGTGAGTGATCTTGGCCACTTGTGCACTCTATGAACTCAGAAATTAATGTGCTAGGTAAGATGTGGCTACTTGTACAATATTGTCACTGATATTATGAGTCTAGCCAACTCTTGTTTTACTGGACTTGAAGCCTATTTCACAGGAAGGAATCCATGACTATCCCTGTAAATCTGTTTGAAAATCCAAGGGAGGGAAGGTCACACTCTCTAGAAGGAAATTGAATACTGTTGTTTATATAAAGTGACATAGCATAAAACTGTTTTCTATATATTTATATTTATACCTTTAGATAAATACTATTCTCAGTTCTAATCAAAGACACATCTTTTTCCATTTAGCAGTAAAAAATTTGGACTCATGGTTATACAAAATGCTGATAATAAGTGACAGATGATTATTAAGCCTTAAAGAAGCCATCATTACTAGTCCCTTAAATCTCAGGAATCATTGCACAACACAGGAGCAGATGAATTTTAGAGAAGACTGGGATAAGGCCTTTGGAAGGCCTCTTTCTGTATTCACAAATTCACAACAGTCCTGGGATGCCTTTATTGGAACTATACGAGAGTTGCCCTTATCAGTTACAAGTCATGAATTGGGACCAGGAAGCTCAAATTGCTCTACTTCTCGTTGCTTAACTGCTATGTCTAGATTTAATGAGAGAGATAGAGTCATTACCCCCAGGGATCCCTTCAGCTTCCAATGGAAGGTCCCAATTCAATGGTCGTTCATTTGGCCCTGGTTAACCTAAATGGGTTCAGTTGAACACACAAAGTCATGGCTCTTAGAAAGGGATTTTTGAAGAAGGGAATATTGACAGAGATGGGAAGGAGTAGCAAGTCATTGGGTGAAGTGGAAAATTAAAATGTATATAGGCATGGAGGTGTCTAAGAATAAATAGCAAATCAAAAGTTAAAATAAAATAAATGTAATTCAAAAATATATAAGCGATCATGTGTGTAAACTGATGCATGAGACAATGATTCAGTGTTAGCATCAGTATACTTTCAATGTAATCCTGGTTTCCTTCCTTGTCATAAATGACTTTATGTATTTATTTAGTATTTGACTCCCATTTTTAAACATTGTGTGACTGACAACATTGAAAACAATTCAGAGCAGCGTATGTAACCTTGTTAGGCAGTTAAACATTGTATAACAATTATTATTCAGTGCAAAGAAGAAAAAGGCATAGTTTCTTAGATGTTTGGGTACAGTGTCTCTTTTCAGTCTACTTCCAAGGAATTACACGCTAATCCCTAGTTCAAGCCTCAGACCAACAATGTTAGATGTAGCTCCTCTACTACTAGGACTCCATGTCTCAGGAGTGTTTCTATATCCTCCACTTATAAGACCCAGGCTGTTCTCCATTGGAAGATGCCTTTTCTAGGATAAACCTAAGCATTGTCCCTTGTTTTTGTTTGCATATTATTATATGTTTGCTTTGTATTAAATTTCTCTTACGATCTCTCTTAAAATAGGGATAAGACAGCAAAAACAGAACAAATCCTTTAAGTTTGCCTGTAACCCAGACAAAGAAGTGATTTAGCTCTAGAGGATCACTCTGGGCTTTGGTGGTGAAGTCTAATAGTGTAAGAATTTGCAAGTTTAGTCTAGAGGTCTGCATATATATTTCTTTTGGGGACCTTAAGATAACTGACAATATTCAACAAACTATGTTGCTACATAACTTATGAAAACCTGTGGTCGAATATTTAATAGGGTCCATATGATACAGTATTATGTTTATAATTCACGATTCTTTACTCTGTGACTCTGAGCTATGTCGGTAAATTCTCAAGCAGCGTGGTTGATAAGTCCTCGGTGAAAGTGAATAAGTATTTTACTTTTTGCATTTGTTCTGCTGTCTGATCTTTCCGTCATCAGCTTCTCCTGTGTTATGCTTTTGTCAGTGGTTGAATTTGGCTTCCTCTACTTTGATCTTTGATACGAACCCCAGGGTATAACTTTCATTTATTCATTTAGTCTTATAAACAAACAAAAGCTACAATATGATTAAAAGTTTGACCTTCTAGCTTAGCTAACTACTGCCAGATTCCTGTTCTCCAATCCTTTGCAGAATGACCCAGGTGGACACAGTGACATGCTTTTGTGAGTGGTTTAAATCTGATTTTTTAAACACTGTTTTATTGCAAATATATAAAGTTAATTCAGATATGTATATAATAGAATATATAAGCTATTAATTATTACAAAGTAATTGTGAACAATAACAGATAAAGATAAAGACACAGTCAGGAGCCAGTATAGACTCTATCTTCTCTAGTTACATTCTCATATGCTTTTCCAAAGTCAATGGGTATCTTGACTTTTTGTTTCTATTCTCTGTTGTCTTGGTAAATAATTGCGTACTCTTAAATATAAGAATGAAAAGCACAGTCTGAAACTCCCTTTTAGTGTCTACTCACACTTTCTAGGCTTTCTGTTGTCATTTTGTCTGTGTTTATCAGAGAGCTTGGGACCACACACTGTCAGAAGATGGCTCTACCACTGAGGGCCCTCTATCCTCACATATGACTTCTATTTTAATTCCTTTAATAACTATTGTTCATTTGTTTACCTTTGTGTAAACATCCTTGGTTACTTATTAATCCTTATGTGAAAATTTCATAACTCAATTGTCCATCTGATTGCATTCCACATTTAAACTGCTTTCTATTCTGAATACAAGTTGAGCTCACTGATCTACATGTGAGCATCCTTGTGCCATTCTGGTATCATCATGTAACCCTTTTGACTCCATTCTGAGACTGCACACTAACAATGTGTTCAGCTAAATAAAAAATGCCAAAAAATTTCCAAAGGACTGTCCATTTCCACTTAAGTATGAAGCATACAATAATTTTTACTTAAGTTCATCTTTAAGCCTTAGAAGTTGCTTGCTCTTTTAATTTACACACAGTGATCAGAGCATAATAGCATTCAATTTTAGTTTTAATTGAATTTGCACAACCACAGTATTGAAATTATTTTCATGTATTTATTGCCTATGTACCTATCAATAGATATGAAATATTTGTTCAAGCATTTTCTCCAGACCTTACTGGGTGAAGGCTTGTCTTAAGAGAAAGAGAACTTTCTGATACACTTTGTTTTTGAGTCTCTGTTCCGTATATATCAACTAGCTCTTCTATTCTGACCTATGTTTTTCCTATTGTTTTAGGGAAAGCCTAAAAATAAATTTAAAACATGCAATATTAACACACTATTTTTTTAAAAATTATATACTACTTACAATATTGTATTAATAATTTTTCAAATATGCAAATATATACCTTTACTTACCCATGTATTCCTTTGACTGTGAACATTACAAAATTTCTTAATTTAGGAATGGCTCATTAACTATTTATTTTATTACATAACTAATATTTTGTAAATTAAAAACTGGTCATATGCTGATATCACAGCTGCAGTTAACACAAGTATGGTATGTCTGCCTGATGTGAAATGTGTTCTTTGAAATTTTCAGTGAAGTAACAATTTTAGCCTGTAGACTCAATGTGTCCTGAAATCATTTTACTATTGATTGTCTGTATTCTTTATATAAGTTACAAATGTTTTCATTAGTTATTTGTTTTGATATAAAGAATGAAAATGACTTTTATGAAGCCTTGCTAATTTAGCAATTTTTACAATTGTTTTTGTGATTTTAACTTTTGAATCACTGAAGTGTTAAAACTTATATTCTCATATCAAGTGAATGATGTGCTTTAAAAGTAAACTATTGATACATGCAATTTTGTCCATTAAAATTTCTACTGTTTTCTCAAAAATGAGTGCTGATAAAAGACATAAAGAAACTCCAACACAGTATCTTCTGCTCTGAATATTATATAAATACATACGAAAACATCTAATCTTCTTTTGTGAATTCTTTATTTTGATCCATCATTTATTTTATGATTTGATCAATTGTTATCCCAAAGTTTAGCTTTTTGAATTCTTTATGAACAGAAGATAAAACTCCTCTATTAGATGTTTAGCTGTCAAAAACTTTCTCTCATTTCATTTATTGACAGGATTCTTTGATGTACATGAGCTTTTTAGCTTCATGAGTAAAGAAAGTACAGTTTAAAAAGTTCTTGCCTGTACCTATATCTTGTTTTGTGATCTTTTCTTCTAGCAACTTCAGAGTTTTAAGTTAAATATTGAGGACTTTGATCCATTTTAAATAGATTTGCATGTAGTTTGAGAGATAAAGACATATTTTTATTCTTCTACATTTACACATCAAGTATGTTTCTAGCATCATTGGTAACAATGCTGACTCCTGTGCATTTTTTTAATCTTCATTAAGATTTTTCAGGTGAATACACTTCAGTGCAATGATATTTGAGTACTCTATTGTACTCCAAAGATTTTCATTTCTATTGCATCAGTGCAATACTGCTTTGACTACTAAGTTTACATAGAATAATTTGAAGTCAGGTACTTTATACCTCTAGCACACTTCTTATTGCTGAGATTTCCTTTGGATATAGGGGTTTTCTTACTTTTTTACAATTTGTTTTTTTTTTACATTTTTGTTGTGAGTAGTAGAATTCATTGAATTTTTAGATCATTTTATTAATTTCTCTGGTCCAATACTTGGGAGGTATTTCCATCTTCTAGTGTCTTTCTCAGTATCTTTCTTCAGTGTTTTTGGATTTGAATTGTTGAAATCTGTAGGGAGAGACCTAGGCACCTGTGGCACTGACCACGCCCATTTTGGCATGCAGAATAAAGGGTTGAGAAGAGAAACACTCGCTGTCTTTTCAGGATTATGGTCAGGTCTCAGAAAGTTGCTGAGACTAGCCTGGGTTGCCAGTTTCTCTTGTAAATACTTTCCCTTGGTCATATATATCATATAGTATTCAGTGAAGGTTATTGTGCCTGAGATGTTTTCCCTAATTTCTTTGTTAGAACTGATTATTATACAGTAATTTTATATTCATCGCTGAAAATGTTTATCATGTCAAATAGTTTTCTTGTTCAATATTTAAAATCTTTAATATATAGAATTATATCATCTGCGAATAGAGATGCTTTAACATCATATTTCCCTACTTGTATCCCCTTTATTTCTTTTTTTCTCTTATTGTTTTAACTAGGTCTTCAGTTTGCATATTGAATAGGAGTTAGAAGAGTAAACAACATTTTCTTGTTGCAGAATTTAATGGGAAGGGCACTAACATTTTTCCAGCTTGAAAAGTTTTGTCCATTACCTATCTATATCACACCAGGATACATAAACAAAGGAACCTATATTTACTAGAGAGAGTCTTGCTCAAACAATTTCAATGCTGCTTTATAGCTAAAAATGGACAGCCAAGATGCACATTAACAGGTAAATAGATAATGAAAATATGATATATATGCAGAAAATATTAGTTCTCTACAAAAAAATGAAATTGTGAAACTTACAGGTAAATGAATGGAAATGGAGAAAATCTATACTGAGTTTACTCTAGTTCATAAAGACAAGTGGCAAATGTCCTGTCTCATTTGTGAATCCTAGCATTAGATCTTTATATTCATATATTTAACTTGAAGGGTTGGTAGAAGCCAAGAAAATGGAAAGGAGTCATTGGAATAGGGCGTGCCTAAGGGGAGGGAGGAATGGCAGAGCATAGGTGATATGTAAACTGAGGTAATACCAAGCATGAAACGTTTAACCACAAAAGGGATAAGGAGTGTGAGGCATGAGGAGGTGAAAATATTATGGGATCTATAGGTGGTAGATTACTCAAAGGAAATAGTATCTTCCAGAAACAAGAGCACTAATACACATGTAATCTCATGAAGATTGTGACAGCATGCAAACAAAACAAAACAAACAAACAAACAAAAATCCAGAGGTTGAGAATAGACAAAATTCCACCAGAGAAGCAGAAGTAGACCAAAGTCCCAGTTGTTATCAAGAAGCTATTTGCACTTGATATCTGCTCAAAAATGGATGGATTAGCTTTCTCCAATATATTGAGACTGTTACACATTCCTGACACCGGTGTTTTACCTGGTGAAACAAGGTATTTACTTTGCACCTTGTCACCCTCATTATATGGTGACTTCATTCAAGTTTCTTTCACATAAGTATGTATTTTCGAAGCTTACCCTGTATAGTAGGTTTCCATAATGCTTTCCCAAAGGCCATTAGGAGTAGTTCCACCTTATTTTCTCTTCTCTACTCTGTACTTCTATTCCACCTCTCAATTAATTCTCTTATTCCAGCTTCCCCTTCATCTCTTTATGATATTATGTTCATGTCCCTTTCTTGGAAGCCCCTTTACACAACCCCACAGCCTGGTCCCTTACTAGCTATCTACTCCCTATGGTTATTATAACTGAAACTTAGGTATCTAAAAACTTAAAAGCTAATGTCCATATAAAAGAGGAAACAGCCAGTGTTTGTCATTTGGATTCTTGGTTACCTCACTCAGGATAATTGTTTCTACCTCTGTCCTTTAACTTGAATTTTTTTGTTTGTTTTAGTTTTTGTTTTTTGAGGCAGGATTTCTCTGTGGCCTTGGAAGCTGTCCTGGAACTAGCTCCTGTAGACCAAGCTGGTCTCAAACTCACAGAGATCTGCCTGCCTTTCCTCCCACCTCTGCCTCCTGAGTGCTGGGTTTAAAGGCACGCACCACCACCGCCCAAGTCTTACCTGAAATTTTTTTATTTTGGTTTTTACGAGACAGGTTTTCTCTGTATTGTTTTGGAGGCTGTCGGTCCAGCCTGGCCTTGAACTCACAGAGATCCACCTGCCTCTGCCTCCCAAGTGCTGGGATTAAAGGCATGTGCCACCACCGCCCAGCCTTACCTGAAATTTTATAATGTTATTTTTCTTAACAGATTAATAATATTCCTTTGTGTAAATGTGCTACATTTTTATTACCAGCTGTCGAGGTCTCTGCAAACAGCATGGCTGGGAGAGTAATGATCTCTGTGAGGCAAGAAGGAAAACTAGATCAACACAACTCTGCAGCCAGTTTTGGTACAAGCTTCTAAAGTCTGATATCCCACAGCTTATTTTAGGAATATTAACTACAGTATAACTTTGTGGAAAAGTTTCCTGGTAACAATTTATCATGACAAAGCTTAAGGCATGACTATGTTGAAACTCTTTTTCAGGTACATGTGGCTTCTTCAATAAGAATGGTTTCTATAGCTTAAGAGCTGCAGGAGGGTATAGTCTGATCTATATCTTAGAAAGCAACATAGAGGTTACCAAGCTGTAAACTACATGTGGCAGTTCCCTTAATGATGGGTTTTATTGGCTGAGGAACAATGCTCAAAATAAAGATCTAGGGAGGAAGACCTTGGGATAAACATAATATGGTGCATTCAGGTATGGCCTGGCACTGTAGATAGCACACATCACCAGGTTATTTACTATACCCAATTTTGTGTGTTTAGCATTGCTGATTTTCCTAGTGCTTATCTGTGAGAACAAGGACCTCATGTACTCTACAACCAATTTAGTAGTTGATGGGCCACTTGCTTTTTACAAATTCTGGCTATTCCAATCTCCTGGAATTCAGTTATATGGAGAGAGGAGTGATGAGCAAAGGGGTCAAGTCCATGCTGGGGAAACCCACAGAAACAGCTGACCTGAGCAAGTGGGAGCTGACAGATCCCAGTCTGACAGTTGGGGGACCAGCAGAGGACCAAACCTCCGAACGTGGGTGTCAGTTAGTATTTCCCAGAATCCTCCTTGATTCCTACTCCCACCTATCTTGCTCCCTTTATAACAAGTTACCTGTACGTATGTAAGATAATGTCTGGGTCCCCAATTATAATCCATTGATAAATGGGTCTGTATTTATGCCAATACCATGTTATTGGTAACTCCAGACATTCTTTCCTCACCATGATAGTTTTGGCTATCCTGTTTTCATTTGTTTGGTTTGTGTACATTTTTGTTTGTTTGCTTTTTGAGGAACACTGAAAGATATAATAATGAGTTGATCTAAAAAGGTATTCCCAGTTGTGCCATATCGGCACAAATGTTGTTGTTGTAACAGAGACTTTTTACTTTTCTTTAAAGTTAACTCCATAAGATACACATCTCTTACCGTTAACTGGGTCAAAATCTTATGGCCTAAGTAAGTAAGTAAGAATTATTTAGTACTATTATTCTGCTAAATTAACACAGTCATAAACTGTTCCCTTATATATGAATCTTCACATTGAAAGATGAGCATATTTTTCAGCTCCCATCAAAGAAGCTTCCTTTTTGTTATTACAGTGAACTATACTATTAAAAAAAAACTTTCAATCACATCCATGGTCACAAAATGACACTAATTGACTCAAGAATCCCCACCAAAAAATCAAATAAAAAGACATGAATTGGCCAATGGAACTTATAGCAAGGTAAGACCTACAAAGGGGGAACTGAGTCGGGGGAAGATTCATCATAATTCACTGTATGTATACATGTGTGAAATTAATAAAGAACAGAATCAATGAATGTCATAAAATACTATTCCATACACTGGAATCTTATTTATTTATTTTTAATTTTTTAATTGCTTTTTTGAGACAGGGTTTCTTCTGTGTAGCTTTGGAGCCTGTCCTGGCACTCACTCTGTAGACCAGGCTGGCCTCAAACTCATAGAGATCTGCCTGCCTCTGCCTACCAAGCGCTGGAATTAAAGGTGTGTGCTACCACCACTCGGCCATACACTGGAATCTTAAAACTCTATAAAATTTATGGACCCTCAGAATATTTCTCTGGATTAACTTTATTATAAGTTAATTTTATAAATATATATATCAATGAAACATTCATTTTGTATGTGTTATTACTATTTAATGTCTTACTTGAATGATTTATATTAAGGTTTGAATAAGAAATTTGCTGGAAATAACATGGATTTTTGGTTCCCAACTATTTTAAGAAATATAGGACTTCAGGGAATGGAAGTTACATGGAAGAAATGAATGGCAGGAGGTGTTCCCCTTGGGGATATCTTTCCCTGGCACCTTCTTGTCACTTCTTTCTTCTTCCTGGGTGACATGAAGTAAGTTGTCTCTTTTCTTTACCATGTGCTGTGACATCATGTTCTCACTACCTATGGGCCCAGAAGGTTTGCAGTCAATTAACTGCCGATTCAAATTTTGTTAAAATATGAACAAAATTTATCTTCTATTAAGATGGTATTCCTGATATTTTGTCATGAGGACAGAAAGACTTACATGTTATAGAATATAACTAAACAAAATTTGAATTTGCTTTCTGAAAATACATATACACCTACAAGCTATAGATTTTGTGGTACATAATAAAACTGGTTTTAGATTAAAGCTACTAATTTTACTTCTGAAAGATAATTTACAATCTCCTGAATCATGCTTAGTGTTGCTCACCCCTGGAACCAGAGGGAATCCCTTAAAAAGCTTCATGAGGTTACCACATTTCAAAAATTTTTCTAAACTTTTTCCATCTATATTTTGGGAAAATGGGTCAATTCTTGATTATGTTGCCACTTGAGCATCCTGTATAACATTACACAACAGAATATAACCTATCAATCACTACTACTCTCAAGCAAATGAAACTATAAAAGGCATTGTTGATTGCTATAACAATTCAGAAATGAGGAAATGAGGAGATATTTCTTATATGAATTAAAAAGCCATTTTGGCTTGTAAGTGTGTGTGTGTGTGTGTGTGTGTGTGTGTGTGTGTGTGTGTGTGTGTTCACTTGTCATAGCGTGAAGGCCAGACTAATACATTGTGTGACTCTTCACTTTCTATTTTGTTTAAAAGATTTCTTTTCTTGTGTTGCTCTGTACTATATACCCCAGGTGAACTAACGTCCGAAGTATTGAAGATTTTCTACCCCATATCTTATAGTAGGAACACTGGGATTATAAATGCAATATACATGGACAGGAGACTGCATGGGTTCTATGTATACAATCTTAGATGTTCATGCTTGTTTGGCAATCATTTTTCCCACTGAGCCATCCCTCAAGTACCACTTTTCAGATAATTAACATTACTGAAGGACTCCACTCTCAGTTGTCCTTTTAGAATTGTGTGAAATTAAGCTTCTACCTCAGGGAAATAATAACTTAAATAAATGTTTTATATTTCAAAAGATGTCATTATTTCATATGTAAGGAATAAAAATAGCATATCACCATATATAAAGTAATTTTTAAAATCCATGACTTATTAATCAAGGGAACTTGAAGGCTATTCATTAATTCATTCTTAACTCATCCATACCTTTATTTTTCATCACTACAATCTCTAGTTCTGTAGAGGTCACTATGCTATTTCAATATTTATAGAGACATTCATGTTAATAAAATCATTATTCTTTCAAAATTTGGCTTTAGGTTGATTATAAGAGCATATTCACCCTCTATTTCAATAAAAGATGGATGCTGGTCTTCTTAGCTTGAATTTATATCCTTTATTAGAATTCTATTTGTTCCTTAAAGAAACAACAGAATAATATTCCTTACTCATACCATTTGATTTTGTTAGTTCTACTCTGTGGCAATTTTCATGTTTTAGGTAGTCGGAATAAACATAGTCAATTTCTTTTAAAAGAACTCTTTGGTAGAAACTCTTATGCTGTAATGCTCTTTAGGCAAAACATTTCATTTGGTAAAATGGTTACTGGTTACTATTGAATATCTAGTAAAATTGAGGACCTGAATTATAGATTTTATTTGAATAAACAATGGTTATTAATACACAAAATATATGTATAATCATCTATTAGCAGAATATTGCCAGCAGCTGTAAATTCTTCATTGTCATAGTGTTATGAATAGTTCTTGCCTGACTGGTCCTGCAGCCCTTGAGCCCCAAATAAACACACAGACACTATTAATTATTGGCTAGGTCTGTCTTAATTATTAACCCATTTCTATCAATTTACATATTGCCACCAGGCTGTGGCTTACCCAGTAATGCCCCCACATAGTGTTACTCCTCTGACAACATCATGACTCTATCTGGTAGTCTCACTCTGTCTACCTTTCTCAGAATTCTCATCTCCTCGTCCCACCTATATCCCTGCTTCACTGGCCAAACAGTGTTTTATTCATCAACCAATAAGAGAAACATATACAGAGAGGTAACCCCATCATTTCCTTTTTTCTGTCTAAATAAAAAGAAATGCTTTAACCTTAACATAGTCAAATTATATATAACAAAACAGTTATCAAGAAAGAACTACAGTTACAATATTTAACTCATTAACATTCAGCAATATTTAAAGAAAATATTATTTCATCTATCCCACTTTTGTGAGTCTAAAGTCTTACATGTAACTTATTTTTTATGATAACTAACAAAACCATAACTATCTATCTTTAACTCCATCAAAGACCACAGAAGAATAATATGTAAACGCTAGAATTGGCAGACTTCTCTCTGCCTGGAAAGTCATTCAAAGTTTTTCTATAATGTTGGAACATCCATTTCAGCCTATAGGCCACACTATGTCTGGCAGACTTCTCACTGAAGCAGAAATTTTTAAACTGTCTGCCTGTATTGGCAGTTTGCCAGTCATTTTACTCTGTGTCCTGAAGAATGTCTGGCTTATTCTTCCATGAAGCAGGAACCCTGAGACTGTCCCATTTTGTTTTGGCATGGTCAACCATCACTTACCTGTGGGTCCTACATGTCCAGTTCATATAGAATGCAGTCCAAAAGTCCAGGAAAGAGCAGGTTTTTGCCAAAATGGCTAATCTTGCCATGTCAAATCAATAATGATTTTCTTCAATGCCCATCTTCCTCTGTGAAGTAATTGGTGTTGACAGGAGCAGTTTTGTCTTACTGTCATGAAAAACCCTAAACCATATTAAATGTCATACTCTGTAGGTCTTTGAAAGGGTTGAAGACTATCTGTCCATTTTAAAGAGATCTCTGTACATTTAGAAAACCAAACTAACATGACTATAAGCTTTGAGTTTCATAGATGAAAATAGTTCACTGGATTTTTTTATTCAAATTTTATTATTTTTTTTGAAATTTTGTTTAACAAGTGTCATTTACATTTTTCCAAAGAAATTTGTCTTGCTATTTAAAATTGTATATTCAAGGAAATATCTGCATTTTGTAAAAAACATTCTCCTAATTTTGTGCAGCATCTAATTTAAGTTTCTGGTTTGTGTGTGTTTGTGTATGCTAATGACATAATCAGTATTTTTTTCAGAACTCAAAATTATGAAAAGAGATGTTCAATCTGGATTTTCACAATGATATAAACATAATTCTTCAATATGACTTATGGAAAGAAGCAGAATATTTATGCATTAATTGGGTAGAAATAAGCACTGAAAAACTAAAAATCAGGATTGGTAAAGTAAGATGTTCTCAGTTGACGAAGTATCACAAAATCAAAGAGGGTCAAGGAAGACGACCTTGGTTTGTGTGGATTTATCTTTCTTGGTTAATTTTACTGTTTTCCTGTAAGTTTTATATTATTTTCCTTTGTTAGTACAATTTCTTCCTGTCATAAGCCTCATCCATATTCAGAAACTTAGGGAAGTTTTCTATTCATTAGTAAAATTAAAAATTTATCATATATTCTGTGGGAAATATTCTTAAGCAAACAAGGTTTACCAAACCAAAATATCAACCAGCTGAGAAATGCTTGTTTGTTCAAAGACTTTCTTTTTCCACTTACAGTTTTCATATTTCTTTGTTATTTCCCTTTGATTGCTATTATAAAAGGAAATGATTGTACTTCTTAAGTCACTCAATAACAAAAGACCTAACAATGTAAAACTTAATGTCCTTATAACTGCCCAATAGACTGTGATAAGCGACAGAAGGAAGAGCATGCAAGTCCATATTATGTGGGTAGAAGAAACTGCCTTTTGTTGTCCATGTCTTAAAGAAAGCAGACGGGAATGATGAACTTATTACTAGGTTTGTACCTTGACTTTAATAAGCAGTCATATACAGTAAGCCATAAAAAGAAAGTCTCAGTTCCTGTTATGTTTAGCTTTTAAAATTAATTTTATGTTCATTAACTTCTCCTATCCATATTTTAAAATGTACTCTTAAGAACTTAACAAAGATGATAATTTGGAAACAAAATTAATAAGAGTCCTCATGTGAAAGCGATCCCAAATACCACATGCACACTTCTATTACTGTGTCTTCCAAAATTATTCTTATTAAAATCATTATTTTTCTTTTTGTCATAAAATATGTAATGGTTACATTGTTTTAAACTTATGTATCATTTAAAAAAGTTCCTCAGGGACCTTTTCTTAGAGTAGCTCATAATTCTACGGCGACATTCTTTCTGTTGTTATAGGTAACAGTCAGTGATAATGTTGGCAGCTGATCAGCTAGCAGCAAAGATTTGACATTGACCTCTGACAGTACACTTTGGATCCCATTTATTACTAAGACATCCTATCATAGCGATTGGGAAAGACGGTCTACCTTTCCCACCCTCAATTTTGGTATTTCACAGCAGAAGAAAATTGGCAGAAGTGGTAAAGCCTTAAAGACCCCTGTTATTTTCTCAAAATATTTAATGGATTCTGAATCTGCAGAGAATCATGCTCAGGCACTGTCTCATTCTAAACAGTGGTCTAGCTGTAAAAGTGGGATTCCTCTGTCAGCGTAGCACACACTGCCTATGGAAAGACTTTAAAAGAACCATGCACGGAGCTGCACACATTTCATTTTAACTTCCCTCCCATCTCATGCTGTGATGTTTGCCTAGTTCCTTATGTGCAGGTCAGCCTGCATATTTCCCACAGAATTCCCGCAGAGGACCTTTGACATAGACACAAAGTTACAAAAACATTGGTTGATCCAGGCCGCAAAATATGGAGAAACATTCCAGAACTTTACCTAGTAAAGTCCTATGAAAACAGCTGCAAAAGGAAAGAGAGTTGCCTTTATTCACATTTGTTATTACATGTTTTAAAGTGCTATTTGTATAAACATCGATAGAGACTCCAACCAGAAGCCTGCAATTGAAATAACCATCCTTAAGCATATTTTTCTCTGTCTACCTTGGTGGCCTATAGATGGTAACTTCAGAAAGTTAGCATCAGCTCACTTTCTGTTTTTTTTCTTGGATCAAGTCAACTAAATATAGTCATGAGTAATCTAATTACCACTCACAATGCATTCTTAAAGAAATTATTTCATTTTGAATATAAAAAACTAAAACTACAGTGCTACACTCATTTTTATTACCTAGATATTGACTTTGAACGTTGAAACAAAACCATTTGATGAGCAAAGGTATCAATTAATTGCAGCAGAACAAGCCAGTGTCATTGTTACAATAAATGGAAGTACATGGACTTATAAATTATAATTATATTGAATTATAAATTAGTATATATATTATAAAATATAATTTTATATTATATATTATAAATTATATATATTATAAATTATAATTATAATTGAAAAAAGCCATGAATTGCTAAGCAATCTCAGTATCTGAACTGTTGCTAAAAATTTAATTTCAAGTTAATAATCTGTTTCTTCTATTTTCAAGTTGAATACATGTCACACTTATGGTAGCTCCTTATTTTTCAAACAATTTAAATGATCAAAGTGAAGTACTACAGAGAGTTGCCAAATACCACTAAATTAACTGCACCTCTATTCTCCGAATTCATATTAGCATAATTTTTTATTTACTTTAAAGCAATAATTAAAGTTTTTATTGACACACAACCACCAGAAAAAAATGAGATGTTATGTGAGGAACAGAGAAGACATAGGGATCGTGACATGAGCTTTGTTCAGCGTTGGACAAATAAAATGTTTGTGTCCTCAGTTAATTTTGGTGTCTCATGCTTGCTTGTAAAATTATGATATTGAATAGGAGGAACTGAAATGGTTTCCTAGTTGTAAATTATTCATATCATTAGCACTAAATGTGTAGAAGAGACATTTAAACAAGTACCGTGTGTGGAGTTTGGCTGGCTCCTTCTTTGAGAAAAAGAGCATTAAAATGTACTTATTGAAGTGTTTTGTTTTTACCAAAATTCTTATTTTAAATCAAATTGTTTCACTCCACAAATACGCACTGGCTGTTTATCCACACTTTTGGAACACAATGGCAAAAATATTATTAGATAAGCAAGATATTTTTTCTTCATGGGTCTATGCTGCCCTCGAATATGTGACAATTATTCTCATTAATAATAAGCAATTATACAGCTGTGTCTGGTGGTATATTTACACTTTCAAGATTATAAATTAGGAAAAATTGGATCTAAGTAGGATCTAGAAGACATTAATTCAGATATAAACAATTAGCCTATGCTAAAATGTGAACACTCTGGAGGGGACATCTATTGCCATCTTTAAAGTCACTGTAATTTATAACTGTACTCTAAATACTTATCCTTGCATCCACAGGCCTCACTGGTCACCAAGGAAGCTTCTTTAGCAACAGATGGAAACTATTACAAAACACATAATTGGTCAAACTGCAGAGAACATGTAAGCACCAACAATACAACTGCAAAAAATCCCTACCCACAATGCTCAGGGGAAAAATCACAAAAGAGTTGATGGAAAGATTCTAAGAGCAAGAGATTAAGGATTTGCAAAATAGTGTCATCTATACATGACATGGAAACAGAACCACAGTTCTCCCTCCCTCTCCTTCTGATTCCCTCCCCTCAACCCACCATGTCCACTCCTCAGAAAGAGTAAGACCTCCCATGGAGAGTCAACAAAACCTGGAACATTCATTTGAGGCAGATCCCAGCCCCTGCCACCCTGCATCAAGGCTGAGCAAGGCATCCTATCTTATGAAATGGGCTTCATATGAATGGGCCCATTCATACACTAGGAATAGATCCGGTTCCCAATGCCATGGGTCCCAGAAACAGACTAGGCTAGAAAACTGTCACTCACATGCAGAGGGCCTGGTTCGGTCTCATGCAGGCTCTTCCACTGTTAGCCTAGAGTCCATGAGCTCCCACAAACTGGGGTCAAGTGTCTCTATGAGTTTGCTGGTCATTATCTTGCCCTACCTCTTGCTCAAATAATCCTTCCTTCCTCTCTTCGACCGGACTCCCATAGTTTTCCCTGGTGCTTGGCTGTGGGTCTCTGCATCTGCTTCAATAAGTTACTGGAAGAAGGTTCTATGATGATAGTTAGGGTAGTTACCAATCTAATTACAGGGGAAGGCCAGTTTAAGCACCCTCTCAACTTTTGCTAGGGAACTTAGCTTGTTAAAGTGCATTGAATGTCACAAGGTCCCATGCTTAGATGAAGAGCTATAAACAATTAATGGCTATTAAGAGAGGAAGAATCTGTATCCTTCAGAGACATGCTCCCTGATAAGTTAGCATGTGTGTGTGTGTGTGTGTGCATGTACATGTGTATATATGCATAATGATAATAATTAAAGAAATACAACTCATGAAATTAAAAGGGAAGTTGGTGGCCCTGGGAGGAAATGTACAGAAAGAGGAAGGGGTGGGAATGTTGTATATACAAAATTCAAATTTAAAATTCTGAAAATTAATAAAAATTAAATAAAAATATTATAAAATATTTAAAATATACCTGTTAATATCCTGGCTGACAGTTCAAAGGGTCCTGTAGTACATGGCTATGTCATGCCAGCTTTAAGTGACTGCATAAAAACTCTGTAAGTAGAAACTGGGCAAGCTATGTCCATACATAGCTATGGCCACTCAGAGCTGGGACCACCCAGAGCTCGCCCAGAAACATTTCCCTGAGTGCAGTTTCAAGCACCCCAACTGCTGAGCCTCAATCAAAACTGCTCCCTTTCCCCAAAAATACCCACACGAGTTTGTTGAGTTGTGTGCTTCGCTTCATGTTTCATCACTGCCGGCAACAATACCCATCAAATAGTAAATAAATAAAAGTGTAAACCACTTTGTTGCAGAAAATTTAATTACATTCCCCCACATAATTTTGTCTTAGTTTTCCCAATTAATTATGTTTAATTATCTCAATAGGTTGTGAAGTTTCAGGAAGAACTCAGATCTAAGTGTCATATACTTCATACTGGAGAATATTTTTAGATGTAGAAGTAAGGCTATAATACTGGGGAATTATAAGAAAGACTGTGATCTTAGCCAAGATCAGATAAACAGATGACACCTGTGCAATTCTCAATTTCCTTGTTAGCAAATTGTGATTATTTTAGATATATGATAATGTATAGCAAATTATAAGTCAGAAGACACATAAAACCATATCGCATCTCACCGTGTATCATACAAATGTTTTCAACAACTTTATTTTTCTTTCTCTATTCATATACAGACCCTACAATGTTAGGAATATCCCAGCATATATCTGAACAAATTATGTGGAATATTAGTCTAAGATAAGTTATATTCATTTATGCTATGGAGTATTTGTTTAGTGATACAAAAGTGTGTTGTATTCTTTTATGTTACATTTGTTTAACTCTGTAAAACTGTTACTTTGTCTGTCTGAAATACCTGATTGGTCTAGTAAAGAGCTAATAACCAATAGCTAGGCAGGAGAAAGTATAGGTCAAATTGGCAAGCATAGAGAATAAATAGGAGAAGAAATCTAGGGAAGAGAAGAAAGAGGAGACAGAAAAGAGAAGAAGAGTGGAATGCCAGGGGCCAGGCATCCAGCCACACAGCCAACCATGGAATAAGAAGGAAAGAAAGGTACATAGAATAAAGAAAGGTAAAAAGTCCAGAGGCAAAATATAACGAGAGATGAGTTAAGTTAGGAAAGTTGGTTAGAAACAAGTCAAGCTAAGGCTGGGCATTAATAAGTAAGAATGATTCTCCATGTATTTATTTGGGACTGGGTGGTAGGACTCCAAAGAGAAAAAAAACAACTGTAGACAAAGATTAGAAATAAAAAGATCACAAACTTATTGTTGTAATGTTTATATAAAAAGAGCCATGAGGGAAACAATGACAACAGAATTTCTAGAGATGATAAGTAGACCACTTTGATGAAATTTAGGAGATCTGGTTTATGTATAAGCTAAAGTAAAGAAAAGAACATAAAAGGTTTTCTAGATTTCAAGTTTGAATACTTTTTGATCTGATAAAATTATGGAAAATATTGCATAAATATTGGTTGGTTCCTGTTATTCATTCTATTTAAACCAAATAATGATTTATTTGTACTCTAACATCACTTATCCTTGCATGCTATTGACTTGCCAATCTTGTGGTCTGTGACAATTGATTGACACAAATCACACATACCAAGATTATACGTGAAGGTAATTAGATTTTTGTAAAATCATTTTGAAATATCTTACTATATGATTATTCAGAAACTGAATATAACCCTATTTTAAATCATAAACATTCAGTAAATGTAACAAATAATGGTTTAAGTTAAGCCAATTAAAGTAATTTGCCACAGTCATTTTTAATTTTCTTAAAGCCTGGTTATTGGAATCTGCTTTTAATTACATTGACATATATCTTTAACTTGAGAGGCAAACTGTTGGAAACTTGGAATGCTGCCCTGTAATGTAAAAAATCTTTCCAGGTTTCCTTTTATATGGGCAAATTGGTGGTAATAATAGGTTGGGGACAGTTCATTTTTATGTGATAATATGTAGTGACATTTCACCCATTCTACAGGAGAAATTCCTATCTGGTACTATAAACTGGTTCAAAGCCCACAGCCATGGAAGTACTAAATACTAGAGGCATCTTCTGTCGTTTGGTTGAATGGACATGATGGTAAAACTGAACTCTAAATACTACATATGTATTCTACTACACATAGGGTTTTGCTACTCTCAGCCTTAGCCAGATAAATTTCTGTTTGCAGTGAGTGCCATTTAATGCGGAGAACCACAACTGTCAGTGTGCTGAGATCAAGTGACCAAGGAATGCTCACCTGTAAATGGGACATCTCCCACACCAACTCCAAGGGTTAGGAAACAACATGGAAGAATAGGCTGAAATAATGTAAAAGATAAAATGTAGGAAAACATGTTGCAAAATGTTGTGCTCTGGAAATGACACAACTTTTGTGACCATGAACTCTTGGCAACAGTGGTTACCTGACAAATACTGATCCATGTAATATTCCAGCTAGCACAGGGTAGTGTAAAAGGTAAACTCATAAAGAAACTGTTGGAAGTTAAAAATTTCTGAGAGAGACAAGGACCTACTCCTCAATGATATAACCACTAATACATTGCCCTACCTCAAATATATAATACCCACTCATGCTCACAACCCTAATTTAATGCTGTGGGAATTACACACATGAGGAAGAGGGAGTGAGAGAGAGAGAAAGAGAAACTTGATAAGAGGATGTTTGATGGGAAAAAGGTAATTGGAGAGAATATAGGAGACTTTCATAAAAAATTATTACATATGCAGATGAAATTGAGGGGGAAAAAGCTTCTTAAGCTATTGGACTTTTGTATGCTTTTTCTTGCAAAGGGAAGAACTAGTGTCAAAGAAATTCCATATAAACAATACACACTAAATAGCTTTGATAGTTTCATCTTTTGGTTTTATAAGATTGGATCCAGACTTCGTGAGGCTCAGTCTATCTGTCCAGTGTTTTTTTCCTTCGTATGGAATTTTGATATGACAACAACCAGATGCAAAATGAAAATGGAAGTTAGATATCATGACCTTTAAAGTACTGTCATCCATCCTTCTTCTTTCTACATCAATTGCTGGGTCTTTGGAAGCATTCGTTAGGCATCACACAGTACCAAATATCCTAATGTCTTACAAATTCCTGATGACTACAATACTGAAGACATCCTCTGGCTACAGAGGTATATGATTTTCATAGTTCTCTTCCCCAATAAGGTTTTCACTCACTTTGGTAGTCACATCTCTCTCCTTCTCTTGTTTTGTTCCTTTAGACTTCTATTCAATTTCTAAGCTTACATATTTTAACAGGCTTTAGTACTGTTGCTGAGTATAAAACAAGATAGTACAGATGTCTTTCTAGGCCTTAGCAAATTGAACAAATATAATTATAAATTCACTTGCATTTTGTTTCCTCTAAAATAAATATAGTCTTATAAAATAACTTCTAGAAAAAAAGACATTTATTGCTGCACTGATGATCTACATTTGTCTGTCTCTGAAACATGGGAGACATGAAAGGAAATCTCTCAAAGCATTAATTGATGCTTAATGACAATCAAAAACCCAAACACTTAAGTTTAGTAAGCTTCCTTGATACTAGGAAGCCTTTGGGTGTAAATTGTGATTGTGAACTAAGAACTATTTATCAAATATTTTTGAATCTCTTTCTAGTCAATTAATATCATTTTTTGACATTACAGACTCTTTCAAATCATAAATCTTAAATCATAGTTAACCCAAAATTTCAAATTCAATGCATATTTTGTTCTACTTTGATTCCCTTTCCCCACTTTTCCTCCTTTAATTTGATGAGCTGTATGAAGTGCTCTTAATTGTTGTTTAATAATGAATAAAATTTATGGAGCAAGAAGATGAGTGTCGTATTTTTATCAATTGCCGTTTCATAAACCCTTTGCTTTCAGTGACTCTGGTGGCACTATCACTCACTAGTTCCCTCTGAATTAACATTGTCTATTTTACCAGTTTTCTGTGCTCAGAAGGAAGAAGAGAAAATCCTTTTATCTAAAGAAATAATAGGAATACTATTTTCACAATAATAATAAATGAATAATAATAATCTATGCATAACCTTTGAAATGTAAAGTGTATTTGCAAATATGTTGTATATATATGTATATATACAAAATGAAAGACAATGTTCATATTTATACATTGAATTGATATATGGATGGAAAAAATCGTTATATCATAGAACTTAAATCAATAAACAGAAAAGTAAAAATTAAAAATTTTATAAAATGGATGGAAAGAAGTAATATCATTTTAATAGTGTGGCAAAAAACTTGAAATTATTTTTAATTTCTAGAACCATTACAATTGTGTTGGAGTTGGGATTATGCAAACCTTCTCACCCCAAATGTTGTTATGCTCACTTCTGCCTGAACTAAGACCTATGCATTATTTTCTATATGAACATATGAAATGAATAATCCAGGTGTTGGCATTATACAGATATTTAGCTCACAAGATAGCAATACGAAGAAGCAATTAGAAATTGATGCAATCAAATAATAAGAGAAATACACACATTTCAGAACTTAAAGGATAGGAAAGCCATCTGCTTTTAGGGGATACCAAACTATAAAATAGGTTGGTTTCTGGGCAAAAATAACAGTAAGAATAGAGTCCTACCAGGAGTAAATGGACCATATTGTGCAAAACACATCCTCTGCAGAGTTCTCTGTGGTCATTTGGCCTAATTTCATGTTATTTATTCATTTTGCTACATCTATTTTCTAATTTCTCCAATAATATTTTTATGAATGTGCTTTTCCTGTAAACATTAAACATCATGATGGTTGAAAAGTGGGCACTAAAAATTAGAAATGGTTGCTATGTGATATTTTGATTGTGTTATGGCAAATAAAGCTTGCTTGGAGTCAGAGGGCAGGGATAGTCAACAATTTGGGCAAAATTAACCATAGGGGTTTGGAGGATTGTAGACAGAGAGGAGACAGGAAGTGATAGGGTGGGGTTGAAAGAGAATATAACACCTTTTGGAGAGAGGAACATTGGGTAGGGATCAACTGTGGCTGTTCTCCTGATTCTCTGAGCTTTCATGTTTTTACCCTGATATCTGACTCCTGATTCTTTTTTATCAATAAAGATTAATTAGATTTATGCTTCAAGGGCTGGAGAATTGGCTTAGCCATTAAAGGCTAGGCTCACAACCAAAACTATAAGAGTGCATTTCCCAGATGCATACTTCAAATTAATGCACACATATATTGAATTTCATTTGTGTCAATTTTGAAATTAATTTCTTTTCTATGACTCTTGTATGCCTTTTGAAATGTTTGGAAGGAGAATGACTTGCTGATAAATTAACATAATATTAGTAAGACTTAAAATGAGTTGGGAGGACTTTGTGTGTTTGTTTGTTTGTTTGAACAATCCTTCATAGGAACAGAACTAACGCACATGAAATAAACTTTACTATGATTAAGGAGCTCATGAAATTCATGACTCAGATCCCACCTCAAGATTATAAATTCAATAAGAAGTTGCAAGGGTAAGCAGACTCCTGTGCAGTCTAAGTTTTCTTAAAATGTTGCAGAGTACTCTGGAGATACTGAATTTGTTCATTTTCACTAGGCTTTAATGGGCATTTTGATGATGCAGCTTATTTCAATCACCCATGACCTCATAAGAAACTTTTCATGCATACACCTATAAATAAGCCCAATAAACACACCAGTTCACTAAGACAGCCTTGGGTACAACCATTTCTTTTATCTATCGTGGGGCCCTATCTGAGATGCACAGATGTTCAATGAAGTGAGTTTATCATATGATTATGAAGATTTCCCAGGCCTAAAGGGTGGATGTGCTAGAAAACATATTGCAGTTACTGAAAATAACATATATTAGGCAAAATCATAAGCAGGCTGTGATGTCAATCCCATGGCATAAGTTGATGGTTTTAAGACATGCAAATGAGGCTAAACTTCCTTTCTCAATAAACCTTGGGTCCTAGTGATGGTTTCAAGTGATGTGGTGATGAAAGACTATGACAAATATAACTTGGAGAGAAAAGGTTTTATTTGGCTAATACTTTAACAGCATTAACAAAGGAAGTCAGGACAGGAACTCAAATGAGGAAGGAACCTGGAGGCAGAATCAGATGCAATGGAGGAGTGTTGCTAACTTACTTTTTCTTTGTGGTTTGCTCAACTATCTTTCTTCTAGAACTCAGAAACACAGTCCTTATGATGGTACCATCCACAATTGGCTGGGTCCTCCTCTATCAATCAAGAAAATGACCTATAGGCTGCCTTCAGCCTAATCTCACGGAGGCATTTCCTTAATTGGGGTTCCTGCCTCTCAGATGAAGTTAGCTTGTGTCAAGTTGATCTAAAACTATACAGCACAACTTGCTTGCTTGCATAAGTGGGCAATTACATGAGAAAAAATCAGTTAATACTATCCTCCTCTTTCAGCCTTGGCCTTGATAACAAAATAGAAAAAGGTGCTAGAGGAAGAGTTGTTAGTTTTCTGTTTCTTACAGTAGTAGAGTCATGAAAGATTCAAATAAGATTCATGCTAAAGAGCTTTTCCTTGGTTGCAAAAAATTGAAACAAATTAAAATAATCCAACACTAGGAATAGAGAAGACAGATATCCCTAAAGACTGACTTTTAATGCCTGGGAAGAAAAATATCAAATGCAGCATGCAGATACGACCCTTAGTAATGGTTTAGTACAGGAAATTATGAGATTCCAGCAATACTCTTTATATGAAATATTGGAATTGGGAAAAAACAATGAATTTGAATGTCTTACTGCTTGTCTTGGGAGACTGTGGGGCAAGGAAGAAGATGAGATCACTCTGAGGGCTGATGGCATAGATAACCTATATAATATAGAAATAACACAAATCTCTGACAAACCTGGTCAAATTTGGTATTATGGATACTTATGATCAACATCTGGGGTCCTAATGAATGCCAGGGACTGAAACACAGAAGGCTGATGAAAACACACAGGAGAAGTGTTGTGTGTGTCCATTTCCCCATGCCTCATAGGCCAGTGCTCTCAGGAGAAATAAGGAAGTGTTTGTTTTATTGAAAAAACCATAGTGAATGTGAGTCAGGAGAGTTTCTGGAAGATCTGAGTGACTTAGAATGACATCAAATTGAATTCCCAATGTACCAAATCAAGAAAAAGGAGACAAAAGAAAGATAAACCACATAAAATGGTCTGTCCAGGGCCTTGACAGAATGTGGGAAATTTATGTTGAGCTAGAATTTTTAGTGAGGAAAAAATGTTAGAAATTCAAATGCTATGCTAATGTTTTTTGGAAAGTTTTAAAGACAGAATAGCAGTTCTTGGAAATACATAAATGGTAAAAGAGTAGAGATGAATCTTCGCTTGAGGGTGAAAGTTATTCCTTCTGAGTATGCCATAAATATTTGTCCAATGAGAAAAGAAAAAGAATGGTGGAGGTAGAAATTGCTCACCTACTCTCTGGCCTTTTCAGCAGCAGGTGTGCCTGATGGAAAGGCAAGAACCATGACAGTAGCCTGAAAAATATGTGCATCAATGCTTTGAGTGGGCTTCATGGAAAATCACCTCTATTTACAGTACAATCTTTTTTTGGTCCAAGAAATTCCAGTAGAGTAAGGATGTATGATCACAGGGAGCAAAGAGACACCTAACAGCTCCAAGAAATAGCATCTTAGGGCGAGGAAGCAGACTATATAACTGACAATAAATATAGATTGTATGTTGTTAGATGGCAGGTTGATATGTAAAGTTAACTTTATAAAATTATGTAAATAAAATAAAAAATTTAATTTCCTCTAGGTTAATTGTCTCTTTAAACAAAATAAACTTCTTTGTCTCTTCTAGGCAATTTTAGTTTGAAGGCTATTTTATGTAACACTAGGGTAGTGTTGTCTGCTTGTTTCCTGGTCCCCACTGCCTATCCTTGATGGTAAATATGTTTCTTATGCACACACACACACACACACACACACACACACACACATATACACACACACACTCATGCACATGCTCAAACACACACGCACGTGCACACACACAAATATATAAATAAATAAAAACGATGAGTTTGATTCGTAGTTCATTCGGGTAGCATATGTCTTTGTGTACTTCAAGCCATTATTGAAAGTTGTGTGCTCTTTGCCGTCTTTTTTCTTCTATTCGTGTTTAGTTCTATTTTGTGTTCAGTAATAACTACATTTATTTTTATGCCACCTCCTGCCTGTGCTTACCCTTCTTCAGCCCAAAGTATTGATAGCAAGTGGTCTACATGGAGCAGCTCTGGAAGACAGGAACTATTTTAGCCTGTTTATATTGCAGAAATTCTTTTCTTTCTCCTTCAATTATGGCTGATGGATCTGCTGGGAAAGAAGTCTGACTTAGTATCTATGAGCTTTAGAACTTGGAATAAGTTACTTAAGATCCTTCTGACTTTATTTTTTTCATTTTTTATTGATTCTTTGTAGATTTCACATCATGCATTCTGGTCCCATTCATCTCCTAGCCTCTTCTTATCTGCTCTCTGCCCTTGCAAGTTCCACCCAAAATAAATAAAATTTAAAAGGAAAGCAAAACAACAAAATCTTATCATGGAAGTTGTAGTGTGGCCCAGTGAATCACACAGTATATCCTTTAATCCATACGTCTTTACTTGTAAGTATTCATTGCAGTCTGGGCATGGAAGTCACCATGACCCAGTACTTGTTGGCATAGCAGGCCACCAAGTTTTGCAGAGCCCCAGTTGCAATGGGGACCACAAAGACCAACATGTCCCCAGGTGGCATGTTGAGGCAGAACCTAGATTCTCCCATTGTATCAAGGCTGTGCAAGGTAATGCAACATGAACAGGTTCCCTAAAGCCAGCTAAGCCCCAGGGACAGGTCCTTATCTCACTGAAAGGAGCCTTACAAAGAGACCAAGCTACACAACTGTCAAACACATGCAGAAGGCCTAGGTCAGTACCATGGAGGCTCCCTAACTGACAGGCCAGAGCCCATGAGCTCCCACGAGCTCCTGTCAGATGTCTCTGTGTGTTCCTCCATCATGATCTCCCCTGACTCATATAATCCTTCCTCTCTTTCTTAAGCAAGATTCCCAGAGTCCAGTTCATTTTTTGGCTATGGATTTCTATATCTCCTTCCATCAGTTACTGGATAGAGTATTTCTAGTCACAAATAGGGTAGTCACCAATCTTATTGAATGAAGTAGATGACCAGTTCAGGTACCCTCTCCAAAATTATTGGAATCTTACTCGGGGTTATCTTGTGTCTTCCCAGGGGTTTCCCTGGCTCCAAGTTTCTCCCTAAGACCCAAATGCCACCCCCACCATCAAGGGGTCTCCTTCCTTGCCCTCCTGCTCTGTTCTGCCTCCAACCTGCCTCCCAAACCAGGCTACCCAACCTGCATGCTAAATTTCCACCCCCCCCCAGTTTCCCAGGAGATCTTTTCTATTTCCCCTTCCCTGGGAAATCCACATATCCCTTTTGTGGTCCTACTTCTTATATAACCTTGCTAAGGTTATGTATTGTAGGTTGGTTACCTTATACTTTATTTACTTGTTTATTCTTTGGTTTATTGAGACAGGATTTCTCCGTAGATTTGGAGACTGTCCTGGAACTCTCTTTGAAGACCAGGTTGACCTGGAACTCATAGAGATTCACCTGCCTCTGCGTCAGGAGTGCTGGGATCCCAGGGGTGCAATACCACTGCCCAGCCTATACTTTACTCTTAATACCCCCTTATGAGTAAGATATAGCATTTTTGAATTTCTGGGTCTGGGTTACCACACTCAGAATGTTTTTTTCTGGTTTCATCTATTTATGTGCAAATTTTATGAGGTCATTGCTTATTACAACTGAGTAATTGTCCATTATGTAAATGTACCACATTTTCCTTATCCATTCTTGGGTTGAAGGACATCTGGGTTGTTTCCTGGTTCTGGCTATTACAAATAATGCTGCTGTGAACAGAGTTGAGCAAGTGTCCTTGTTGTATGATTTAGCGCCTTTTGGGTATATGCCCAATGATGGTATAGCTGGATCTTGAGGTAGATTGATTCCCAATTTTCTCATAAATGGTCACATTGATTTCCAAAGTGACTGTATAAGTTTGTATTCCCACCAGCAGTGGAGGAGTGTTCACCGTAGTTCACATCCTAGCCAACATAAGCTCTCATCAGTGTTTTGCACATTCTGAGATGTACAGGATGCTATCTACCTCAGTATCATTTTGATTGGCATTTTCCTCGTGACTTAAGATGGTGAACATTTCATTAAGTGCTTCTTGGCCATTTTATGATTCTCTGTTAAGAATTCACTGTCGAGATCTGTACCCCATTTTTCAAGTGGGTTTTTTGGTATGTTGATGCCTAGTTTCTTGAGTTATATGTATATATTGAGGATTGAACCTTCGTCAGAATTGGGGTTGATGAGTATCTTTTCCCATTCTGTAGGCCATCATTTTGTCTTATTGACAATATCCTTTTCCTTACAGAATATTTTCAGTTTCAGGAGTTGCCATTTATTAATTGTTGATCTCAGGGTCTGTACTACTGGTGTCATGTTATATGTAGGAAGTAGTCTCCTGTGCCAATGTATTTGAGGTTACTTCCCTTCTATCAGGTTCAGTGTAGCTAGATTTATGTTGAGGTCTTTGATCCAGTTGGACTTCAGTTTTATGTAGGGTAATAGATATGGAACTATTTACATTCTTTACATCTTTGTGTATATCCACTTATGCCAGCACAACTTGTTGAAGAGTCTTTCTTTTCTTCATTATATAATTTGACTTCTTTGTCAAAAATCAGGAGCTCATAGTTGTGTGGATTTATGTCTGGGTCTTCAATTCCATTCCACCGATTCATGTGTTTGTTTTTATACTAATACCACACTGTTTTTAATACTATAGCTCTATAGTAGAACTTGAAGTCAGGGACTACCTCAAGGAGTGTCCTTACTTTACAGGATTGCTTTAGCTATGCTTTGTTGTTGTTGCTGTTGGTTTTTGGTTTTCCATATGAAGCTGAGTATTATTCGTTTGAGGTCTGTGAATAATTGTGTTAGGATTTTGATGGGGATTGCATTCAATCTGTAGACAGCTTTTAGGTAAGCCTACGATTTATCCTATGTTAATCATACCTATCAACGAGGATGGGAAATCTGATGTCTTCTTCAGTTTCTTTATTTAAAGACTTAAAGTTCTTGTCATACATGTCTTTCACTTGCTTGATGATAGGTACCATAAGATATTGTACAATATTTGTTGCTATTGTAAAGGATGTTGTTTCTTTGATTTATTTCTAAGGTTGTTTACTATTTGTGTATAGGAGTGCTACCGATTATTTTGAGTTAATCTTGTATCTGACCACATTACTGAAGGAGCTCCTGTAGGAGCACTCCGATAGAATTTTTAGTCTCATTTATATATATACTATCATATAATTTACAAAAGCAAAAGTTTGACTTCTTCCTTTCCAATGTATTTCCCCTTGATCTCCTTTTCTTTTCTTATTGCTCTAGCTTGAACTTTGAGTACTATATTGAATAGATAGGAGACAGTGGGCAGCAATGATTTTCAACAATTTTAGTGGAATTTCCCTGAGTTTCTCTCCATTTAGTTTGAAGCTGGCTGTATATTGCTTTTATTATGTCTAGGTATGTTCCTTGTATCCCTCATATTTCTAGTACCTTTATCTTGAATGGGTATTGGATTTTATCAAAGGGTTTTTCAGCATCTAAGGAGATGATCATGTTTTTTTTTTCTTTCAGTTTTTTTATTTGATGGATTTTCAGCATTTACATATGTTGGACCATCCCTCCATCTTTGTGATTGAGCTTGCTTGGGCATGGTGGATGAGTTTTTTTAATGAGATCGTAGATTCGGTTTGCCAGTATTTTATTGAGTATTTTTTCATCAATGTCCATGAGAGAGATTTATCGGTAATTCTCTTACTTTGTTGCGTCTTTGTGTGATTTGGTTATCAGGGTGACTATAGTCCCATAAAAAGAATTTGGCAATGTTCTTTTGTTTCTATTGTGAGAAAAAAATTAAGAGTATTGGTGTTATCTCTTCTTTGAAAATCTTGTAGAATTCTGTGCTGTAATCATCCGGCCCTGTACTTATTTTGTGGGAGACTTATAGTGACTGCTTTTTTATCCTTAGAGCTGATAGGTCTGCTTCAGTCGTTTATCTTATCTTGATTACATTTTGGCATGTACCTAACAAGAAAATTGTTCAGTTTTTTTTTTTGCATTTTCCAATTTGGTAGAGCACAAGTTTTGAAGTATGTCCTTATTATTCTCTGGATCTCCTATGTGGTTTTAATGATGTCCCTTTTCCTTTCAGGTTTGCCATTAAATCACTAATATGAGATTTTTTTCCAAATTCTTTATGTAGGCACCTAGTGATATAAAATCTTAAGTCATGTTTCTTTGACAACTGTGGGTGCCTTTGTATTTGGGGCATACATGTTCGAATTGAGATTTCATCATAATGGATTTTCCTGTGATAAATATAAAATGTCCTTTAATCTCTTTTGATTAATTTTAGTTTGAAGTCAATTTTTGTTAGATATTAGGATAGCTATACCATCTTGCTTCTTAGGTTTATTTGATTGAAAAAAATCTTTTCCTAATCCTTTACTCTAAGATAATGCCTGTCTTTGATGTTCAGATGTTTCTCTTGTATGCAGAAGAAGGATTGATCCTGTTTTCATTGTCATTTTTCAAGCCTGTGTCTTTTTATGTGCCAATTGAGTTCATTGATATTAAGAAATATTAATGACCAATTATTGCAAATGTCTATTTTTTGCTTTGTTGGTGGTAGTGTGTGTTTCCCTTCTTTAGTATTTGCTGGTGTGAGATTATCTATTGCCTATATATTTGTGGGTGCAGCTAACTTCCTTGTGTTGGTGTTTTTCTTCTATTATTTTCTGTAGGAATGGATTGTGGATAGTAAGTGATTTCAATACCCAGTTTTCTATAATAGGCAGATCATCTGAACAAACACAAAGATAACCATCAGACTTAAGTGAGAGCATATATCAAAAGGATCTAACAGTTATCTACAGATTGTTACAACCAAACTGAAGAGATAATATTTATCAAATATAAATTGTAAAAGATTGTCATTGCAAATGCAATGTCCCTACCATATCCCAATACACTCATAAGGAATTTCAGATTCTTTTTAGTTTAGCATATCTTTCCAATAGGAATAATTATGTCTATAATCATGGCAATATTGCATATTTAAATTGCTTCAATATTTTTAAGTGGTTTTTAAATAAGAACCATTAGGCTATGCCCTTTTGTACTGTGGGCAAAAGTACCATTTGCTATAGCATGCTGTGCTCTTATCTAAGAGAATAAATGCATTGACAATATGTAGATTTAAGACCTCTGAATTCATTAAATTATTGGATCTAAATACTAAATGCTCATTCTAAAGTATTAATTTAATAACTGACAACAACAATGTGCTGATTTTATGTTTTTGTTTGTTCATTTGACTCTGTTAGTTGCCTTGATAAAGCTAGGAATGTAAGGGAGGAGGGATTCTGAATTGAGAAAATGACTCCCTCCCATTGGTCTGTAGGCAAGGCTGTAAGGTATTTTCCTGACTAATGATTGATATGGAAGTGCCCAAGTCATTGTTATAACCCCTGGAAAAGTAGTCCTGTATGGCATAAGAAAGCAGGCTGAACAAGCTGGTAAGCAGAATTCTTTCATGGTTTTCTGATTCCCTGCCCTAGCTTCCCTTGATCATGAATTGTGATGTTAATGTGTAACACAAGTAACTCATTTCTCCCACAAGTTGTTCTTGGTTATGGCTTTTTACCAGAATGACAAAATACAGAGAGTATTGAATTTGATAAATACTTCAAATTTACCTGTGCAAAATTACTTGTGTCATAAACATACTGAAAGCAATAGACAAAATCTATTATGATTTTGCATAAACCACATAAAAAAGTAATAGTACATTTATTTTATTTTGTACAGATAGCTGGGATTTGGACAACAGAAGACCTAGAAATGCATACATCACATGGAAATTAGTATGTCATGAGTGAAGGAAGAAAGGATACTTCAACTCAACTAGAAAAGTGCTTGATCAGCTGAAAACTTCCACTTTCAAATGTTGTAAACTATCTCGACCATGTTACTCTGCTTTCCTCATTATTATGTCTCATTGGAAATCTGACTAAATGTAGCAGTTAATTTTATCTACAAAATATTATAGTTAGCATAATATAGCAAAAGTTTTGGCCTTAATCTACCGGGGCTCACTTTCCGTATTGTACCCAGTAAGAATTTCATTTTCTGTAACTGGTTTTCTGCATGAGCTACTTTGCTCTGGTCCTTCTGTCCATGACCGTTACCATTCATAAGATCACTAAGATGTCAGAATAGACTTAGAGTTATTTCATATCTGAGTCCTCTGCAGATCATTCATAATACTGCTGATGGCGTTCTAAATTGTTGTCAGTCTTCTTTCAAACTGCTAACTTTTTTCATTAAAATGGTACCATTGACACATTCTCATTTTAATGTTTAGTGATAACAAGAGTCCCATTGTTTGTTTTCAATTTCTGTATTGGTTTGTTTTCCATTAGTATAAAGGAATATCTGATGAAGGCTAATTTTATAAGCATATGAGGTTTATTTACATTTCCACTTTAACATTTTAAGAGCATGACTCCAGTATGGATTCTTATGAGGGCTTTCTCAGCTCTGTCACAATACATGTGGAGTTTGTATATGTGAAGAGAATTGTCCTTATATAAGAAACCAGAAAGGTTGAAATCCCAGAACTTTTTACAACAGTGTGGTCCAAATTATTTACAATATTCCCATTAAGATTCACTTGCAGCCGGGCATTGGTAGCACATGCCTTTAATACCAGCACTCGGGAGGCAGAGGCAGGCAGATCTCTGTGAGTTCCAGACCAGCCTGTTCTACCGAGGGAGTTCCAGAACAGGCTCCAAAACAATACAGAGAAACCCTGCCTCGAAAAACAAAAAAACAAAAAAACAAAAAAGAAAAAGAAAAAGATCCACTTACATTTGCCTGTCACTACAGAGAAACATAAAAATAGGACTTGAGATATATTAACATAGGGGGCATAATCAAACCATAACTAAAACATAGCAGATCTTAGCATATAAACTCATCTGTTGCTTGTTTCTTCATTGATGTCCTTGGAATTACATGCATGTAATTCCAGCATGCAGGTGGCTTACTCAGGAGGACAAACTTGAGGCTAACTTTAACCATGTCACAAGTTCTAGGCCAGTTTTAGCTATATACCAAGACCTTGTATAGACTTCTATATTTGATGGCAATAACAGTATAATTTGTAGTGTAATAGCTACTCATTCTTGTAAATGAAAAGCTACGTGAATAACTGAATGCTTTGAAACTAAATTTCAGATCTACATTTTCAAAATAGCAGGGAAGAAAATTGAAATCATAGTGATGTAGGATAATAAATGAGGTTAATATATATGTACATATATACACATTTATGAGTACAAATCTTGCCACATTTATGATTATTACATGTATATTCTCATTTTACTTAATGATCATGACACAAAGGAGGTACAGATATTAAGTGCTAAGTTCTTTCATTATAAAATTTTAGGTAGCATGTTCTACATAATTAAATAATTAATCCAATAATTCAAAGATAAAATTATTTATTCACTTGAGCTTTTTCTTCTTATTATTTCAAATTATGCCTTCTAGCCTTTTGAGATATTTCTTAATAATCTCATATCTTGATTTACAACCATTTTACCTGATTTAGTGTTGTCTGTACTGTTCAATCATTTCTTATTTGTTCAAAGTTTTAATTTTAGATAGCATATACTAAGATTTGTTTTTCTATTATTAGTTAGCAAATCGTCTTTGCATGTTGCAACAAGTGTCATTTCATCAATATATTAAAGTCAAATATTTACTATCCCTTGTGATACATATTAATTTGACAGAATGTAGAATCACCTATGAGATGGGCCTGCTTGCATGCTTAGAGAGGATTTTCTTGATTGTCCAAATTGAGGCAAGCAGACCCATCCATTATAGAGGGAGAAAGAAGCAAACTTCAGGCATGTGTTTATCTCTGTCTGCTTCCTGACTGTGGCTGTTATGTGACGAGTTGTCTCAAGTACGTACTTATTTGACAGCCCTGCTATGTGAGCTTCAACATATGTTGAAATACACCTTTTCTCCCCAAATTTCCTTGGTTAGATTATTTATATAACAAGACTGAGGCCCCAAAATTCGCATTCATACTTTTTATATTCTTTTCTTAATATGTTTTGCAGATTTGAAATGTAGCTTCAGAGCATTCAGTAACTGAAACATCATGTCAGTGCAAGAATGAGTAGCTATTACATACTGTAGCTCATATTATTATTTACATAAAATATACAATTGTATGCTATGAAATTGACTCTGCCTATCATCACAAGTTTTGGGGGGGTTTTGATTGTTTGTTTGTCTGTCTAGAGATGTACATTCTACTGAATTTTAATTTGCTGAAAATTTGTATATTGTAGAAAATGGAGAGGTTATATCAATTGTTCTCAGTCTTCATAATTCTATAACTCTTTAATGCAGTTCCTCATGCTCTACAGATCTTCAATGATAAGATTGTTTTCATTGATATTTCACATCTGTAGTTTTGTTACAATTCATAAGAGTCTTAAGGACTGTTGTGGAAGGATCATTTGGCCTCCAAAGTAGTCATGACTCACAGGTTAAGAATCTTTGGGTTGTTTGTTCATTGATTCACCTACCATATAATAATATTCAAAGATATATTGAAGAAATATGAACCTCTCTTTATAACTTTGATATTTGTATGACCTTAATCTAATTTTTCCTGTAATACAGGATTCTTGAAAATCTCTTAATATGTTAAGTGGCTAAATAAACAAGAATCCAGTTATGGCTAGTATAAAGTATTATGGAAGCTTATACTTCCTAGTGTTGTAGAAAATTTTAATGTCAACACCATTTTCCTTCAAATGAAATATATTTCATTTTATCTAGAAAACAAAGATCACTTTACCTTGGTTTTAAGTACTGAAAGTTTGTGTCCCATGAAGCACTTGGCATCAGTGGCAATGGAGTTGCAAAGTTAACATGATGCAATGAAAGCAATGCTCTGTCCCCAGAATCAGCAGACAGATAAGAAGAGCTGCTGAGGATCAATAGTCACCTGAGCACTCTACACATGTGATGAGAACACAACAATCACAAGGAGGGATCTGAGAATGAAAGATGCCTGGTCAGAAATTGGCCTTGCATGTCTCAACCTTTAGAAATATGTGGGCAAAGATCCAGCATTTAGACACAGGCCTATTTTATTATGCAAGCCTGGGAAATCTAATCCACCTGACAAGAAGCTTCCTAAGGATTTTCAAAACTTACAGTCTAGCACACAGTGAGCTAATTTGACATTACCAATGGCTCTTTCATTATTATTTATCTGCATGAATTTTCTCGGGCAGAATCTTTAGGTTTTAAGAACATCTGTTCACATACTAAGATTTTTAAATTTCATTTCTCTCTTTGTTTCTCTTTTGCTTTTTTTCCTTTTATCTCCTCCCATATATTTTCATATTTGTAAAGCAGTTCCTGTATTTTATTCTTATTTATCACTAACAGTATTTCATTGTTACCATTTAAACTGAGGTATATTACCATGAAGGTAAAAGTAATCAGTAAATACAATTTTCCAAGGTGAATTAAGAATACTGCATTTCATTTGAAATAAAAAATTGAGAGCTTCATACATTCATGAAATATGTTTTCATCAAATCTAGCACATAGGCATTATCCTCCAACTACTCTGGTACCTCCTTTCCCATTTCCATCCCTAGTACTTATGTTGTTTTGGTGACCCACTGAGTCCACTTACTCTTGCCAGCATGAGTATGGGTATAGCGTTATCTACTGGAACTCTGTAAAGCCATTAATGGCCATATTAATGGGAAAATATTCAATTTTGGACTCTAATTGTCATCTTTTTCTGTCACTTCATGATGCTTCTTGAAGGTCCTAGTATTTCAGTGTTGGTAACCTGTAGAAAGATTGGGTCTATGCAGCAGGAGGTAGTGTATTTTTTATGTGAGTTGAGCAGGTTCTGGTTATTGAGGCTCAGTTCTTCACATAATGGCATGCTGCTAGACTGAGGTATTTAAGTCTCAAAGAGCCATACAAAGTGAAACATTTTCTTCTGTGTCCTCCATTCTGTCATAGGTTCATGATTCTCTTCTTAAAAACCTAGAAACCAGTTGTACTAAAGCCTTGAATTTTGGAGGTGACTTTTGTGCAAAAGGGATAGATACTGACTTAATTTCATTCTTCTACATCCAGGTATACTTTTTCCCCCAGAACCATTTATTGAAGACCCTATGAAACATGATATCCATAAATGCACTAAACTTTATTACCAAGAATTTGTTTTCTACTGAACTCTATGTTCATATGGTTCTTAGGTTAAATAATTAAGTTCTCACTTAACAAATTTTAATGTATTAGAAGCACTAAAATATTTAAGGGAAAATAACACTCCTATATTCCTATTAAATGATGGGTCTCTTCTCTGATTTTTTTATGCAATTTGTGACAACACTTTCTTATCTGATAGTTTTATGAATATAGTTTTATATACATACATAAACTTTACATATCCATTGTCTTATATTGCTTACATGTATTGCAGAATATTTTCTTTGCAATACATCAAATTCATTTTCACTTGGACTATGTGAAGGTGGTCATTTCAAGCCTTCATTTTGCTAACACAGGCTATTAAACTTAATTTTAATAATTGTGAATTATAAAATATCATTTAAGTGATCCAACTTGAATATCAGTGAAGATAATTTTAAGTATTCTTTGTGAAATTTGATCATTTTCCTATTATTAAAGATTATTTTATCCAATTTATATCTTGATTGTGCTAACTAGAACAATCTCAATTGAATTAATCTGTGCCTTTACTCTTAAATTAATTTTATTTTAGCTTTTTGTGATTTCTAATCTTTAGTCTTAAACCCCATTAGATTAGAATCTTTTTTGAATACATCTATTACTAAGTCATAAGAAGCGAATCTTATCTACCCAACTGCTGAGACTTATACTTGTTTAAATCATATGTAGTTCATTTTCCTTTTAATATTCAACTTCTCTAATAAAAATGATTTATCATCTATGGCAATATAAAATGAGCACTTGATTTCATTTTAAATCTTTTGACTCTTCCTATTTTAAATTATTCAGGTTTGCTAATAGTCTTAGTTTTATTTAGTTGTTTTTCAGATATTTCTGGTCCAAATTTCATCATACTGTACCATACCACAGTATAAATTTACGTTCATCAGTTTCCTTTAAATCTATTGATATTTTGCTTTTCATATATATTCTTCCACACTTTAATGTCCCTGATCAATCATGAGAATAGATTTGAAAGAAAATGACTGTCTCTGTATGGATGCCATTTGATTTTTGGTATTTATCCTCATGGGTATTGAAAACCATAAAATACCATTGCAGAAATTTAGTTGAAAGGAAAATATACTTTAATCACATGAATCTTCATGCATCATCCTCAGTCTCTTCTCTTGCAGTTTACAAGGATTTTCTGGATGAGTCCTGTATTTTATTCTATAAGCTCCAACCATTTCAAATAATTTTCTGTGTTGTAATGGTTTTGTTACAGGAGGATTTAGGGTTTTCTTTTGTAGTCTTGGCCATGTTAATAAAAGAAGTTAGAAAAAGTCTCAGAATAAAAGCTCAAGGACAACTTTGAGAGTAAAAATTACAGAGACATAAATTCTGTCAATGGCTTAAAAGAAGGAAATGGAAACAAATAAGTAAGTTGTTGCATTTCAATTCGGGTCTCGGGTCCATAAGCATCTGTCTGGTAGATGGTAAGAAAAAGCTTTAGAGAAAAAGTGAGAAAACCTTGAAAGCATGCTTAAGCTTTTGCCCAGTATCTGGAAAAAAAAGAAGAAAAGTTACCTTTTTATGAGTGACAACCCAGAGGAATGAACAGGCATAACAGTGTTGCCACAAGAGAAGTTCTATAGGTCACATTACCCAGGAAGAACTTTATGGAATGGTAAGTGATGGGGGAAGTCCTTCTGTGTATATATAAATAAAACAATGTTGGCCAATATGGAAACAAGATAGGTGGGACTAGGAGTCTAGCAGGATTCTGGGAAATATAGTGAGGAGAGTAGTCACCATGCAATCTTCTGGGAGGAATGGATGTGTTAGGAGTGTGTCCTCGGAAAGATAAGTCCTTATAAAGATATATACTAGTAATTATAGGTCAATAATTATGTCAGAGCTAGACAATGAGAAACAATAGCAAATGGCCAACAGTTTCATAATTAATATAGCATCTCCTGTGTTATTTGGGGACTAAAGTGGTGACAGGACCCAGGCAGAATCCCACAACAAATGGCGGCGCCTGACAGGAAGACTACACAGTACAGGTAAGTATATGGTTTCATTAATGAGATAATAATTCTTCCCACCTCACTACCATGTTTTCATATGAATCACATTTTCTGTTGGATGGTCTCCAGGACATGTGAGTGACAAACCCTCTTAAGGGAAGAGAATACTTAGTAATGTTATAATTTTTGGAGCAGGTCAAAATAACATATCTCTACACAAGGTCAGTAGTGCTTCAGTGATTTTTACTAGGAAAAAAAAAGCAGATTTGCCACAACTGATCCCAATAAAACTCCAAGAAATATCTCCATGTTTGTGCATGGCAAATTAAATTCTAAGGTGGAACTATTGTGATGTTGAGCATTCTAGTGTTGCATTTCAATAGGAGGTGCCGTGTGAATTAAAACATGATAGTGGTGGTATAGCTTCAATGTCCTCAAAGCTGGTACTTCCACTGTAGGTACCTAATACCCTGAATTGTGAGCACCTCAGTCCCTGCTCATTTTGCTTTATGCTTTACAAGGAGATCAGAAGTCATGAGGTCCATCGGGATGTAGAAGAACACTTCCTTTATGGCATTATTATGTTCCTTTTCTATTCTTCCCTGGTTAGAATCAAGATCTTCTTAGGGCCTTTTGGTAATTACAATTTAAATACAACCTGTCTATAAATATTATGTTAGATTAAATGTTTTAATTTTTATTTTCAACAACTTCTCATCATTACCACTGCCATCTACAATCTTGTCTCTTAACCTACCATTGAAACTGTCTCTATTTCTACGTTTCCCATTTAATCTTCAATTTCTCTTAATAGCTGTCACCATTGACGTCTCCTGTTAAATCAAATCACATAAACTTTGAAAAAAATATCTTCTTTTTATGTCTAATTCCTTTAACTGATTATTCTAGAACAAAAGTCCATTTACTATAAATAATATTTGAAATGTGATTTATCTAGAGTTGTTCTGAAATACTACACTGGAAGAAAGAATGGGAAGATTCGTTTGCAATCATGTACTTCCCAGGTGTTATTTTGGATGTTTGAATGTTTGTGTGAGCATCCTTTGGTACTGTTGGAATGATTTAGCAGAGAAGAATTTTTTTTATTTACATACAGGTGCATCTCATGTTGTGTATGACTTTAGAGACACAGGAATACAAATCTGTAGATTTCCTCTAATGCAAACAGCATGGTTAATGGTTAATAAAGTGCTTAACTAATGATCTCATCAATGGTCCATAATAGTTCTTTGATGTTCACATCAGGGGTCTTTTTTTAACCTCAGAAAACCTTCAAACCTCCTCTTTTATGAAGGAAATTCTTTTTAAACCCAAAGAAGATAGAGAAGATGCTGACAATTGAAATGTTGTTAGATGAGAACATAGGAGGATTAACTGTCCTTATTGAGAAATGTGCATATATTCCCACAAAGCTCCACTCTACGCCTTAGATGTAAAGCTTTCCCTTCTTTGTCAATTTTGGTTCCCTTTATATAAAAGACAATGAGCCTAGTGCCTCATGGCAACAATATTTCCTGCAAAATCCTAACTATAATTATGTATACTGGACCACTATACTCTTAGACATAAACCACTCTTCTCAGCAACTGTATGAAATTGCTTCCTATTTCTCTTCTTGGGAAAATTGCAACCAAGATTCCAAGCATATTTAAGAGAATTGTTTCTGAGCTTGGGCCACAACATTTTCATAGGAAAGTATATAATGGTAACCCCTTTATTATTTGTTATTACCTAATTGTGTGTGTGTTGGGGTGTAGATAGTATTGTTGGAAGTATAATAGTATGTGAAGGTCAGAGTATGGAATCTATCCTTATCTTCCATCATCATCATCTTGGCCCCAAGAATTGAACTCATGCTGTCAGGTTAGCAGCAGTTGTTTTTACCTGCTGACATGATAAATCATCTCACTGATCCTAATATCTCTATTTTTTTCCGTTTACTAAGGCATGTATACTGTTACTAGGCATGGGAGAGAGAAGGAACATATATTTCTCTTTACCTCAGAACATAGAGTCTTTTAAAAAATTCATATGTTCTTGTGATGAGCATTTGACAGCTCATTTTTAGCTGTCCTAAGTGGAGCTGCGTATGACTTTGAATTTTTACTACCATTTTGCTTACTTTAGTTCTAAACATACAAGACAGAAACTAGTATTGCTAACATCATATTTTAAGTGGAGCTTAACAAAAGGAACTTAGTGATAGGTAGATACATATCTCACTAACTATGAATGGCCAAAATATTTTATTAAAAATGGTATATGGTGGTTAATTTGATTGTCAATTTGCTTAGCTCTGCTACTAGGAATCAACTACTAGCCACGTAACTGGATGGGTTTCTGAAGACACTTTCAAGAAGGATTAAGAGATGGAAGACACACTGCTTAATGGGCAGAAGGTTGGTAGGCAGCCCAAACACAGGAAGTCCAAAGTGAAAATCGTGCTTCTTTGCCAGCCTCTACTCACCTCCTGCTGGTAAGAATATCGATTCTGCTGCAGCTGCTGCTAGTCTCCTTCATTGACATTGGAATCCAGCTTCTTCAGCAGTTCAACATGGAATAAAGCCAAGAGGATCTGCAGGAATCATCTAGATCTTCAGCACCAAAATAAGATTTTTTAAGCATATGACTTTGTGATCTGAATATGTACTGGGTTTTCAGACTCCCTCCAACCTGCAATCACAGTTAGACCATTCAGGCTCTATTTTGTAAACTGACCTAATACATTTCTTTCATGAAACACACACACACACACACACACACATTTGTGCATTCTTTCATTTCAGTTCCTCTAGAGACCAACAATCTACCTTTTAAACAATAATTAAAATTAATTTTATATGATTAAAAAGACAAAATATAGTTTGATTAATGGAGCGTTCAAGCAATTATCGCTAAATATAAAATATAGTTAGATATTTTAAGGGGGAAATCATTATTTCTTCCTGAAATTGAGAGCGCTTACTTATGAAAATGAGATGCAATCCTTTAAAATTCTCAAGTGTTTCTACTGTGTAATAATTTTCTTAGTTAATGTTTATATACCTAAAAATATAAAACATAATTACTTTGAAAATAATATATTTATAACAGGGGTCACCAAAAAGATTCACTCAATACAACCAAGGACTGAAATATTTAGCTGTAGCTATATTCTGTCCTTTAATTTGATTTGGGAATAATTGTTGAGTTGATTGAAAAAGAATATGTTTGTGGAAATTCCACCTCTTTAATAGATCCCCATACTCTTTGGTGTGCATCTAATTAGATAAAACTGTTTGCTTATTTTTTGAATGACAGACTGAAAAGTTTTTAGGTGGTGAAATTAGTGTCTAGAAATAGAAGACAAAAAGCCATATCTCCAGAAAAATAACATTTCCTCCTCAAGTATGTAGAAGTAATACTGGGGACCATCAGATCTGGCTTATAAAGATAGATAAAACATGAACCCACAAATTCTTTGGTGTCTGTTACAGCTGGATAAGACATGGTATGGTTTGAATCAGAGTCTGAGTTAAAGGAGGGGCATGCCAATTATACAAGAAAATCTGAAGTTCTTCATGGGAAAAAAATTGCAGGTTTTGCGAGTATGCTGGGACATACCAGCTCTCAGGAAGCACAGGCAATAGAATCATGAGTTTGAGGATAGTCTGTACTATGCAGATAGATTCCAACTCAAGAAGCAAACAAAATCAAAATGAACCAAAACAGAGAAAACAAATGATAATAACAACAAAAGGAAGACAGAACAAAACAAACAATGCCGAACAACAAAATATAATTCCTGATTTTATGCAACTAAGATACTAAAAGTTTCATTTCAACTTAGTTTTAAGCTCACTAAAGGTGTTTTAAGAAATAGCACTGATACAAAACAACCCAAATCACAGGGAAGAGAGCCGAGGAGCAAGGAGCAATGTTGAATAGTAAGACAACAACAAAGACAGTAAAATGTACCAGCACAATGGACCACTGTACCAAGAATGTCAGATTAACAACTGCAAATTAACAGTACTATGGTTCTCGCAATTACTAAAGACAAACACTATATACACTTCCCATTCTAAAGCAGTGATTTGAACATGTTCAGTAATCATTTTCCTATTCTACATAGTGTTTCATCTTAAGTATAACTGTGCATAGGGTAATGAAGTTAGCCAATGCTATAGGGGATGCAATATATTTATTTACCTGAAAGAGAGAGTCACACAAGCTGGGAGTCAGAAGCATGGCTGGCTTCCAAAAGAGGAGGTCCTTTTTCCTTTAGCTTCCTTTTATCTCTACCTGTGCTAATTTACTTGTCCCTGCCCTCATGGGCAGATAGAGAAGTTTCTTTTTGTTTAGAAAGAAAAAAGGAGATGATGGGAAAGACCTGTGAATATGTCAATAAAGCACTGTTGGCCAATATGGAAGCAAGATAGGTGGGACTAGGAGTCGAGCAGGATTCTGGGTAGGAGAAACACAGGGAGTCACTATGTAGCCCGCCAGAGAAGTAAGATGTCGGGAACTTTTCTCTAGTAAGAGAAATACTTAGATTAACAATTATGGGATAAATACTTAAGTCAGAGCTAGCCAATAGGAAACAAGCAAGGCCAATAGTTTCATAATTAATACAGCGTCTTGTGTGTTATTTGGGGACTACAACGCAGCAGAGCCTAGGCAATTGGTGGGGAGAAACCAAGCAGCTGGCAAGGAAAAGGCTTCACTCTACAATAGGGTTTGATAATAAATACAGGATTTGGAACCAAAAGCTCTTGGTAGTAAAATACAAAATGGGTACCCAACTGTTAGAGATAACTTGTCATTATATGAAAGATAAAATAATCAGTTCAAGTAATACACATTTTAACTTTTGTTGTTGATCTAAAAGATAATGAGAATAGTTCCTGTTTTACTGAAAACTCTTCATGTTTTTCTCTATAAAGATGTTGGTTGTTGAGATGTGTTCCTTGTGCCCCTAGATTCTTTAGTATGTTTTCATAAAGGGTGTTGGATTTTGTAAAATGTCTTTGATATCCAATGAAAGAAATGATCATTTAGTGATATTTATGTAGCCTGTTGCATTTCTTGATTTATATACATTGAACCTTGCCCAAATTTTTGAAGCCAACTTGGTAGTAGTGTATGATTATTTTTATGCATCCTTGTATTTTCTTTACAAGTATTTTATTGAAAATTCTAGAAATATATTTTAAAATATAGTTCTTAATTTTTTGTGTTTGAGTGTTTTGGCTTCATATATTTATGTATGCTTACCATGTGCTGCCTGGTTCTCACAGAGATCAGAGAAGGCATTGGCTCCCTGGGACTAGAATTACATATAGCATTAATACTCAAAATGAGTATGCTGAAAATGAACCTTGATCCTCTGAGAATACAAAGTTCTTAAACACCCTGCCATTGCTCTAGTATCTTACTGAGAGTTTTTATGTATGTTGTCATAGTGGCCTGTAACTTTTGTTTTTGTGGGGCTTTTGTCTGTACTGATGATACCCTATCCTATCCCCTTTCTGCTCTGCCAGGAGGGTGAGGCCTTCTCTTGTGTATCTTCAAAGTCTGTCATATGATTTGGAGCAGGGCCTAGCTCCCCTTTGTTCAGGTCAGCTGTTTCTGTGGGTTTCTCCAGTCTGGTCTTGACCCCTTTGCTCATCACTCCTCCCTCTCTGCTACTGGACTCCAGAGTTCAGCTCAGTGATTAGCCATGGGTGTCTTTTTAAAAAATAAATTGGAAATATTTCTTTATTTTCTAACTTACAGAATAATTTAAAGAGAACTGGTGCTTATTCTTCAAAGAACCATCAGAATTCTGATGAAACCATTTGGTTCTGGGTTGATGATAATCAGAAGATTTTTAATTATTGTTTATATTACATTGGTTGTTATAAAAATTATTTTATTTTTGAAATTATAATATAATTATAGAATTTACCTCTTCCCTTTTGTCCCTCCAGGTCTTCCCATATACTGCTCCTTGTTTCCTTTCAAATTCATAGCCTCTCTTTTTCATAAATTTTTGTGAATGGTAGATCTTAAACAGGTAAGACAAGATCAGGAATTTGTTAAGGGCATTGGCTATTAAAGAGTCACATCAGTAGGAGCAAATCATCTGAAGAGATTCAACCTTTTTTCTTGGTTACTAATAAAGAAAATGATGATACAAGTACCTGTTTGCAAGTCTGTAAAATCCATAGCAGACACACTGGAAAAGGAGACCATGAATATCAGGAAGACATCCTAATAAATCTTTGTTTGTATCACAAACAAACGGCTGATTATATGGAAAGGCTCCTAGACTTTGTCCTTACTCATTGCTGTCTATGAAATCCATGGGCCCCAAGAGAGTAACTCATGATGTTTCCTTACATGGGCTTGGGATAAATAAAAGCTATAAGATTCTAAAAGTGGCTTCTAGTAGGGAATCTCAATTAGAGTGTTTGAGAATCAACAGGAAAGAAAGACTTCAACAACTGTGAACAGATCCCAGCATGGGTTGAGAGCTAGATGGACTGGTATCTTGCTGTGCAAACTTTACAAGGTTATTGTATGACCTTGCATTTGCCAAACCCTTCATAAGTCCTGCCAAGTGTTGTTAAATAAAGTACTTTCAGAGAATCCCCTTGATGCAACAGAAAGGCCCTTTATTTCTGGTAGAATCTGCTCAATTCTGCAAAGTTAGTAGAAAAGCATGGGGTTAAGTACAGGAACTCTGAAGTCAGACTTGTAGTTTCTAGTACCTGAGATAATTTTCTTTCTACGTTCTCATTTCTAAAGGGTAGGTGGGGGGTGTACCATTTATTTCTACTTTTATGACTCAGACAAGCACTGCCCCAATTTCGGATCTCTGGCCTGGTCACTATGTTCAGGGACTCTCCAGAGGTCAAAGAATATTGTTATTCTATTGACAAAAATTGTGCTTATACCATGAACCTTGGGACTATGACAAATTTTCCATGGAATTAAATGCCCATGACCCACCAGAACTGGATTTAGGCCCCTCCGTGTTGAAAATCAACCCTCTTGTGATTGCTTTATATATAGCAGGAAAGGTGGATACTAATATCCAGTTCCTGGTAAAAATTGACCAAAGTAGTTGGTGAATTGTAACTACACGCTCTGGACATGTCTGAAACCTTCCTGACTGAGTCTAAAAGGACCTATAAGCTAAATGTAACCTGTTACTATTGGATGACACTAGGCTTATGGTCAAATCACAAGTGTAAAACTCACATAATCAGGAGTTGTATAACTCAAAATATTCTAGCCTGCCCATCTGAGGACCAGAGAAGCAAGTGACAGGCACCAGAATCAAACCTGTGAAGGAGGAAAAACCTTGCTTTTTAGTTGTGACTGAAAAATGGACTGGTAAACATGACTTTTGAATTTGAGAAGGCAGTAAAGATGCTATCATTGTCATTTATGTGGTATTTTGAATTAAGAATTTGTGATTTCTGCTCATATGGTGTTGAAGAATCAGCTGTGATTAACAAGAGATCTGAACAATTAAAGTGAAAACTTTGCTTTGCTGAGACAATAGATGCTGGTCAGTTGGTATTGAAAAAGTGCCAGTTTTTATACGCCAATCATTCAAACACATGAGCCTCTGGGGCCATACCTAGTCAAACAAAATCAACAGATATTGTGGTACTGAGAGTGTCAAAGCTACATCTCCAGGTAGTAGGTATAGTTGTGATGTTGTACAAGGTTGGTGGCATGAAAACTTCTGGAATTGGTAGTAGTTTGGGGCGGCCACCAAGCACAGAAGCAAGTGAGGAGTACATCCAAGTAGACAGCTGTGCATGTGGCTGATGGTGGAACCAGAGAAGTAGAATTGCCCAAAACTTTTGGAGTTCAAAAGGTCATGACATATATGATGCCTAATCCTAGACACTGGTCATTGAGTTACTGTGCACTTATGGTTATACCATGGTTTTATTCTCTTGGATATAAAAAACAAATATCTAATTCTAACTGTTCTCTCTGAGATTTCTGCAAATAGGTAGTACTTGCAGACTTGCTGAATTAGTAGATGGCTGGGTCCCAAAACCAGGCAGCATCCAAGTTCAACTCTTCTTAGAGAGAAATTACTCACGATTAATATAGGCCCCCAGGACCTTTCAGGATTCTGTTGGCCATTTGTCACAATAGCAAAATGGGCTGGCGTCTACCTGCTTAATTTTTTTCATTTGGCTTTCCCTCTACCTCTGTAAACTTGAGTGAGTTGTTAACCACTGGGCATGTCTTAACTTTTTATGACAGAATCAGATGAGGTCACAGAAGAATAGCATTCCCTTCATGTAACATGTGCTCAGCAGATGTGGTAAGGGGTGCTTCTTGCACCTCTAAAAATCTGAATGTTTAATGTAAAGAGTGGATGTCCCAGTTTCTTGAGGAGTGGTACCATCTTATATATTAGAATACAAACAAAGCTACTGGGGACTTGAGCCTGATTTCCTCTAAGCAGAGATAAAATGGTAATATGATCCCAAGATAGAATAAAGAAAGGCATTAGGAGAAGACCAGGGACTGAGACAATTCAGTGTGGAAGACACACTGCATGGTCTAGCTTCTTTCTAGGACAAACACAGAAAAGATGCTCACTCACATGAACTAGGGAATATAGGTAGGGATAGGACAATGACTCAAGACTTACTTCTCATTCCCCCCCCCCCCATGTAGCATGAATAATAAAATCCCAGAGACAAATATTGGGGTTAAAGCTGAAGATCACAGAAGGAAAGCACCTAGCAACTAGAGAGGTCTCACCTCTACCAATGCTAGGACCAAAAGGGAGATCCTCTTCTCAGACTGCCTCCTCAGAATGCAACTCCAGATTGTACTGCTCCTCAGACTGTGCTGTTCTCCACCAAACCTCAGACTGCCTGCCTAGACAGCCTTTCTCTCTTGTCTCCTCCCACCTTACATTCATTCTCTGCCCAGCCATATTACTCCTATCTCTATCTCCTTAGTGCTTTGATTAAAGGTGTATACCACACTCTCTGGTCTCTCTAGTGTGGCTAATTTTGCACTCTGATCTTCAATCAAGCTTTATTAGACCATAAACAAATACCACCATACCTCTATGATATTTAAAATGAGACAAACTGGTTTCAATATTCCTCCAATGTCACCATTTGGCTTCTTTTCAAACACTTGGCAGGTAGACAAGGAAAGTGAACTTGCTGAAATATCATCTTTTTGTTACAAAAGATATTGTGAGGAGAAATGCATAGAAAGCACAGGAATTAATAGCTAAGCAAGACCGAAAGGGGGAACTGAGGGCTCAAAGACTCTACATAAAATACTCAAGCCAGAGAAAGCTCTCTGCCTTTGGGTCCCTCTTATTCTGAAGTGAAAATGGGTTAATTTGCTTTCTCTAATTTTAGTCTTTTCTCTTTCCTAAATGCCCAATTCTTTATCTATACCAGAGAATCAAGTGGCAGAATACATAGAAAATCATAAGTACTCTTACTACAATAGAATTTAGGTGACTACAAGGAACCTTTTTCTCCAGACACAACAGCATATACATAAAATCATAGTGTTTGTGACAGCCTGAACATGACACATACAAGCTCAAGTAAGACAAACGCTCATCAAAAGATGGGAAGAGAAGATGAAGTCCAAGCATTAGCCAAGGAGCTATTGACAGTTGGCCACTCCTGAGAAACAAAATGTCAATTTTCTTTAAGTGTGTAAATCAATTACTCTCAAGTGGAAGACCACATATTAAGATTAAACAGGTAGCACATATTTTACTTGATAGGTATAAATAAATAGAGGCTGTAAAGTCAGGTGCATAGGTAAAATGGGTATATCTGAGATTAGACAGGGGAAAATAAGTATGACCCAAATACAGTGTGAGAAATTCTTATAACACTAGTAAAAACTAATGTGAAAATGATACTAAAAGGAGCTACCGCAAGAGTCCTAGATATGTGACTAAATGCCCTTTAGTATAGTCCTATGCTAGATATGTGACTAAATGCCCTTTAGTATAGTCCTATGCTAGATATGTGACTAAATGCCCTTTAGTATAGTCCTATGCTAGATATGTGACTAAATGCCCTTTAGTATAGTCCTATGCTAGATATGTGACTAAATGCCCTTTAGTATAGTCCTATGCTAGATATGTGACTAAATGCCCTTTAGTATAGTCCTATGCTAGATATGTGACTAAATGCCCTTTAGTATAGTCCTATGCTAGATATGTGACTAAATGCCCTTTAGTATAGTCCTATGCTAGATATGTGACTAAATGCCCTTTAGTATAGTCCTATGCTAGATATGTGACTAAATGCCCTTTAGCATAGTCCTATGCTAGGGCTTTGTGGATAGGATTAGCACTTGGATAAGTAGACGGAAGAGAACAGATTGTCTTCCCAATGTACATGCAGCAAAGCATATAGAGTACCCAGGGTAGAAAAAGAAAGATGCTCAGCTCTTAAAAGGAATTATTTTCGATGGTGCTTTAAAAGAAAATGGCCCCCAAATGGAGTGGTACTTTAGGATGTGTGTCCTTGTTGGAAGAAATATGTCAATGTCGATGCAGGCTTTGTAGTCTCATTTATGCTTAAGCCACACCAAGTAAGACAGAACGCTTTCTGGAGTCAATGTGCAAGAACTCTTAGCTATCTCTCTAGCCCCATGTCTACCTGCATGCTGCCTTACTTCCCACCAAGATGACAATGGGCTAAACCTCTGAACTGTAAATGAGCCATATATATACATATATATATGTACATATATATGAATACATATGAATATATATGCATGTACATGAAAACATTTAACTGTGGAGGCTCACAGCAACAGAAACCCCAACGAAGATCCTTGCATTGCAGAGGACCAACATTTATTTGCCAGAACACACATGGTAGTTCTTAGTGTCTGTAATTCCAGTTAAACAGGTCTGTCACACTCTTCTTACCTCTATGAGTTCCTGCATGCATGTGGTACACATAAAACCATTCAAGCACACACATAGAAATTAAATAAGTCTTTAAAAAATGACCAAGATTTCCTTTATCAATTTTGACTATCCAGTAGTATGGTCATTATGCAAACATAGTTTACATGACGACATTGTAAAGATTTCATGGATGTATGAAAGAATAATTAAAAAGAAAAGAAGGAAACAATGATAAAATTTTATGGGTATAACTCATTACACACAGAAGGCATTATCCTGTAGCAGATAACCTGATAATCTGCCACAACAATCTAGGAAACATGATATTGTTGCAGATTGTGTCATTCTGCTTTTACAGCCCTGACTTCTATTCCATGGTATTCCTTGTGCCTTTGATGGAGACTCTGAGGAAATCCAGAAAATCATTAGGTTATACTTCAAAAACTAGTACTTCACAAAATAGAAAAATCTAAAAGATATGGAGAAATTTCTTGGTAGACACCAAATACCAAAGTTAAAGCAAGGCTATATAAACAGTGTAAATAGACTCATAACACCTATGTGAATAGAGAGACTTACTAAATGTCTCAGAACCAAAGTAGAAGCAGAGATCCACAGCTAAGCACTGAGCCAAACTCCTGGAATCAAGTTTTAGAGAAGGAGGAGTGACCAATAAAGACCATGCTGGGAAAACCCACAGAAACAGCTGACCTGAGCAAGTGGGAATTCATGGAGCCCAGTCTGACAGCTGGGGAACCAATGCAGGACCAAACTAAGTCTCCTGATAGTGGGTTTCAAGTAGGAACAACTGGCAGTTTATAGGGCCTCTGGCAGTAGAACCAGGATGTATCCCTAGTGCATGAACAGGCTTTGGGAGCCCATTTCCCATGGAAAGATACTCTCTTAGTCTAGATACATGGGGGAGGGCCTAGGCCCTGCCCCAAATGACTTAACAGATTTTGATGATCCTGCAGGGGAGGCCTCATCCTCTCTGGGGAGTGTCAATGGCTGGGCATGGGAGGATGGGAGGAAGAGGGAACTGGGATTGATATGTAAAATAAGATTGTTTCAAATTTGAATAAAATTTATATTTAAAAAAGTCTCCCAACCAATAAAGAGATGGTTCCAGCACAGAATTCAATCAGGTTTTCAAAGAAGAGGTATTACCAATACTCCTAAAATTGTTCCAAACAATAGAAACAGAAGAAACTTTGCCAAATTCTTTTTATGAGTCTATAGTCACCCTTGACATGCAAACCACACCAAAGAGTCAACGAAAAAGGAGATTTAAATATCAATATTCCTTATGACCATTGACTCAAAAATACCCAGTAAGATACTAGCAAACAGAATCCAAGAACATGTATAAAAGATCATCTACCATGATCAAGGAGGCTTCATCCTAGAAATTCAGGGTTGGTTCAACATAAAAAAAAAATCTGTCAATGAAATCCACCATATAAACAAATTGAAAGAAAAAACACTTGATTATCTTACTAGATGCTGAAAAATCTTTTGACAAAATCCAGCACCCCTTCATGATAAAGGTCTTGGAGAGATTAGGGTTACAAGGCATATACCTAAACATAATAAAAACAATATATAGCAAATTAAATGGAAAGAAACTCAAAGCAATTCCACCAAAATCGGGAACATAACAAGGCTGCCCACCCTCTACATAAATATACAAAATAATATTGTGATTTCTAGGTAGAGCAATAAGACAATAAGAGGAGATCAAGTGATTACAAATTTGCAGATGACATGATAGTATATGTAAGTGAGCCCAAAAATTCCATCAGGGAACTCCTACTGCTCATAAACACCTTCATCTGTGTGACTGAATACAGGAATAACTAAAAAAATTCCATAGCCCTTCTAATTAGAAATGATAAATGGTCTGAAAAAGAAATCAGAGAAACAAAGTCCTTTACAATAGCTACAAACAAAATAAAATTTCTTGGGATAACTCTAAGAAAGCAAGTGAAAAACCTGAATGATGAGAACTTTACATCTCTGAGCAAGGAAATTGGACAAAATACAAAAAGATGGAAAGATCTCCCATGCACATGGATCAGTAGAATTAACTTAGTAAAAATAGCAGTCTTACTAATAGCAATCTACAGACTCAACACAATCCCTATCAAAATCCCAACAAATTCTTTACAGACTACAAAAGAACAATACTCAACTTCATATGGAAAAACAAAGAACCAGGAAATCTAAAACAATCCTGTACAATGAATGAACTTCCAGAGACATCACCATCCCTTATTTCAAGTTATAACACAGGACTACAGTAATAATAACAGCATGGTATTGGCATAAAAACAGACATGTGAATCAATGGTACCGAATCAAAGACCTCAACAAAAATTCACACACGTATGAATACCTAATTTTCGATAAAGAAGCCAAAATTATACAATGGAAAAAATAAAGTATCTTCAAGAAATGGTGTTAACATAACAGAATGCCTGAATGCAGAAGAATACCAATAGATCCATATCTGTCACTCTGCAGAAAACTCAAGTCCAAATGAATCAAAGACCCCAACATAAATCCTGATGCGCTGAACCTGACAGAGGGCAAAGCAGGAAGTAGTCCCAAAAAGATTGGCACAGGTGGTAACTTCCTGAATAGAATACCAGTATCACAGTCACTGAGGTGGATGAGTAATAAATGAGACCTCATGATGCAGAAAAGCTATTGTGATATATAGCCAACAGTGTTCTGAGAGACTTTGGGAGCCTACAGAGTGGTAACCAAGACTCAGAAAGACCAACTTGGTGTTTACTCACTCCTATGTGATATTAGCTGTAAAGAAAAGGATAACTATTTTGCAATCCACAGCGTCAGAAACACTAGGTAACAAGGAAGGCCTAAAATGGATTTCCATAGGAAGGGGAAGTAGAAAAGATCTTCTTGGTAAACTGGAGAGAGGTAGGAATAGTAACATAAAGGATATGGTAAGGGCTGGATAGAGGAGGGAGTAATGAAAGAAATATCTTGATTGGGCTGCAAGTTAAATACCCACAAATCTACAAACATGACCCCAGCAGTAGTGGATAGGTAGCATGAACTGATAATCTGCTGTAAGCAGAATGGCAAATACCCTAATTGTCATCAGAGAACCTCCATCCAGTAACTTACAAAAGCACATGCAGAGATCTATAGCCAAGCAATTGGCCCAGTTCCAGGACTCTAGTCAAGGAGATGGAGAAAGGGTGGTTTGAGACAGTAGGGTCAAGGTCATCACAAGAGAACTCACTGAGACATGTAACCGTGTTTCATAGTTGCTAACAGACACTGGACTGCCTTCTAAGGATCCTGCTTGGGACTGACCTATGCCTTTTACATGTGTACAACAGTTGTTTAGCTTGCTCTAGAGTGGGACACATAGCAGTGGAAGCAAGGCCTGTCCCTGACACTTTGGCAGGCTTTCGGGAACCTATTCCTCATACTAAGTTGCCTCATCAAGCCTTAATATGAGGGAAGGCACCTAGTCCTATCTCAACTTGATGTGCCATGCTTTGTTGACAGCCATGGGATGCTTGGCTCTTTCTGAACAAAGGAATGAATTTGCAGTGGTGGTAATTGTAGGGAAGATAGGAGATAGGGGAGGAGAGGAAGGAGAGGAAATTGGTATAGGGATATAAAATAAATAAATAAATGTAATTAATAATAATAGAAAAGAATCAGATTTCCTATTCATGGTTTTCTGTTTTACAAATGGAACTGTCATTAGAATCTAAGCAGTAAATTGTTTATTCCTAGTTTTTTTAATAAGCACTGTGTGCTTTTTGTCTTTTTTTATCCAACTGGCACTATGAAAATCTAAGACTTCCCTAAACAAAATCTTTACAAAACTATGTTTCCTTGGAAAAACTATTTGGTCCTTATATAAAAATTCAAATCTTTCAAAAAATGTTCATGATGAAATTCAATAACAAATATTTCAATGCTTATATGTATAATTTAATATTCTAATATAATCTAAATTTTATGACAGAATATATTCACATTCCATTATAAAACTAAATCAAAACATAAAGGTTTCTGAATATTCATAGTGTTAATTTCTTGTAGACAGATTGTGAAGTATCAACACATGAAAGTTTAAATTCTGTAATCAGGCTGTTGTAATTTAAGAAAAGCAGCACATGAGAGAAACAGGCCATGAGACAGGGTTCAAACAGAGGGTTTCTTTATTAGGAAAAGGGATCATAAAATGAAGAAAGGGGAGGGGGAGACCAGCCTCCAGAGACAGGAACAACAGGAAAGAGGAAAGAGGGGAAAAGAGAGAAATATTAGGGGTAGGGTGCTTTTAAATGGGAACACAGTGAATATGCACAGGTGACGCTCTTAGTGACTTCACCCGAGGCTATATCCTGTCAGAACCCCAAGGACAGGCCAGTAGAGATGCCTGATTCCTAACACAGAGACGTGTTGCTAGAGTTCTCTTATCTGGCCAGGTTCTGCAGCCCTCCTCACCCCCAAATAAGCACACGAATGCTATATTATTCCATCTTCTGATACATTCTTGAAAGTATGTTTCAAATATTGAAGTTACTGTCATATAGGTTTTTCACTTGATTTATTAGAGTTACCCCCAAGGTATTTTATATTGTTTGTAGCTATTAGGAAGTGTTTTGCCTGTTTGTCATTTGTATACAGGAGTTCCCTGGTAGAAGTTTTGAGGTCTCCTATGTGCATAATTTGCAAGCAGTAATCCTTTGACTTCTTTCTTTCTAATTTATATTCCCTTGATCTCTTTTTGTTGTCTTATTGTTCTAGCTAGAAATCCAAGTACTATTTTGTATAGGTATGGAGAGAGTGGCCAGTCTTGAATTGTTCCTGATTTTAGTGGAATTGCTTTAGTTTTTCTCTAGATTGATTTGGGGCTGACTGTCAGCTTGGTGTATATTGCTTTTATTATGTGTAGGTATGTCCCTTGTATCCCTGATATCTCTAAGACTTTCATCATGAAGGGGTATTGGATTTTGTCAAATGCTTTTTTTTTTCAGAATCTTCCAAGATGATCATGTGATTTTGTTCCTTTCAGTTTGTTTATATCATGGGATTCAATACAGATTTTCATATGCTGAACCATCTCTGCATCTCTGAGATTAAGCCCTCTTGATTATGATGGATGATCTTTTTGATATGTTCTTGGATTCTGTTTGCTGGCATTATGTTGAGTACTTTTCACCAAAGCTCATGAGGAAAATCAAATCAAAGACCCAAACATAAATACATGCACCCATAGACACCTCGTTTTCTGATAAAGATGCCCAAATTATAAAATGGAAAAAAGAAATTATCTGCTAGAAATGGTCAAATAGTGCCCATGTGAAGAACACAAATAGATCATGTCTATCACCCTGCATAGAACTCAAGTCCAAGTGGATCAAGCACCTCAACACAAAACAGATACAGTGAACATGGAAGAAGAGACAATGGTGAATAGCCTTGAACTCATTCGCACAGAGTATAACTTCTACAACAGAACATTAATAGCCTAGACACTAACATTGAGAATTAATACATGGGACCTTAAAACTGAAAAGCTTCTGTGAGGCAAAGGACACCATCAGCAGGAAAGACGGCAGCCTTGTTTAACCCACAGAAACAGATGACCTGAACACGGGGGCTGCTCTTGGATCTCAGATTGATGGCTGGGTGGACAGCATGGGACTGATCCAGACCCCCTGAATGTGGGTGTCATTGAGGAGGCCTAGGTAATCTATGGGGCCTTGGGTAGTTTCATCCCCAGCATACAAATGGACTTTGGCTGCCCATCCCCATAGTGAGGGATGTTCTCTCAGCCTGGACTCTTGAGGCAGGACCTAGGCCCTGCTCTGAATGAAATGACAGACTCTGGAGATCCTCTATGGACGGCCTCACCCTCCCTGGGGATCAGAGTTCAAATTGGGTTGGGGACTAGGAGCCCTGGTGGGGGAGTTGGGGGAGGAGGGGAGGGAGGGGGAGCAAGCTTGTTTCTAACTTAAATTTAAAAAAGGAAGAAAAAAATCCTTCATGAACAAAATAAATAGGAGTCGAGAAATAGTCCTACAAAAATGAAGAGCAACAATGTATTAAGATGATAACACCATGTTAGAATACATGCAATTATGTGAATTTATACTTTCTTTATGTTGCAAGATAATTGCTGGGGAAGATATTGAAAAAAATTGTTCACTCTCCATAAGGTGACAGTGACAGAAGACAAAAGATGATTGTATCTCAATCTTGATTGTTGAGTCAACAAATTTATTTAGGGCTAATTACAATGGTATGATAGAGGGATACACCTACAGGCAAAAATGACAAAGTGTCACCTACAAGAACATGGTTGAAGGTTATGTAGAGAAGTATCGATGAAAGGTATTTGTAGGAGCATAGGTAAGGTGTTACCTACAGAAGCATGACTTATTATTTGGGTGACAAAATCTCCCTTCCCATAACTGTTAGTCATTTATGTTAATAATTCTCAATGAGGGGTCTCAGGTGCATAGCTAGTTCCTCATGATCCCCTAAGCAGGTTTGTACACTTTATGACACCCTCCCCAAGCCACAACTTACTAGCCATCTCCAAAAGTGAAGGTTTCACTCTTTTGAAGATCTCATTAAGGGGATCACATATCTTCTGCCTGGAGGGCATATTCTTCACCACATAGAATCAGGTATACAGTTTTTTCTTTTGTTCTTATTTTCTCAATATATTTCTCTTGATAAGCAAAACTAATTCAATCTAATTTTGTCTTTCTATATTGTGGTATACCAGACATTTGATCATTTTATGGAATAAGCAGATTAATTGTGTATTTTGCAATTTATGAATAGTAGCAATTGTTTTTTAAAATTTCAGAATTTTTCTTTGGTTTTTCAAGACAAGGTTTCTTTGTGACTTCGGAAGCTGTCCTGAAACTAGCTGAAACTAGCTCTTGTAGACTATGCTGTTCTTGAACTCACAGAGATCCGCCTGCCTATGCCTCCTGAGTTCAGTGCTGGGATTAAAGCTGTGTACCCCACCGCCGAGTCAGAATTCTTCTTTTTATTTAAATTAGAAACAATCTTATTTTATATATCGATCCAGTTATCTCTCCCTCCCATTTTCCCATGTCCTCCACTGACCTCCAGCCCATCCCTCTTCTGCTCCATAGAAAAGGTCATGCCTTCTATGGGGGATCATCAAAGTCTGTCACATCATTTGGAATAGGGCCTAGGCCCACCCCCGTGTGTCGAGGCTGAGACAGTATCCATCTATGGGGAATCTGGCACTAGGAAAATGTCCAGAGATACAGTAGAATGACCCCAACTAAGAATCTAAGCAATAGGGGAAGGGCTATCTTAGATGCCTTCCCCCCCATAATGAGACTGATGGCTTCCTTATATGCCATCCTAGAGCCTTCCTCCAGTAGTTGATAGAATCAGAAACAGAGATCCACAGCTTTGAACTTTCAGAATTCTTTACTAATAATTGTCAATGAATTATACTAATTTGTAAATAATATTAATATTTTAGGACAATTTCAGTGGATTGATAGTCGTTGTTTATAAAAGCTCAGGTGTAAAACTTTTAAAAATAATTCATAATATTTACTTACTCTACAGTGTGAATGAATGTATATCTGTGCATTATATTTACCTATAACAGTAGGAATTCAAAAATTTGCAATCTTCCCAAAAAATGGTTGTATGAGTGAGAGATTCCGTTGTTTCATTAAGAAGGCAAATATGCTCAACTGTATAAAAAATAAGTCCAGATAAAGTAAACATAATCATCCACAAAAATATATTAATAATCATAGAATAAAATAATTTTGCAATTTTGTCCTGTCTTACAATATATATTTCTAAAGTCACATCATATCTTCTTAAATCTACAATTCACATTGTGTGCCTAAGCTACAGAAAGTGGTCATTAAGGGACTCCATTCACTCTATTGTGTGATTCTCATTTAGATTGTCTCATACAACTCCTTGACTTGAAATATATTATCCATCAAATCCTTTTCAAATCAACTGACTAGAATGAATATTGTCAATTTGTTCTGTGGTCTTTTTATTTTAATCCACCTCTATTTCTACACTCCAGCATAGATGTTTGTTCAGCAAGCTTGGTTTTGTCTGATCATCAGTACAATTATTTACACATCATTTAAATTTTAATAACTTAAATCATTGGAATTTAAAGAATAATGGGGCTCAATCGGGGTTAGTAAATATTCTCCTCTTAGAAATGTTCATACAAAATATGTTAACTCTTCACAGACTGGAGCATATTGTAAAATACTGTGTCTACCTACATATCATGTACCAGGAAGAGTAAATCTAATCAAGTGGATTGAGGCAACTTCTCAAGGGTAAGTGAAGTGCCAACAGATTCATGCTTGTAATATTCAAAATCAGGAAAACAAAAGAAAGATATTTATCCATTGAACTCTAGCTATTGTTATTGTGTTTCATAATTTACCCTGAATGATACAGGTTCATGTAAAGGGAAAGCCTTCCCACCAGCCTGGTTCCAGAGCCGCATCAGTCCCAAACACACACACAGGAGGCTATATTAATTATGAAGCTGTTGGCCTTGCTTGTTTCTTACTGGCTCGCTCTTAAGTATTTACCCCATAATTGTTAATCTAAGTATTTCTCTAACCAGAGAAATTTCCGGGCTTCCTACCCCATGGTGGTTACATCTCGACTTCCTGTGTTTTACTTACCCAGAGTCCTCCTGGACTCCTAGTCCCACCTATCTTGCTTCCCTATTGGCCAACAGTGCTTTATTGACATATACACAGGACTTCCCCAACAGGTTCACCTCTTAGAATATCTGTGAAATTCCTAAGAATTGATAAAGCCATGGTGTCTTTTCTATGTCTCTCTAAAACTCTGATACTATTCTTGGAAATTATAGAACTCTTTTTGTTTTTATGAATACAGGGGATGTTTCATTATTCACAGCTATTGAAGCATCTACTATATCAGTACTTGTGTTGTTTCTTTGTGTTTCAGTCTTACATCATAATCCAAAATATAGGAAAGTTATCACGTCATATTTTAAGCTATTAACCTGAGTCTGGCTAGACTCAATATTTCTTTCATTAAATTTACTCTTATGAAAAATTCACAAAAAATAGTGTTTTATCCCCAATTCCTTCTTTTTTTTTTTTTTTTTTTTGGTTTTACGAGACAGGGTTTCTCTGTATTGTTTTGGAGGCTTTCAGTCCAGCCTGGCCTCGAACTCACAGAGATCCGCCTGCCTCTGCCTCCCGAGAGCTGGGAATAAAGGCATGCGCCACCACCGCCCAGCCCCCAATTCCTTCTTTTATGCCTCCTTCCCAATAAATCCACAAGCAATTCCCTTTCCCATCCACATGTCTTTTTGTTTTGCGGCCTTCTGATTTTAACATGCATTACTTTGGATCTGCTATAATTCACTGTACTGTGGTGAGCTCATCAGTCAGTACACAAATGATGGCAATGTCTGAGCTTCCACAGAATCGAACAGTCAGCAAGAAGAAACAGAGACACATGGCTCCTTCCTGATCCATGATTGACTGTTGGGCATACCTGGCTTACACTGGCCCATTGTGGGCAGCTGCTGCTTTGATATTATGAATTATTGACTGTTTCATGACTTCAAGATAGCATTTCATAACTTCCCTCCTTATCTTTTAGCTGTCATAGTCTCCCTGCACTATCTACCGACCTATTTGCTGATCTTACAGGAATGTCTTGTTGGCCTTCACTTAGTCCAGTTTTTGGAGCACCAATGTATTTCTGCATTCATTACCTTTCAACATGAAGAGAAGTATCACTTACTGAAATTAAGTTTAGCACTTGTCTATGGGTATAACCATAAATATTTAGAAGGCACCTTGGTGCTGTGTTAACTTAGTTAAACCACAGTATTAAACTTCATCATCCCAAAATCTCCTCCGCCAATATTTTCTTAACGATGTAGACACTGGAGTCCATCTTAAAACCAATCAGACAATTTTCCTGTAGCAGTAATGCCACTATAGCGCTAGTAGGCACATACTGTCTGGTAGGTTGGTGATGTACTTTGCAAGGCTCTCAGCTGTGTAAAAACTGTTGATGTCTTTTCTTCCCAAACAGCCTACAGGCACAAAGCATCCAGCCCATACTCACTTTGATTTCTCTATACCCTACATTTATAAAATGTTGTTTTTTTCAGCAATAGGCTTTTATCAGCTACTCATAGTGTGCAGACAAGATGAATGGCAAGGGCCTATGTTGGTTGGTGAGCATCTCAGGACTACCTTATCAAGAACTCAAAAAGACGTATCCCCAGCACTTCGATTTTGGTTTAGCAACCCCTGCCTATTGCACTCAGCATAATTTAGCCAGAGTCTACTACCATTCTAATACTCCCATTTTTTAAAAGATATTTTAAATTTAAATTAGAAACAAGCTAAATTAGAAACATGTCAATCCCAGCTCCCTCTCCCTGCCCTCTTCTCCCACCCGTACAGTCCCTCAGGCTCCCACCCAGTCCCCACTCCATTCCCCAGGGAGGGTGAAGCCCTCCATGTGGGATCTCCAGAGACTGTCATTTCATTCAGGGCAGGGCCTGGACCTTCCCCCAAGATTCCAGGCTTAGAGGACATCCCTCATTGTGGAATGGGCAACTAATTAGGTCAGTCATTAAACGCTAGGCTCACAACCAAAAATACTCCCATTTTTTAATTTGCCTTAGTGTAGTATGTGTAGTATGTTTAAATCTCTTGATTTCAAATGTTCAGCTGTATAGATCTCTTTTAAGGTTTCTAGTAGGGAAGAGCATGCCTTGCATCAACCCAGGGATTTCCTTTCTTACTTCATGCTTACTGCACCACTCCCACTGCAAAAACTTTTCTAGAGTAAAACAAGTCTAGAAGCAGTAGGAGGTCTGAAATTTTCAATGCATCTCAATTCAAAAGGGAGCTTTTTTACTTTGTTTTTGTACACTTTTGATTACTTCTAAAAGTAAGCAGCTACTGGTATATTTATAGTATAAACAATTGTGTTTGCTGCCATCATAATTCTTATAAATTTAAATAGACAAATATTCAAAACACATTCAGAGTTGAAGAAGGTGTCACACTGAGTGAGCATGAATTGATCACAGACTGCTATAATAATAAAATAAAAATCTCACTTGATAATAAAAATAATAGTCAGGGAAACAAATATACTTTCTCATTATTTTATTATGTGAAATTTTCACTAAAATCATTTTTTAACATTTCAAGTAAAAACAGAATTACAAATGATACTCATTTTGAATGTAGAGAATTTCCAAACCAATATTAAACTGCAGTTTACAAAACACAACTGAGGGTGTCTGTTACTGTGTATATTGTTTGTACAGTAATAGATTATAATGAGAACTAACTCTGGAAAATTTCTATTGTGACAGGTAAATCAAACATATATTCAGAAATATAACTGAGGATGCTATGATTCTAAATCACCTTGTAACAGGCTTCTGGTGGCTCGCACTTTTCTACATCCACTACCTCCCTCTTTAGTGAGTTCTTAATTCTACTGAAAAGAAAAGCATGCAAAAATATAAGCTCACAGGTACAAAACTAAATGGACAACAAATGATCTTCTACAGATGAATGCACGTTGGTGGTTTTATTCTCTAAGGAGATTTTTTTTCTGCCCTGCGCATTACTACTATAAAACCTAATTAATTTGAAAAATAAGATAGGTTGAGCAAATGATGAATGTATTTTAATTCAAAGTCTACAGTTTGTGTCAATAAAATGGAAGTTCCTGTTTTTCAAAACAGATAATTATACTATATGTTGCTGTTTTAATAAATTATGATATGAAATAGAACTGTTCATGTAGGTGTTGCATAATTACAGTTGTGACTAATAACTGACTCAGGTTAGCATTAATTTGTCAAGGAAAACAAAAAATACTTTATGATGATGAGCAGGCAATCTTTGTGATGGTGAGTAATTTTTCAATATTTACCATTAATAGCACAATTTTACTTAGGAATAATTACTACAGATTATATAAAGAGAGACTGGTCTCTGTAAATAATTTTCTCCTACATCTGTAAGTGTAAATTTAAACATATGCTATGAGAAATTTTATTTGAGTTATTGATTAGAAGGGACAAAATGCAATAAATATCAGATAAGTATAAAGAATAAAAAATTAAATTACTAATGAATTGTCTTTTCCACCTCTAACATTCTTCATACAAGATTATTTTTAGCAATATGTATTCATATCCTATTTCTTCTATTGAGGCTAGATACTTTAACAAACATTTCTAAAGTTTTTGAGCTTGAATTTTCTCAGTACTTTCAAGGAAAGTCCAGAGATAAATGTTAATAAAATTAGTGAAGTAATTTTATCTCATGCACTCAACATGACCGGCACTTAATACCATGATTTTATGTGTGCAACATTTTAGTGGTATAAAAATATTCATGTCATAAAAAAGAATAAATTATCAACTCCTTTAAGGAAATGAGTTTCTAAAGCTTTAGCATCAACCAATACAAAGAATTCTATGATTTACTAATTTCTATATTACTGATATAAAGCATTAAAGTGACTTACTTTATTAATGCTGCTATAAATTTTCATATACGTTTTGTTCAGTATTTATTAAATTAATCCCTTGGGTTAGAAATCATAATGTACCTTACCACTGTATCATAATATTACTGATTAATTTTCAAAATGTTATCATAATTTAGGAGGCCATGATTCCATATTCTCATCAGGAAAGCAGGATTGCATAGTCTCATCAAGCTGTACAATACAAATTCTAATAATCACATAAAAATCACAAAAGACTGATGATCATAACTCATGAAAATAACAGAAATAGCAAATGGTTACAAATGAAAGGATGATGTGTAAAGAAAGCAACCTGAGAATTTTAAAATAATATAGCAGTTCTCTCATGAAATGCTAATGGAATCTCATCTCACTCACACATGTCTACAGAGCCATTTGCAAATAGCTGCCCAATTACTTAAGATAATTCATTCTCTTCAAATTTTATTTAGGAAGTTTTTGAACAGAAATATCTTCTTTGAGAATGATCATAAAGGCGACATTGATGCATGACTTACTATTTATTGTTTTGGTCAAACACTATGACCAAAAGTTACATAGAGACCAAAGAGTTTATTTTGGCTTAAGGTTTCAGAAAGAGTCTGTAGAGCTGAGGGCGGTACAGCAGCTGGTTTGTGGAGCTGAAAGATGAGTAATCTTATCTTCAACTGCAAGCATGAATCAGAGAACAAACTTGGAGTGTAGCAAGGTTGTAAGTGCCCAAGCTAACCCTCAGTGTCTTACTTCCTCTAATGTTACCCATAGGGTTTCTTAACCTCTCCAAACAGTATTACCAATAGGATCCCTAATGTTTAAATATGTACACCTAATATGATCATTTCTTATTCAAGACAATGCAACTAATAATACACAAAAGTAAATGAAATAAAACCCCTAAAGTATGAGAACAAAAGTAATTTTGTTGATACTATCACTTATGCAATCTTGCTATATATTTGCTAATAGACCTAATACATTACCCAAAAAAAAGCTGCGCTGAAGTAAGATTTTAGCTATGAGCTTTATTTCAGTTGTGGTAGTTACAAAACTGAGATTAAGTCAGTTGGAATTTAGCAAAAAATGAATGTTCAGTGTCTATGTCCTTAAAAGGAAGGTCAGATATTTAAGACCTTCTTGTCGACATTTAACGGGAGTGGGGATTATAGACGAAAAGAAACAAATACATGAACATGTGCTGAGTAGCATATGATTTGGGTGACACAGGAAAACATGGTACCACTTAGATATTTAATACAAGTGGAAAAAATAGCATCTTCCTAGCACTTACTGTCATTTTTGTGTCTTTCCTTACAACAGCTATTATTACTTTATTGATAACTAGTACATGTATGCAAAAACACAATGCAGCAATATAAGGCTCAAGTCCTTGTTAACTTTAATTGTCAAACTGAAATATCCTATCTCCTAGCATCACCAGAGAGGAAAAGTCTCAGGTGATGAGTTACCCGGATCAGATAGCTCTGTGTACATGTTTGTGAAGGATTTTATTGTTTGTTAGTTGATGCAGCAGGTTGCCCTAGGCTGTATAAGTAACCACCCTCCAGTGAATCAGGAAGCAGAGGACCTCCAGAGTTTTTGCCCTGACTTTTCTGAGCGAAGGCCTGTGATCTGGAAATGCAAGTTGAAAGCCCTTCCTTCACTAAGATTTTCTTTATTTTATTTTTACCACAGTGTTTTCTCAGAAAAACAGAAATGAATCTAGCAGAGAAGACAGGAAACTAAAAACATATTTAAAATGAATAAAAGAAATCAATAAAACAATATTTCAGACATAAAACAAGATATATTATGATAATTAAAAGTTATAGATATTATAGAGATCTTTAAATACATGACAGAAGAAAAGTTTTATTTTAGTATGGAGTTCATGATTTTTAAGTCATAACTGCTGTTCTAGAATATGAGATCTTCAGAACATCTTGTGAAAAGTTTTATGAATACCTGATCATTGCCTTCCAACACTATGAATGATATCTTACATAAGTGAGGTATGAAAACTGCCCATAAATGTCTTAAAGAGAAAGAGCTATATATGTTATACATTTTCTTCAATTGTTCTTGAAACTCATTAAGTATACTAGACATTGTTAAAAAATAAGAAATCCAAAAAACAAAGTTGAAAAATAATACAGAATTACTGATAATTCCCTGATGTAACAAATGTACCATAGTAGTACAATATAGTGAAGTGACCAGGAAAAGACTTTGATAGGGACTCTGAGAACTCAGAATTTAGATGTCTGCAAAAAATGAAAGAAGCTGACAACATATACAGGGCACCAGGCACTCTGGCAGGTGACTCATTTTGATATTTATCTTCTACCTCCACTGTGTACATGGGCATAAACTAACCTGGCCAAAAATTCTTGCAACTTTCCTCTTTTGTGCCCTTTGCTACTGAGTCATAAATGCATCTGTTCTCCGATGGAAGACATAACTCTCCTGGTAGCATTCCATCCTGAAAGCTGGCTGTGTGGAGACAGACGTCAATTAAATTCCAGTCCTTTTAACAGATGCCAGATTGTCTTTATACTTCCTCCTCTGCCAAACACAAGTCCACAAAGAAGGACTGAAGTATTATAGGGATGTAACCTGTTTAGTTCCCAAGTATCATTATGGAAAAATCTATAGAGTAAATATTATATATCTCATTCCACCGAATGATTGTGTTCATTGGTAAGATCTTGCTATTAAGACAGTTATATTCAATAAAGTAATTTATTTAAAAAGAACTACTGAACTTCTATGGCTTAAAAAAAAGCTACATGTCATAGGTCAGTCATAGGGAGATGGTGGTCCTCAAGGTATCATATCCTTGGGAGCAGAGCATCTTCCCTTACCCTTAAAAGTGGTCATTTTCATAAGTAAATCAAGACAAACAATCACTCTGTGGAACTCTCTATTGAAGAATTGATAACATTAATGAGATCTCTCATCCAATCTCTGTCTACTCTTACTCATTTCTAGTTTCAAATTCATTTCATCTGTAATGAAAATAAAAGATATTTTTAGTGTCAGAAGTCATAACATGATTAAGCACATCTGCACAATAGATATTTTAAAAGTACCTCAGCCCAGAACTCAGTACACGATCATAAAATATCAGATTCCATTGTCAAAGATACTAATTCTTTGCACTATGCTGCTATCAGAGGCATACATTTATTTCTAGTAACCTCAGATGTGTAAGACAATGCAAACATTCAGCTCTATGGTTTTGCCAGAATGAAGTCTGTCCTGCAAGTAGAGTAGGAACAGAACTGATTGGTTTAGGAAAAAGTGATGTTACATCTTGTTTAGAAGAAAAAAATGCCAGATCCAAAGATTTTTTTTTCATCTGAGACGTGGATTGAGGTCCAAGAGCAGCATAATGGTACCAAATGGATCAAAAACAACAATAAAATCACTTCTCATGCATAATGCATCGGCATTCACTATTGGAGCTGGTATCACCATCTGCTATCTAATTATTACCGCCTCACACCACACGGTGTTGTGCACCTAATGGAACGACTGTACATTATAACAACTCAGCACACAGACTCTTGGCTGCTAATTATAAGATACTGGTTATTGTTTAAGTTATGGAAATTCTAAAAAATTTGAAGTTCATTGCTTAAAATAAATGCTTTGTAGTACATACTAGGAGAACTAGATATATCTCTGACCTTTCCAAATGATCTGTTGTTCTTTGGTGTTAGGTTATTTTTCTAATATTTATACCATAGAAATTAATTAAGACCTTGACACCCTGTTCCTAATACTTGATCATCATCATTGTTTTTAAGTGAATGCTCTTATTTTGACATTTTGGTGTTGATTTCAAGTTGTTAGGTGAATGGTATAACCACTGCACTATGGAAATGCCAGATATCAAGTTGTAATAACCACCTTCTCTTTTCTCATCTAAAGTGACAAAAATGGTAGTTATTATGAAATCTTTCATAATTGGTTGAAATATGAAAGAATTTGGCATCTGAATAAACACAACTCCATAGAACGATCCAAGTTAAGCAACAAAAATAGCTGTTGGTAGACAATTGCAATGAAAGTTTGCAAAGGCTTTAATAGAAGTATTTATGGGTTCTAAATAGAGTGGAAAGCTGACTCCCCGTCAAAGTATTTAAACTCCAAAGGCACGGATTGTTTTGTAAATAGGACTTTTAGTTATCCAAAACTAAGTAAAGTTTTAATTATGTTTTATATTAAGCAGCTCCAAAAGGCAGTTGCTTAGACTGACATTCATCTTTATTCATAGATTTGGTGATTTAATCAGAGCTTGCAAACAAGCTCCCCATTTTGTCACAGGAACCCCAGAACTAGAGCTCTCCTGTCAGTATAAATAGGGCTCAATGTCATAGGAACAGCTCTGACGTAGAAGATGGTTTAATGACATGGTTTATTAGTTCTGTCTTCAATGAGCCTCCAGCACCAGCCCAGCATTCGTTGCAGAATGGTCCCTAAGTTTGAAGGAAGAGGCTACCACTGTTGTCAATCTCCTTGAAGTTTATAAAGAGTAAGCACAAAATCACTTTGAGGAAACTGCATATAAGAAATTAGAGGTCCGTGACCAGATCTGCAAGGATGAAGACTATGAATACCGCTGTAGGACCATTGTTGGCCACAATAAATCATAGCACCTTAGGAGCACTTCAGATATTGTTAAGAGCGTATTTTCCATAAACCTGCTGGTTTGAACTAAAACTCATTTAGAACATGAACTAAGAAACACATTGTATTCCAATAGAGCAGGAAAAAGGTTTAATTTCACATTTTCCCAACAGCTTGTCACCATCAATGGAAATGATAGCAAAAGCAGAAAATATTGTACACACACACTTAAAGAGCTAATGAAATTACATGTTTTTCTTTTGTTTGGGTTGTTGTTATTGGTTTTGAGTGTTGCTGTTGTTTGTTTATTTTTTCTGCAGACAAGGTTTCTTTCTGTAGCACTGGTTGTACTAGAACTCACTCTGTAGAACAGGCTGACCGTGAACTCAGAAAGTTAGACCTGCTTCTTCCTACATGTGCTGATTTAAAGGTATAAGCTACTGCTGCCACACATGTTTTTGTTGTTGTTTTGTTGTTTTTGATTTGATTATTGGTAATCAAGTAGCTTTTTATTAACAAATTGCAATCAAACTTTGTTAGAATTACTGTCATTATTTTACATGTGAGAAAAATGGTGGTACTGAAGTGACAAAATCTGAGTGCTCAGAGCTCATTTTGGAAGGAAGAAATTATCTTCAAATCCAGTTGTCTTCTCCAGGCTAAACACTATGCATTTCTGCCTAAGTACACACCAATTAACACTGATGTTTAGAATAGTTATCTTAACCTATTTTTTTAATCATTGAAGCTGGGCTCCCTAACAAATAAAAGAAACTAGTGTTTCTTAAGGAGATATTTGAGGAACAAATTTTATGACTGTTTTATTCCTTGGGCATGAATCATAAATTATTCCACCAGGTTTTATTTTGCACAAACTCACAAAAATTTAATGAATTTTCTAGCTACATGTGTTTACACCTGTGCATTAAAATCAATATTTAGAAGAAGCACATAACTAAGGAAGTAAATTTATATTTCAAAGCATCAAACCAGGCACCAAAAGTTACATCGATCCATTGGTTTTCTAAATGTTTATAAATTTTATGCCTTCATTTTCTATTTCATAAGATTCATGATGGGAGAGAATTCACCTTTTACTTTCCACATAAAATTAACAACATGGTGTGGATAGAATGGAGAAAAGGATTATAAAAGTTCCTTTTGGGAAATTTATGAAAACAATTAATTAGTAGTAAAAAGAGTCAATCAGAAAACCCAAATCCATAATGCAAGCCAACTGTAATTACACTGAAAATTTCATTGTGAGCCCTTTTCTCTTCATTATCTGTTATGCCAAGAGAAAATTACATGGAAGAAGATTACAGTTATATTTTGAGACAATTATTTCAAGACCATTTGATAGTGGAGAAGCACAGAAGAGCTTTTGGAAAAATTGCAGTGGCATTTTCTAGAAGGTTTCTCCATTAACGTTAATTATGCTCTCCCCAGAGTCATGAGCTTAAGCAGCTTTTGGAAAGACAAATTCTCTCACCAGCAGGTGGAATTTAATTTTTCACTTCAATTCCATTGACTTAAAACATTTAGATTTGCTTCCTTTTCATTTTTTATAGCTTTATTGAGATATAATTTGCCCACTATAACATTCATCCCATTAAAGGTCATAATTTCACATTGACTTGTGCAGTCATTATCATCTGACACTATTACCACCCAAAAGAATTATTTTGACTGACAACACTCACTTTGCATCTTCTGATACCTAGTCCTATGTAAACCTAGACTGTTGCAGAAAATCTGTTTATACTGCTAAGATGTGTCTCTGCCTAAGGCACCTTCTGGTTGGTTCAATAAAGAGTTAAATGGCCAATACATAGGCAGGAGAGAATAGGCAGGACTTCTAAGAAAAGAAAGAAACTAGGCTTGTGGTTTTTCCAGCAGATTTGAAGCAAATCAGATGTGCTGAACAAAGAAGAGCTAATCACAACCATGTGGCAGAAATGTATATTTTTTAAATGTGTTAATTAATTTGTAGGAACTGGTTGGTGAACGCCTCAGCTAATACCAAGCTTTCATAATTAATAATAAGTTTCTGAGTCATTATTTATGGACTGGTAGTCCAAAGATAGTCTGGCAATACAAGTTGCTAAACTAGACTACTTTGCCAGAGATAGAGAAGTGAAAGAAACAGAAAACTGTGATTTAGTTCACTAAGATTCTTCACTCTATTTTTCACTGTTTGTATTACTATGACACCTCTTCCCCAGTCCCAGAATATAGTCCAGATTTAACAGCTTTCTAAAACATATACTAAACATAACTTCATATTGACCTTAGATATCAGTTCAATGTACCTGCTCCCTTATGCTAGCATTCCTATTACTGAAATGAGATAAGCATATACTAACTTCTTCCATTTTCCCATCTTTGCTGAACACACTTACACAAGAAAATAAGCAAGAGACATTTTGCATCAAATGAGATGTGAATTCCCAATTATGTCTTTTACTGCTTGTAAGACAGGAAACTCACTTATGTTATCTAAACTGAAATTGTATTATTTGTAAAGTAAGGATGGTAGCAATTATTCTCTTACATAGTAGCAAAAAGTCTATACAACTCAGCATGATGATGAGTGGTCAGTGGCATAAACAATTATAGCATTGTTACTAATTTTGTTCAAACAAGTCTTCACCAGGAGATTTTTGCTCAGTGTAGTCAAACTCCACTTAAAATTAAGTTTTTATGGTAATAATCTAAATAGTAAAGTAACCTGAGTAGTTCCCACATCACCACACTTTACTTGAAAAGTTGGAGTCACTGAATGCATCAATTACTAATCTCCTTGTTATGACAGACAACCCTACATCCTACAGATGCAGCTTCAGGTAAAGAGGGCTCATTTGTCTCAGGGCTTCACTCCCTCAGTGTTGGGAAGACATAATGGCAGGACCTTGTTCACCTCTTCATGGGTCAACAGCTAACTGAAAGGATAGAACAATGTACCTACCCTAAGACCTAACAATTCTCACCAAACTCCATCTGATTCAGGTTGCACAACATCCTCAAACATGTCCTCTAGTGTGGGAGCAGGTATTCAAACACAGGAACCTGTGGGGCAAGTATCACATTGAAACCACGTAGGTAAAAATAACAGAGACCAGCATCTTAAATTCCCCAGTGAATATGATTGCTAACTTAGTCAATCTAGATAGAAAAAAATGGAATAAACAACTAAGGTACTGAAAGGAAGTAGGGAATCTGGAAACCATTTTTCTAGTGATTGAAATTCACTGTGATACCTATCACTGCGATCCTTAAACACAAGTTCACTCTGTGATAATACATCTATGTAGATAAAACATTGATCTTAATTATATCAGAACATTGTCTAAAATTTAAGTTTCTTGGATGCAAACATTCTATCTCCCTTTTGGTTTTCTGATTCTCAATCGAAAAAAATGTATTTATGGACTGCAGAATATGCTCAGAAGTCAAGTATTTTCTGATCTTTCAGTAGGCAAGGATCTAACTCCAGCACTCACATGAAGGATCAAAACTGGTTATAACAATTTGGTCCATGCTTTCTAACACCATCATCTGTCCTCAAGAGTCACATGGGAGCCACAAAAAGGAGTAAAAGCAAAACACCTATGCATATTAATAAAATTTAAAACTTTAAAAATTGTTGTTAAATATTCTAATAACTGGGTGAATTAAAAATGATGTAGAAAATATTTATTTAGAAATAAGTATCTGCTTAAAAACAATTTCTTTGAAACAATTCATAAGATTTAAGTATTTGGAAGAAAATGTATATTTTAGTAAAGCATACTTACATAATAAGTCTAAGACCACATTAAGTGCAGTTGTGTTTGTGCATGTGTGTTTATGTCCACGTACGTTTATCTGAATGGGCAAAGTTGAATGGAACTAGATTGGACAGCCCAATGGTAGTATGTGATAACTGAACTAGGTAGATGTTACCCTATAGAATGTTGAATGAAGAGATTTGCTGTTATTTTAGAATACTCTAAGACACATGAGCCTTATTTCTGAACTCTAAAATACAAAAATTCTCACATTTTCATGGAAAGCTTTGGTTATAAAAATATGCCAAACATTGTGGTTAAAAATGATTTAAGCCTATAATTGACATATAAAAAATAAATTTTAAAACATTATAGTATAAGTAGAAAGAGAAAAAAGTTCCAAATCTGGAACCTGAAGTACTAATGTTTTGCCACATTGACCAAATTGAAGTGGAAGTATACCAAGGATCTTTTCAGCTTTTTCATAAAGAATGTATGTTTTCTAAATTCTAACATTTTATCACAATTTCTTTTCTCAAAACTTCTAGAAAGTAAGAACAGATGGCAAGACAACTGATGTTGTTTGTACATGGATCAACAGGAGACATAGAAGAAGCTGACACGGTAAACAGGACAGTCTCAATTTTTCTTATAATTCAATTTACATCCAAGCATTATAGTGATATTTATTTTATGTAATTTCTCATTTTTGGGAGATGGTGTAGGTATTTACCTCTTACCTGCCTCCAGTTAGTACTTCTCCTGCCTCACTTCTAGAATTTTGGAATCACAGGTACATGAACCTGTGTTTCTATTTTTTAATTTAAAACTAATCTTATTTTACATATCAATCCCATCCCAGTTCCCCTCTGCCCCCACATTCTCCCATGCCCTTCACTGCCCCCGAATGCATCACCCACCCACTCCCCAAGGACAGTGAGACCATGGGGGATCATCAAAGTCTGTCACACCACTTGGGGGAAGGCCTAGGCCCTCATCGGTATGTCTGGGCTGAAATAGTATCCTTCCACAGGGACTGAACCTGTGTTTCTGTTACTGATAGTGCGTTTATACTTGGAAAGATAAGCTTATGATTTATAGAATTAAAATTATCACTTATAAAATCATCACAAAAATATTGTACCAAAGTTCTATTGGAAAAGAGGGAAAAAGTAGTATGATATAATTCATGGAGTCTATCAGTAACCCTGGCTGAGATTTAGTTAAGCATAGCATGATACCCCATGCCTATTGGTTTCAGTCTAATACAGAAATAAAGGGCTGATATTTCTTCCTTCTGCACCTTCTGTCATCAAAACTACAAGATATTTCACATTCAGTTCTGTCTTTTGGAAGAATAAACACAAGTGAACAAAACTTCATTTAGTATCTTCCTGTGGGGACAGAGTGTGGGGGAGAGTTAAAATTGTGGGCATGTAAAATTTAATTATCTTTACTATATTTGCTTCCTGAAATATCAAAAAGTTATAAAAGTCAATCTTGTTTCTTTCAGCCAATGTATTTTTGACAAACGTTTGATAGCTTCAAAACATGACTGTGTTGTCTATCAGCAACTAAAATATGTGGATTTTGCAGCAGAAGTCAAGCAACCCAGACTAGACTTATCTACAGTCACCAGCTGATGCTGGATCAAAGCCTCGCAGGATATAGTTTGGCTGGAGGCCTCGATGTTTTGGGAATGAATTATTGCTTTTAGGTCCAGAAGGATGATTTTCTTTCTGTAGCCAAACATAATAAATTCATCACGACCTAACATGTTTAACAAATCATAAGTGATCCTCTGGGAAAATTGGTCTAGCATAGTTTGTGCTTACTCGGCCATTCATTCTTCAGAAATCGATTCTCTAGTGTAAGACCCATACTCTAAGTGTTAACAAACTGTGTTAAATCCTTTCTGGCTCAACCCAAATTCTAGTTACACTTGAAACAATTCTTTGGCATCAGAGTCCTTCCTGCGTGCCAGACTGAATTTCTCAAGTAACCCTATGGTTAGAATCAACTTCTCTTGTTATCTTCTTTTAGTGTGTCAGTCTACCTATGTTTCATATCATGTGAGCATGCTATGTGTTATATTGACACCTGCCAAAATTCTTAAAGACTCAGTAGTCAGTTGTAGTTTAAAAGAGGGATAGACTGTAAAGAAATGTGTAAAGAAATAGGCAACTTATTTGTACAACATTTCATAAGTTATTTGAGAATATTTTGGGCATATCTTCTCTCTAGAAATACTGGTATAGAGTCAGAGTTTAGAAAGAGTAATCATCATAATACATTAAAGGGCCAAATGATGTAATTCAGTAAGCAGTACATCATATTTAAATGTGTGCATCTCTGAGGGTCACGCTGATCCACCAGACAGAAAGACTCCTATTCCCTTTTCCATACTCTTTCACATTCAAGACAAAATCCTCACTCTGAACATGGGATGAATACTAGTCAACTCATCTCTACGTACTATCAGCTATCTCCATACTTTTTTATTTTCATTTTAGTCAGGGTAACATTTTTTAGAGACCAATAATTTCTACAGACCCTGATTTCTTGTTTTATAACCTAAATTGAGACTCAAAATATCTCGCAGGGTTTTTTTTACTGATAATATTTCAAAGTTAGTGTCTAATATAGAATAAATACTACATATTCAAAATAATCAAAAAGCATGCATACTAGTTTGCAAGTGATTTTTTCATCAAATGCATTATCAGTGTTTTGTATTAATTTTCCAAAGGTCACTGAATCTCCATTAGTGACCTAAATGTCTTTATTTCAATGTAAGCTCACATTACTGGAATGAGAATGCAAATTTATGAAAGAAAAATATCAAATCAATTTGTTCACAGAAAGACCTTTAAATTTCTTTAAATTCTTATTTTTCTGGTTAAGGTACAGATTAAAAAAATATCATTAACATTTAGACATTAATCAACAGTAAAATATGACCTGAAAACTAAACATTGATATGCTCCTTGTAGTATTATCATATTTATTTATATATTTTATTCTTGGTTCCCACTTATTTCTCTATTTACATATATTTATATCTGAAGAATATTTTTATTTATTTATTTTTATGCTGTAGCTTCATCTGGGATGTGATCTGACCTCCATGAATTTGCTGTTTTGGGGGAATTCTAGATACCAAAGGAGGCAAATATAAGGGAAATGACTTATTACCTCTTTTGAGAGGGTCTGCACTAAAGCCATCTAAATGGGACTTCATGCAACTGAAAAGTTTCTGTACTGTAAGGGAAACCATCAATTTCATAAAGAGGCAGCCTACACAATGGGAAAAACATTTTTAACCACTGCACATAAATTTTAATTAGTGTTTTTGATTTTAGCCATTCTGATGTGAGTGAGACAGTATCTCAGAGTTGTTTTGATTTGCATTCCCCTAAAGGCTAAAGATGTTGAGCACTTTCTCAAGTGTCTCTTGGCCATTTTGGACTCCTCTATTGAGAATTCTCTGTTTAATTCTGTACCCCATTTACTAATTGGATCCTTTGGTGTTCTGGAGACTTGCTTCTTGAGTTTTTTGTAAATTTTGGAGATCAGCCCTCTGTAAGAAATGGGGTTTGTGAATATCTTTTCTCATTCGGTGGGTTGTCATTTTGTCTTTTTGACTATGTCCTTTGCCCTGCAGAAGCTCCTCAGTTTCAGAAGGTCACATTTATTAATTGTTGATCTCAGTGTCTGTGTTACTGTTGTTATGTTCAGGAAGCGGTCTCCTGTACCAATTTGTTCAAGGGTACTTCCCATTTTCTCCTCTAAGAGAGTCAGTGTGGCTGGATTGATGTTGAGGTCTTCGATCCATTTGGACTTAAGTTTTGTGCATGGTGATAGATATGGAACGATCTGTTGTCTTTTAGATGTCAGCATCCATTTATGCCAGCACCATTTGTTAAGGGGGTAGTATAGAAACCAAACAATGTAGAAGCTTCTTAAAACATATAGAGGTAATATAACTGAAATAACCAAATAATGGATGACAGAACCCCAACTGGGCATCTCTCCTCACCAAATGAAGATTCTAGTACCAGGATTAGGTTGTATCTAATTGTGTTGCTGGCTAAGAGAGTCCCATGGGAATCCCCTAACCACCCAGGATGTTACCAAGACTATGGTTGCTTTCCACAAACTGTGAGGCACCATTGCTGAAGACAACACTTACACAACTTATTCATTGAACATGTAACAGTAAAGCTGGTGCATACATAAAACCTTCACCACTACAAGTTAGTGCCTATGGTACAAGAAGGTACTTTGGCACTCTACCAGAAAATAAGCAAACACCAAGCTAGCCAAAAACCCTTGATCAACAGTGGTGTCTTGCCTGTAAGGTTGTAAGGTGTATGAACACAATGATGATATAAACCTTGTGGGAATAACCAACAAATATTTGATTTAACTTAATGCATCCTGGATACTGCTAGGTAACCAAGAACCTGAGAGTAGATAGCCCAAGGACCAAGTACTTGTATTCTAAGACAATAAAAAAATATGGTGATAAAGTGACTCCTAATGACATTCTTCTGTACTCATAGACCAGTGCCTTGCTCAGCCATTATCAGAGAAGCTTCCCCTTGCAGCAGATAAGAACAAATACCCACCACAAGACAGTATGCAGAGAGTAAGAGACTTTGGATCACTCACCCATGAATGGGAGTTCTTTTGGCTCACAAAACCTTCTAGAAGAGGAGGGGAAAGAACCAGGTGGGAAGAAGGATGCCCAGAAAAGGCTTTCTAAATCAGCACGATAAAAACTCCTATGAACTCACTTTGCCCGCAGCAGCGAGCATGAGGCCTGCATGTGTCTTCACCAGGTGCTCTGGATATGCGTTATTAGTGTTTTTATGGGATTCCTGAGTGTGTGAGCAAGTGGGTCTCCGACTCTTGTGCCTTCTCTTGGACACTTTTCCTTTTTTTATATCTTCTGTCCAAATCTGACATGTTAGTTTTTGTTTCACCTTACTATATTTTATCACATTACACTTTACTATTATTCCTTAGAAGGCTTCTTGCTTTCTGATGAGAGACAGAAAGGGGGGAGGGGAAAAATAAAAGAGAAATGTCTGTCCCCAGAGAAATACTTTATCTTCTCTAAAGCAGATTATGCCTATAACTGATGCAGATCAGAGAAGTGCAGAAGCAACCAGAGTGTTCCACTGAAAACAGCTGAATGGGCATGTGATTCTGTGAGCCCCATTGTCTTTCCTGCTCTGCATTCTGTATGCCTCACTCAGCCTTGCCTGTGGGCTACCCACTTCCAGAGAACTCTGAATAAAGATCCAGAAACTGGAGACAGAACAGTTTAGATAAGAGTCTTAGAGTCTAAGCAAGGAGGCTTTTGTCTTAGGCAAACATTTTCCTATGGGGCTACATCATCAATGTCTGAAATGCTTACTAAAAGAAGTTTTGTTTAAAGTTGCATCATGCAATGCCATTCCTCTGACTTTTCACTTGAGGGCCCTCATTTCTGCTATCCTAGGAACCTGCAAGTTTTTACTGTATTATTCTTTATACATGTATATGATATTTTATTTGTATTTTCCTCTTCCTCATGGTATGCTAGAAAATACCCTAAAGACAGAATCTGTGTAATTGCATAGCAGACCCCATGAGCATCAGTAATAGTCCTGTTATAATCGGATATTCATCATTAACAATTTCAAAAGTCAAAAGCAACATCCAGCTGCTGTTCTCTCTAAGTCTTTGTCTAGTACAGCCAGTAGAACTTTGTGATTCTCACAAATAACTTTAGAGTCAAAGGTAAATCATGCCAAATAATTGTGAGATAAAACTGACTTCATGCACTGTTTTAATGTGAAGTACTTTTCATGATGGAGAGCTAGATCTATGTACCAAATTACATATTCAGTTTACTGGGAAAATTTTTTAAAAAATCACATAGCAGTTGCCACAGAAATGTGTAAGAAAATTCCTTTAATGACATTAGTGTTTTTATTCAATTTGGTCTCCAGGTTTTTAAAAGCTACTAGCACCCTTCTTAACCACTGGGAAACATAAACACATTGGAGAACTACTGTTAAGATATAGTGTATATTAAGGTCTATATTTTTTCTGTGACATAACAAGAATTTTAGACTGCTAAATGGAAGATTACATGGCTAAAATGCTATTCCCACTGTACCATACTAAGGTACATCAAATCAGAATGGCTCAAGACTGTTGATGATAGACTTGTCCAGTAGGTACATGCTCATATGCTATTTAAATTTAGTTTGTTTCCATTTTCTTTAAGAATTCACTATGGGTGGGTGACGATGGTACACATCTTTAATCCCAGCACTTGGGAGACAAAGGCAGAAGGCTATCTGAAAGTTCTAGTCTAGTCTACATAGTGAATTCCAGGATGGTCAGAACTGTTATATGAGAAACACTATCTCAAAAAAAAAAAAAAGAATTCACTATGTACTGTCCATGATACACTATTTGAAGAATATTTAGATAAATTATTAAGACTTACTGAGATGACTGACATATAAAAGTTGTGTATATTTATTGGTACAACATGAAAACATTACACACTGAAACACATACTGAAATGAATGGACACTACCATTACTTTCCATAATGATTTATGTTTGGCATGGAGAACATATAATATCAACCTTAAAATATTAAATAGACACAGGAAAGACATCATCCCTTCCAGGCCCCATACTCCGGCAATCCTAGCCAGCCAGGTGACCTTGGATCTCTGGGCAAACACTCACCATCCTCGGCCTGACACCCATCCCCTTGATATTCTGGGGCCACTCCTGGCATCCAGCAGACTCGCCCACACAGGAAAGACATCAGCACTTCCAGGCCCCAAACTCCAGAGATCCCAGCCAGAAGACCCGCCCACACAGGAAAGACAAAAGCCCTTCCAGGCCCAAACTGCGGTGATCCCAGCCAGGCCTCAAACTCTGGTGATTCCAGCTTTAGCTTCAGGAAGGAAGGAGACCAGTGGAGACAGAAAGACCCCACCAGCACCCACTGGAAGACGAGATGGGAAGAAGACTAAATAAGAGTTCACTCAGCAATCAAAAGACCAACATGACTCCACCAGAATCTAGGGAACCAACACTAGCAAGACCTGAAAAGCACTACATAGATGAAGCAGAGGAGACAGACCTTAAAAATCATTTTATGAAGATGATAGAGACTCTCAAAGAAGAAACGAGGAAATCCCTTAAAGAAATAGAGGAAAAAACAAACAAAAAATTACAAGAAATGGGGGAAAAATTCAAGGAATAATCAAATCTCTCAAAGAATCTAAAGAGTACCAAGAAAAAACAACCAAACAAATGAAGGAAACAACTCAAACAGTTGAAGGGTTGAAAGCTGAAATAGAAACAATAAAGAAAACACAAAACAAGGAGATGCTGGAAATGAAAAGCTGGATAAACTATCAGGAACTACAGATGCAAGTATCACCAATAGAATACAAGAAATAGAAGAGAGAATCTCAGGTTTTGAAGATTCATTAGAGGATATACAGTAGTCAACCAAATAAAACCTCAAAACCAACAAATCCCCAACACAAAATATCCAGGAAATATGGGACATCGTGAAGAAGCCAAACCTAAGAATAATAGGTATAGAAGAAGGTGAAGAAATACAGCACAAAGGCACAGAAAACATATGCAACAAAATCATAGAAGAAAACTTCCCTAACCTAAAGAAGGATATGCCTATGAAAATACAAGAATCTTACAGAACACCAAATAGGCTAGACCAGAAAAAGAACTCACCTCGCCATGTAATAATCAACACATCAAACCTACAGAATAAAGAGAAAATATTAAGAGCAGCTAAAGAAAAAGGCTAACTATCATATAAAGGCAGACCTATTCGAATTACACCTGACGTCTCAATGGAAATGATGAAAGCCAGAAGATCCTGGACAGATGTCCTACAAACACTAAGGGATCAAGGATGCCAGCCCAGATTACTATATCCAGCAAAGCTTTCAATTATCATAGATGGAGAAAACAAAATATTCCATGACAAAGCCAAATTTAAACAATACGTATCCTTGAATCCAGCTCTACAGAAAGTGCTAGAAGGAAACCTAGATCCAAGGAAGATAACTACACTCACAAACACACAGGCAATATATAATCCCACTTTACAAAACACCAAAAGACAAAAGGGAGGAGAAACTACACAAAATAACTTCACTACCAATAAATCAAGCACAAACAAGTATCATCAATCAATGGTCATTGATATCCCTCAATGTCAACGGCCTCACCTTGCCTATAAAAAGACACAGACTAGCAGAATGGATACGAAGATAGAACCCATCCTTCTGCTACATACAAGAAACACATCTCAACATCAAAGACAGACGGTATCTCAAAGTAAAGAGTTGGGAAAAGATTTTCCAATCAAACGGACCCAAAAGAGAAAGCAGGTGTAGCAATCCTACTATCTAACAAACTAGACTTCAAATTAAAATCAATCAAAAGAGATGAAGAAGGGAATTTCATATTCATCAAAAGAAAAGTCCATCAAGATGAAGTCTCAATTTTAAACATCTATGCCCCAAATACAAAGGCACCTACATTTGTGAAAGAAACATTACTAAAGCTCAAATTGCACATAAAATCTCACACACTAATAGTAGGAGACTTCAACACTCTGTTCTCACCGCTAGACAGGACCTCCAGATAGAAACTTAACAAAGAAACAAAAGAACTAATAGAAGTTATGACCCAGCTGGGTTTAACAGACATCTATAGGACATTCCACCAAAACACAAAGGGATATACCTTCTTCTCGGCACCACATGGAGCCTTCTCTAAAATTGACCACATAATAGGAAACATAGCAAATCTCCACAGACACAAAAAAATTGGAATAACCCCCTGTATCTTATCAGACCACCATGCATTAAAATTAGAATTCAACAGTAACACAAATCGCAGAAACCCTACAAACTCATGGAAATTGAAAAATGCACAATTGCACCATCCCTGGGTAAAGGAGGATATAAAAAAAGAAATTAAAGACTTCCTGGAATTCAATGAGAATGAAGACACAACATACACAAACTTATGGGACACTTTGAAAGCAGTGCTGAGAGCAAAGTTCATAGCACTAAGTGCCCACATGAAGAAACTGGAGAGCTGTCATACTAGAGAATTAATGGCACAGATGAACGTTCTACAACAAAAAGAAGCAAACTCACCCAGCAGGAGCAGACACCAGGAAATAATCAAATTGAGGGCTGAAATCAATCAAGTAGAAACCAGGAAAACATTGAGAAGAATCAATGAAACAAAGAGTTGGTTCTTTGACAAAATCAACAAAATAGACAAACCTCTGTCCAAACTAACCAAAAGACAGAGAGAGAGCATGGTAATTGACAAAATCAGAAATGAAAAAGGGGACATAACAACAGACTCTGAGGAAATCCTGAGAATCATGAGAGCATACTTTGAAAATCTGTACTCCACAAAATTTGAAAATTTAAAGGAAATGGACAATTTCCTGGATAGATATCATGTGCCAAAACTAAATCAAGAGCAGATAAACAATCTAAACAGACCTATAACCCATAATGAAATAGAAGCAGTCATCAAAAGTCTCCCAAACAAAAAAAGCCCAGGCCCAGATGGCTTAAGCGCAGAATTCTACCAGAAATTCAAAGAAGGGTCAGGCTTGGAATCATGAGATTCGCAGGCAAATGGATGACACTAGAAGAAACCATCCTGAGTGAGGTAACCCAGTCACAAAAAGAGAAACATGGCATGTACTCTCTCATAAATGGATTTTAGACATAGATCTGGGGAGTGCCAGCCTACAATCCTATGGCCAGACAGTCTGGGAAACAGAAACTACATTTAGTGGCTGGTTAAGTACTGAGCTGAACTCAAGAAAGCCAGTATCAGAGAGGGAGGACTGATGATCAAAGGGATTAAGACTGGGCTGGTTTAACCCCCAGAAACAGCTGACCAGACAAAGGTTAACTCTTGAATCCCAGGCATCAGCCTGGGAATCCAGCATGGGACTGATCAAGACCCCCTGAATCTGGGTGTCAGTGAGGAGGCCTAGGTAATCTATTGAGCCTTGGGCAGCAGATCAGTATCCATCCCAAGTATACACACGGACTTTGGACTCCCATAGAACAATGTGAGGTGCACTCTCACCCTGAACATATAGGGGAAAGGTCTAGGCCCTGCCCTATATGAAATGACAGACTATGGACACCCCCATGGAGGGCCTCACCCTCCCTGGGGGAACGAGGAGATAACGGGGGGGGGGGATGAGGGGAGGGCATGGGAGGAGGGGAGGGAAAGGGAGAGGGACCTGGAACTGACTTGTGAAGCAACCTTGTTTCTTATCTAAATTTAGAAAAAAAGAATAAAAAAATAGATATAGATATAAAAAAAAAGAGTTACTGTGATCGTGGTGTTTCCTCACAGCAAAAGAAACCCTAAGGCAGAAGTTGGTAATAGATGGGACTAGGATAGGCCTGACCATATTTTTGTTTGGAGGAATTTGAACTTTGGTACTCTGGGGTAGTAAAGCAGAGGAATGATTAATGGGCCATGCAAATAGGAACAGGGAAGACAGTGGTGCTGAGGGTCATGTGAACTGTGAGAGGGCATGACTCAGGATGTTTCAGAGGAAAAGAATGTTAGTGGCCTAAAGACAAGTCTTGTGATATCTTGGCAAAGAATTTGTCTGCCTTTTGCCCTTGTCTGAAAAGTTTACCTGAGACTAACATGAAGAGTTTTAGATTAATTCTGTGAGCATTAGAAATCTCAAAACAACCTAATATGACTCTATCATGTGTTATTAATGTTAATTCTAATGAAGATTTTCTTTCTCTTTTTTTGAGACAGGATTTCTCTGTGTAACATTTCAGGCTATTCTGGAACTCACTCTGTAGACAGGGCTGGCCTCAAACTCATAGAGATCCACCTGCCTCTGTCTCCCAAGTGCTAGGATTAAGTATGTGCACCACCACTACCCAGCTTCTAATGAAGATTTATAATGAAAAGGAACAAGCTGAGAAAGGAAAAATACAAAATGTACAATTTGAGGACAATAGGAGCACCAGGAGTGGAATGGAGTTAATCCTGTGTTCAATGAGATGAACAGACTAAGAAATGGAATAAAGAGTGTGCTGACCTCAGGGCAAGACCCCACCCAAGTAAGCTTCCAATTTTAGAAAAGGAATTAAAGAAAAGCTCAGTGTGTGAGGTGGTGGTGCACACTTTTAATCCTGGTACTTGTAAGGAAAAGCTGGCAGATCTCTTGAGTTTGAGGCCAGCCTGGTCTATGGATCCAGTTCCAATACAGCCAACTTTAGGCATCAAACACAGAAATCTGGTAAAGATGTAATTGAACAAGGGGACCATGTTCCAGCCCCAGCAAGCAGGAGGATTTAGCAAATTAGACCACATGGTTCTGGCTTTAGAGTTAAGGATAGAAGAAAGAGATTATGGTATCTCTATCTGTGACTAAGGAAAGTTGTGTTGCAGGGGTTTCCCTGCATGCAGGCTCAGAGGGGCCATTGTGTGAAGCTGTGAAGGTGAAGCCTAGATTGCCTCGGCGACCCCAAGATGTTAGAGATGCCAGAGCCATGGGATACCTTCTGAGGGGGGCTGCTAGTAGGGAGTCCAAACAGCCCAAGAGAGCAAAGTGTGCTTCAGTCAACAATGCTGAAAGGAACTGGATATCTGAAGAACGATTTGATATCAGACATGGAGATACAGAATTGGGAGTTTGCCCAGCTTGTTAGTCCGTCTTGCTTTGGTCTTATATTTCCTCACTGTGCTCCTTTTCCTACATTTTGAAATGGTAATGTATATTCTATGCCATGATATGTTGGAAGCATGTGATCTGCTTTTTGATTTTATTTTTGTAGGGGATTACAGATAGAGATTTCATGGATCTCAGAAGATACTTGAACTTTAGACTTTTAAATAAGTTTGAGAATATTAGAGACTGTGGGAACCTTTGCAGTTGGACTGAATGCATTTTTGCTTTATCATATGACAAGTCTTTTGGAGGCCATATAAGGAAATGTGGTAGCTTGAATGAAAGTGGCCCCAAATGGATTGGCACTGTTAGGAGGTGTTGCTTTGTTGGAGTAGATGTGACCTTCCTTGTTGGAGGAAGTGTGTCACTGTGGGAGTGGTCTTTGAGGTCTCCTTTGCTCAAGCTACACTCAGTGTGGTACACTGCTCACTTCCTGTTGCCTGTAGATCAAGCTGTAGAACTCTCAGCTCCTTATCCAGCACCATGTCTGCCTACATGCCACCTGCCAAGATGATAATGGCCTCTGAAACTGTAAGCTATCCCAATTAAATGTTTTTCTTTAAAAGAAAAAAAAAAGAAAGTGAGAGACCTGTATATCAAGAACTTTGAGTCTTTAAAGAAAGAAATCAAAGAGGATACCAGAAAATGGAAAGATCTCCCATGCTCTTGGATTGGTAGGATGAACATAATAAAAATGGCAATCTTGCTAAAAGCAGTCTACAGATTCAATGCAATCCCTATCAAAATTCTAGCACAATTCTTCACAGACCTGGAAAGAACATTAATCAACTTCATATGGAAAAACAAAAGGACCAGGATAGGGAAAACAACCCTATACAATAAAGGAACTTCAGGAGGCATCACTGTTAACACCATTTTGTTAAGAGAAGCTTTTCCTTTGCTAGCTGCTTTGGTTTATCCCCCGCCAGCTGCCTGGGCTCTGCTGCATTGTAGTCCCCAAATAAACACACAGGAGGCTATATTAATTATGAAGCTGTTGGCCTTGCTTGTCTCTTACTGGCTAGCACTGCTTTAAGTAATTCCCCCATAATTGTTAATCCAAGTATGTCTCTTACTGGAGAATAGTTCCGGGCTCCTACCCCTTGGCGGTTACATGTTGACTCTCCTGTGTTTCTCCTTCCCAGAATCCTCCTGGACTCCTAGTCCCACCTATCTAGATTCCTATTGGCTCAACAGTGTTTTATTGACAAAAGACTTCCCCAACACATCACCATACTTGATTTCAAGCTCTATTATAGAGCTATAGTCCTGAAAAAAGCTTGCTATTGGCACAAAAATAGGAACTGAATTGAAAACCCTGATTTTAACCCACACACCTATGAACACTTGATTTTTGACAAAGAATCTAAAATTATACAATGGAAAAAAGAAAGCATATTCAACAAATGGTGCTGGCATTACTGGGTACTGGTATGCAGAAGACTGCAGATAGATCCAGGTTTATCGCCTTGTACAAAACTTAAGTCCAAATGGATCAAAAATCTCAACATAAATCCAGCCACACTGAAACTTTTAGAAGAGAAAGTGGGAGATACTCTTCAATGAGTTGGGACAGGAGACCACTTCCTGAACATAACACCAGTGGCACAATTAACAAATGGGACCTCCTGAAACTAAAAAGCTTCTGTAACGCAAAGGACACAGTCAAGAAGACAAAAAAGCAGTCCACAGAATGGAAAAGATATTCACTAACCCCACATCTGACAGAGGGATAATCTCCAAAATATACAAAGAACTCAAGAAGCAAGTCTCCAAAACACCAAAGGATCCAATTAAAAGGTGGGGTACAGAACTAAATAGAGAATTCTCAATAGAGGAGGCTAAAATGGCCAAGAAATACTTAAGAAAGTGTTCAATATCCTTAGCCATCAGGGAAATACAAATCAAAACAACTTTGAGATACCATCTTACTCCTGTCAGAATGGCTAAAATCAAAAACACCGAAGACAATTTATGCTGGAGAGGATGTGGAGAGAGGGGAACACTCCTCCACTGCTGGTGGGAGTGCCAATTCAAACAGCCACTTTGGAAATCAGTATGGAGAATCCTCAGGAAAATGGGAATCAGTCTACCACAAGACCCAGCAATTCCACTCTTAGGCATATATCCAAAAGAGGCAAATACATACAACAAGGGCATCTGCTCCACTATGTTCATAGCAGCATTATTTGTAATAGCCAGAACCTGGAAGCAACCTAGATGCCCCTCAACTGAGCAGTGGGTAAAGAAAATGTGGTACATTTACACAATGGAGTATTACTCAGCAGAAAAAAAACGATGGAATCTTGAAATTCTCAGGTAAATGGATAGCACTGGAAGAAACCATCCTGAGTGAGGTAACCCAGTACAAAAATACAAACATAGTATGTACTCACTCATATATGGATTTTAGACATGGATCAGGAGAGTGCCAGTCTGCACTTCCAATTACAGATAATCTGGGAAACAGGAAAGAACATAAAAGGTATGCATGGTACCCAAGAGAAGAGAAATGAGGCAAGATCCTCTGAACAGATGGGGAATACGGCGAGGGGTGGGGGGAGGGAAATACAGAGGGGGAGAAGAGGAAGAGAGAGTAGGTCATGGGGGAACAAGAAGTTTGACTGGGGGGTAGAATAGGGGGAAGAGGGAATCATAGCATAGAAGACAGATCAGGCACCAGAGTGACCTCGAGTGATCTAAAGGGATAACACCAATTGGCAAGCTAAGCAATAGTGGAGACCACCCTGAATGCCCATTCCTGATAATGAACTTGATGTCTATAACCATCCTGGAGCCTTCATCCAGTGACTGATGGAAGCAGAGGCAAACACCCACAGTTAATCACTGAACTTAACCCAAGGAACCCAGCGACAAATAGAGAAGAACGATGAACAAATTGGCAAAGAATGGGCTGGCAAAACCAGCAGAGACAGCTGATCTGAACAGGGGAGAGATCTTGGACCCCAGACTGACAGCTGGGAGGCCAGCATGGGACCGATCCAGACTCCCTGAATGTGAGAGTCAGTGAGGAGGCCTGGGCAACCTATGGGGTCCTGAGCAGTGTATCAGTGTTTATCCCTCGAATACTAACAGACATCGTGTGTCCATAACACAAAGAGGGATGCTCTCTCAGCCTGGACTCTTAGGGGAGTGGCTGGACCCTACCCTGAGTGAAATGACAGACTCTAGATATCCCCTAAGTGGAAGGAATTGGCAATAGGGTGGGAGGCTGGGGGGTATGGGGGGTGCGAGAGGAGGGGAGGGAGAGGGAACTGGGATTGACATGTGAAACAAGCTATTTAAAATTAAAATAAAAAATAAATATAAAATAATTTGTAGATATGAACATAATACCGCACTTAGAATCTGAACTCTCATAGTAGCTTTTCAATAGGCATTCTAAATGCACTCATCTTCCTGTGTTCCTTTTCTTTGCTTTCATGTGCTACACAGAATGATTATTTTTAAGTAGGACAAGTTTCATAGGAATTTAAATGACAGAAAAAATTTAAGTAAAATATTACTTGTAAGATGGTGAAAATGCTTCTTGTGCATATCAAATTTTAAATATTTTATGAATTCATAGATTATCTACTATTTAAATGGACTTGTGCTAGCATAGGGATGTTTTATTTTTACTATTTCTACATGGATAGTTGCAATTCATATACAAAGCAACTCAATGGGCTTCTAAATTGCAATAATCCCTTTCTTCCTTTCTTTCATTTTTCCTTTTGTAATGATAGAACTATACCATGCAGTAGTTTTCTTGTAATTGAATAAATGTTTTAAAATTGTGCTAATGTATAAAATGATACACTATTCCATAACAAAAAGAGTAGTACTTTAAAAATAAAACCTTTCTCTCTTTGTCCATTGATAAAAATATGAATTCTAAACAAAAAACAACCTCAGATTATAAAGCTACATAAGTTCTATTTTACTACAGTAGCAAAACCCAGCCCTAGTTATCACTGTATCACCATGTTCCTATAGAGGCATATGCATGTCTGGTTCCTACTCTGGATCTCTTCAGATCTTAGTGAAATATCCATTTAAAGCATTTCAATGCACATTAGCATTTTATTATTATAAAATATGCATTGTCACAGTTATTTTGATAAATGCTATCATCTCAATAATTATATTTACTTATTATATTATTCATAAACTTTTTTAGTTGGTTGATTATTTGGAATCTGTGATTGCCTTTTGATAACTCACAAGTACTTGGGCACATGCTATAAGCAGTTCAATTCTGTCTCATTTCCACATTTTCAGTAAAGTGTTTTCATGGTGCTGAAAAATTGTAATTACTTTATAATCAAGAAATATATTTTGATGCTGTTTCAGACCTCTAGAGAAATGAGAGCTTTTAATGTAAAATATTCCCCAGATAAACCATATCATGAAGTATCATCTGCATGTAAGTTATTAATTTATCTTTATCTCTGACCTCATTTGCTTATACTAAATTGAATTTATTTTTTATTTTAATAATTATGGTAGAATATTCACAAATTACTTTATTATAATATTAAATATAGATAAATAGTGGTATGCTTGCATATAAATAAATAGTGAAATGAAAGGCCATAATTTATTATTAGCAAAGAAGTACATATTTTTCTAGGAGTGGTGTAAAAATCATTTAGTTTCTAAATTCATCATTTAAAATAGACTATAATAAGTACAAAGAGTTTACAAAGCAATGCTGTGCCTACCAAATGCTCCTATTTTATATTGTAATACAGCAAATTCTATTCTTAAGTTAGTATTCAAAATGTGTTAATAATGAGTTATTATTTCACTATTAATTTGATAACACCATATTTTTACTTGTCTTTGGAAATATTTTTGAATCTCTGATTATTGAGAGAGTTTAAGCTTGTTATAAAAATTTGAGAATTGAAAAGTATCAAAGAGGTAATTTGACTAACAGTAATGCCATCCATGTTTGCTCTGATGAGAAAATTTACCCCAAAAAGACATGTAGATGAAGAAACATGTAACTATTCATCAACAGTGTGTGTGTGTGTGTGTGTGTGTTTGTGTAAATTTCAAGCAGTACAACTCAAAATGACTTATAGATATGTGGTCTCAAATTGAAGGGCATGACCACAGCCACCATGGGTCATGCCAATCCAGTCCTAAGTACTTACTGGACTCCATTGTTCTCCAGAATCATGGCACTCAGAAGTTTATGCTGATGCTCATGCCTCATATTAGGAAGATGTCTGCTTCCAGTATTGCACAGATTGAGATACATATCTGAACAGGGGATAATGGGTATTTAAGTTAATCTGAGAAGGCAGGTGAAAAATATAATTACTATTTGAAATCTTCAATGAAGAGAAAAGGTCTCATACGCAAAGTATGCTACATAAAAATGAAGAAAAAAAGCCTAATCAGAGACAACCTATATAAAATATGTAACAAATGTGATCTATTCTGCTATATTAAAAGCTCCATTTGCAATACTGCAGTTTAAAATTAAAACAAAGAAACAAATATTGTGAAACTATGAAGAAAATTTATAAATCCACCATCAGTGCTTTAGATTTTATAAAGCTTTTATATAAGTTTAATATTTTAGTTATTTTTATTCCATTGTATGCTTTGCATAATGTATGCATGTATGTGTATATTTGTGTCTACATTCCAGGACACATGTGTAAGGTCAGATGACTATGTAATGGAGACATTTAGTATTTAGATCAGATTGGAAGATAAGAGACATGAATTCCATATCCATGCTTAGTAATGGCATGTTTTTAAATTAGCTTAGTACATTGCAAACTTTTCTAGTAGGAGTAGAGATAGAAGGTTAATATTATGCCATCAGGTATTTTACCTGCACATTGCATTTAATGCCCAATGCCCAAGAAACATGGCACAAGGGGACATAAATTTTCTTGATCAAAATGGCAGTATCATGGCTTTAAGAATGATTAAAGGCACTGAATAAGATGGTATATGTTTGTTCCCAAATACTGGGGAGTCTGGGATGTGAAGATGGCAAACTTAAGTGACTCGTTGGAATGGAAGAGGTGGGGGGAGTGGAAAGAACATCATCATTACTAATAACTCTAGCCCAGAATACAGAAATTATTTTGTTAATAATGAATGAAGATGATATTGACATCCAGACATTTCTTGGAGATTTTGCAATTTTGGTTGTGGACCTAGATGGCTAAATGCTTTTCCAAGTTTCTTCTTGATGGCTATCCTTATTCAGCTAAAATGAGAAGTGCTTGAGTTTCAATAGTCTATTATTGTTACTTTCTGACTTCTGATCATTCATGGTTTGAAAGTACCATTTGCCATCTGTTCAGAGGATCTTGCCTCATTTCTCTTCTCTTGGGTACCATGCATATCTTTTAGGTTCTTTCCTGTTTCCCAGACTCTCTGTCAGTGGAAGTGCAGACTGGCACTCTGCCTGATTCATGTCTAAAATGGGACACGGTGAGGGGTGGGGGGAGGAGGACATGGGAAATAGAGAGGGGGAGATGTGGAAGAGAGAGTAGAATGTGGAGGATCAGGAAGGTTGACTGGGGGTGGGTAAGATAGGGGGAAGAGGTAATCATAGGTTAGAAGACAGATCAGGCACCATTGTGACCTCTAGTGATCTAAACGGATGACACCAATTGGCAAGCTAAGCAATAGTGTAGAGACCACCTCGAATGCCCATTCCTGATAGTGAACTTGATGTCTATAACCATCCTGGAGCCTTCATCCAGTGACTGATGGAAGCAGAGGCAAACACCCACAGTTAAATACTGAACAGAACCCAAGGAACCCAGCGACAGAGAGAGAGGAACAAAGAGCAAATTGGCAAAGAATGGGCTGGCAAAACCAGCAGAGACAGCTGATCTGAACAGCGGAGAGCTCTTGGACCCCAGACTGACAGCTGGAAGGCCAGCATGGGACTGATCCAGACCCCCTGAATGTGAGAGTCAGTGAGGAGGCCTGGGCAACCTATGGGGTCCTGAGCAGTGTATCAGTGTTTATCCCTCGAATACTAACAGACATCGTGTGTCCATAACACAAAGAGGGTTTCTCTCTCTGCCTGGACTCTTAGGGAAGTGCCTGGCCTCTACCCTGAGTGAAATGATAGACTCTAGATATCCCCTATGCGAAAGGAATTGGCAATAAGGTGGGAGGATGGGGGGGATGATGGGAGGGGTGCAGGAGGAGGGGAGGGAGAGGGAACTGGGACTGACATGTAAAAGAAGCTATTTTAAATTAAAATAAATTAAAAAAAGAAAGTACCGTTTGTATGACTCTGCCTTCATCTAAGTAAGCATTCTTTCCTTAGGAGTTACAGAACCCCATAGAGAAGCAGGGAGTTCATGCTCTTGCTCACCTTTGCAGATGTAACTTGGGGTTCTGAGGATTCTCACAAATGCACATGCCCAGGCAGAATACTCTTTGGCAGTAATTTTCTCTGATGTGGTCCAGTTCACTGAGAGCATGGTGGGACTGTCTGGGTTTCCATGAGTGGTTGTGATTTTGCTTCTGGTCAAAGAACTGATGATGGTCAATTTCAGCTATGGCCACATCATGTTCCTGACAACTGAGAACAGTAGTGACAATGGCACTAATAGTCACTGATAGATCAGATGTGGTCCTAGAGTGTTTGGGGACACCAAATCGGGGACTTGAACCACCTTTCTGACATTTAAGAGGTCCTGATCAACACTTTTACATATGAAACTACGTATTATATCTGTCACTTTAAACTGAGAATCATAAATAATTTTGCTTTCACATTTAATATCCTGATCAAAAAATACATTAATTGCTATGAAGGGAGCGTAATGTTCCCTGAGATAAATGCTAGGTTTGATATAGGGTATTAGGCTTCTAATTATTTAGGTTCACATGGTTTCATTTCCTAAAGGCTTTTTATCTAACATGTAAGTCAACATATTGCTAAACCATTTACCTCAAATATGTTTAACTTCCCAGTGAAGACAGACAGTGAGATGGAGAAATGTGTCCATTAAGGCAGCCTTGTCGTAGCAGTGACTCACTATTTTACGTGTGTATCATCAGACAATTAATTAAACTCTATGCATCTCAATATATACATACGAAAGTTACCTAGGAACTTTCTTTATGCCCAAGAACTACGTGGCTTGGAGAATTAAAACATTTACAGCTTTTCTATAATGTCTGATACTTGGGAAATTTTGGTAAGTGGTTATATTTTTATGTAATTTATGATTACTTAGGGTTGATTTTTGTTTGTTGTGCTAGGGATTGCAACAAGGATCTTGTTCAGTTTTGTCATACACTCCTCCACTGAGTCACAGACAGTGGGATATTTGAGCATTTAAATGTATAAGACTTATTTATAGTGATTGACTTTGGAGCACAGAGTTATAGACAACTGAGCTACTGTGTCTAATATCATTATTAATCTTACATATGTGGTACTATTTCTGTATTTAATAATCTTGTGAAAGAAAAATTATCATGTTAAGTGAACAGCTAAATTTCTGTGGAGATATATGAACAGCATGTTATATTGCAAGGTCACCAACGGAGGGTAAGGAGACATACCCATTGACCTTGTACTCCTCAGAAGCCTTTTGGATTCCACAGTTTCACAGTAATTTAAGTAAATGGGAGCACAGTAGCATATTCAATCATTTTTATCTATGTGAATATTTGGTTCTGGGTGAAAATACAGAAACATATCTGACAATAGAACCTCAGACCTTGGAAGGAATAATGAGTTGGCACTTAATCATTTATTTAAAATTTGATATAATGACAACTTTAGACAAAAGATGGAGTATCCTAAGAGTCTACATTTCCTTTTCTACTATGTAGTGTGTGTTGCTGAAAACATTCATTTTTATCCTCTCCTTGATATCTCAGTTGATTTTTATGCCACTTTGGAATGATTATTTTTTATAGAATCCCATAATGTGATGACTAATCACTAGAAAACAGTGAGAGGTCAAAGGCAGTAAAAGTGTAAGTTTTTCCAAAGAGATGTAAAAATTACTTTCTCTTCTGCAATGTCTCACTTGCCAGCATTTTATACCAGGTTGGTCAGGAATCACATCTCATTCACATTGATCATTACAGCACAGGCTATCAGAACTGGCATGTCTAGAGCCCACAGATAAATCAACTAGATTCCCCTGAACAAGACAGAACAGCCTGAGTTCTGAGTCTATAGTTCATACATTTATGACAAGTTAAAGGAAAATGTATAAAACATAAGTCAACATTAATTCAAAAATACCCAGTAAAAGGTGGTAACTCTGGATCTTAGGCTAGAATCTGAGGGGCTGTTGCCTTTTAAAGCAAGTGGTTCACCCACAGCACAACTACTGATGTTTGTGAGTTCTTTTTGTCCCATGTACACAATTCTCATCTCCTCCATTTATGAATGAGTTAACTATTATAATATTTTCTATGTAGGCATTGTTGCCAAATGATAATTCCATTTACTAATGATCTCTATACATTTTCAAGTAGCTAATATTGTTTTGAAGTGTTTTCATATTATTTAATAATATTCTGTGGTGCTGCTTTTTTCCTTTTATTTTTTAATTTCATTTTACATTTCAAATACATTTCTTCCTCCATTCACTCCTCTTGCCACCCTCACCTACATCAAACCCACCCCCAGTTCATTCCTCTTCACAATCAAGGGTTCCCCTGAGGAGTCACCATAGTCTGGCACAATAGGTTGGGGCATGGCCCAGTCACTCTCCAATACATTGGAACAAGCTAGTTTATGTACTGGGATTATATTGTGTTTCTACTGCCACTAAGCATGACATCTCACCCTAAGGAATGGGTTCCAACAAGCTAGCTCATGTACCAGGTTTGTATCGTGGTACTACTGCCAGGGACTCCTCAGCTAGAAAGTGCTTCACAACTGTCTCACACATATGGAGGGCATAGACCAGTCCTCTGGAGTCTCCAGAGTTTTAGGTATAGAGTTCATGAGTTTCCATGAGCTTGATTCAGTTGTCTCTGTATATTCCTACAACATGATCTTGACCTCCGTTGCTCATATATTCCTTCCCTCCTCCCTTTCTTTGACTGGATTCCTGGAAATTTTCTGCTGTTTAGAGTTGATAATGCAAATATAACAAGCAACAGATACTCTGATGACAATTAAAGATTCTTAATTTGTTTTACATTGTTTTGTAGAATGTGAATTGATTAATTGAGAAAAATAGTCACAAAACATTATAATGTCTGGAGAAAGTAACTAAAAACATGAGTAACTTAAAATATTTAAATTCCCATGCAAATAAATTGCTCTGTTATGGAATGATTTTCTAATCCTGACAAATGCAAGGCTCTGCAGATTCATATGAAATTTCCATAATTTTCCTGGGATAATATACCTCTGCATTCTATTTATATAGGTTTTAGGAAACATAGAATAAAAGTATAGAAGTACTTTTTAATTTGGAAAATAAAATATCCCTAATATAAAAAACAAAATCAGTAAAAAATTAATTTCTTTATACTTTTATACTCAGAGACATTTATCTTTCAGTGAGAAAATGATGAAATTATCATAATAATGAATTTAATTTCAACAAATCAGAGAAGATTAAAAAGTCCTTAGAGAATGTAAATTGATTTATCTTTTCAAATAACTACTCATTAGGCTACTAAGATAATTGCATTTTCAGGATGTCCCCTCTTCTCCCGCATTTCTTGTCCTTCTTAAATATGTCATTCTTCCTAGCATCAATCTTGAGGGGCTACAGCAGCTCTACGACTGAATCCCTGTCTAGCACATGAAAGATCTTGGGTTTGATCTTTTCACAGCACTCAGAAGAACATCCAGCCTATGTGTTTTGAACATCCGCTCTCCTTCCATTGCCCCATCCATTCCATTACACAGTTGACACACTGAATCTATAATTCTAGATTCATTGGTAAAAAATAAAGCAACCCTAATTTTAGTATCATCCCAAACATCAAAGTAGTAACTTCTTGATGAGTATTTTAAATGAATTAATCATAAAATGTATTTTATAAGTCTTTAAGAAATAATGAAAAATGAAGTGTCCCAGAATGTTTTTCTCAAATATTTCCAAACAATGCTTCTCTGTGTCTTTTGTTTCATTGGTAGACTGTAAGTGTCCTCTATCTGCACTGTACAACCCGCACATTTTTTTCTTCCTGGTAATACTGATGAGAACAGTATGACTGTTCTTTTGATTTACATGTTAATTTACTATATAATATATTAAGAAGTTGTTTTCTACTAGAAAAAAATATCTGAAATTCTAGTTTTAGATGACCAAATTAATCTACTTTAAAAAGGCATAAAATGCTTGTTTGGATCTAAGGGTTTGAATCAGTGATGAGTGCTGTTCTAGACTGACCTCAATTTCCAGTTGAACTTGAAACATCCTCATCAACTTCTAGGTTCTTATGTATATCTAATATATGAGTGATGTATCTTTCTATCCTTCTCTCCTAACTTTCTTCTTCCTTCCTTCCTCCTGTCCTTCCTGCTTTCTTCATGCTTTTCTTCCTTCTTTCTTTAGTTTTATTCTGTTGAAATTAGCTTTTGGATAGTTAACCAAAATAGGGAGGACGGAAAATGGTGTTACATTAATCATAAATATAGAATTTAAGTTATATAATGATTGAATTCTGAAGACCTCGGGTGTAGTATGATTCCTATACATTAACTAATGTATTTTATGCTAGAAGTTTATTGGACAGGTGTGTCCTTATATTCACACTTCAAACATGAACACACAAATTGTAACTATAGAAGATAATAAATTTTAATGATTAGCTTGAATGAGACAATATTTCAAGGTATAACCGAGCATCATGTCTACAATTTGAACATATGAAAGCTCTTTCTTTGTCCATCATTTCTCAGTAAATTCAAATATTAAGAATATATTTTACATGATTTATATTTAAAAACCCACAACATCCAAAGCATTTATGTGGTTCAAAGTGAAAAATCCTAATGTCTTGAAGTAAGTCATATACCCTGTCTCATTGTAATAAAGTTACTTAGTAACTCTAAGCTTGATCACACCTTTCAAAAACTGAAAAATAATAAATTTAATTAGTAGCTTTGTTCCATAAATGAAGTGAAGCACCATACATTTAGGTTTTCATAGTGTCAGATATGTGCTCATTAATTATTTGATGTTAATAACTATGTTTATTTTTTGTCTGGTTAATGTTTTACAGGGTTACTTCATTGTGCAGCTTCTCCTGATACTTATAGATATGCCTAAAATCACACCATGGATTAGCCTGACCAAACAAGATGAATGAAATATAACAACAACGGAAATAGCTATGGCTATGCATATATATATATATATATATATAATTAAGTATAAGAGATGATGATCTAACATCTACAAAATTATTTACCATACCCAGATGGTCCTGGTCTGTATTGCTCAACTAAGGGTTCTTTGAGTTACCCAGTCATGCCATATGAAAACAGACTCCTAGAGAGCTTAAAATCTTGATAGGTATGATTTCATTTCATACAACTCATAACGCATGCAAACATATATAAACCTATATGTAGTATTTCAACTATCAGCAGGAATCCTTTTCAGCAGTAACTATGTTTCTTTATTTCCATATCTAGAAACAGTTGCTAGAATATTATCTATATCTACCTATGCAGATATGTGATTACTTTATAATGATTAAGTGGTGATAGCTGATAATGTATGGTTAATGTGTTAAATATATATAGGTCATTTGTGTGGGAGGTGTATCTACGTGTGCATATTTTATAAGTAAATTTTCTTGTGTGTGTGCATGTGGGTCTATACATATGGGGGCCTAAGTATTTCTGGTGCCATACTATTCACCTCGTTTTTAGAGATCAAGTCTCTTACTGATCTGGAGTTCAACAAATAGGCCAATTAGTTTGATTTGGCCAATGCGTTCAAGAGTTCAGCCTGTCTACTTTTCCCAGGTTAGGATTACAGTTGTATGATCACATTTGACTGTTTTAAAACCTGAGTTCTGAGAATCTTACTCAGGGTTCCTGCTTATAAAGCAAGAACTTTATCACCTGCTCTCTCTCCAGTCCAGATGCAGGCAATTATTTAAGTATTGATTTTCTACCTCTAATTTGTGGATTCCTCTTATGTGAGCCTTCGAAGCGGATCCTTTTCTTTACCAGGAAAGAACAGTTAATTACAAGATAACACTACAGAGAGACACAGGAGCAGGACCTGTGAAATCGCAATCCTATCATAGCTTATGTCCTTGTACCTCCACAGGGACCAAAAGTTTCCACACTGATCGTATGACACTTTGCCCTCCTCAACTCTTGGCATGGAAGTAACTTTATTTTCATTGAAGTTTTGTCATTATAAAAATCAAATATACTTCACTCACACACAGGTAAAAGATAGTTTTCAACAAGCTATTATCTCTTAGAGCAGTGTTTCTTAACCTTTCTAAGTCTGTGACCCTTATAGTTCCAATGGTGTGGTGATCTCTGATTATTTAGTTGCTAGTTCTTAACTATAAATTGACTACTGCTTTGATTCACAATGTAAGTATATCATATGGCACCCTCAATGGATCGTGGTTGACAGGTGTAAAATTGCTATGCTAGAGTGTTGGTGATCATAGCTGTCAACTAGATTGGATTTAGAATCACTGTAGCAATATGTGTCTGGTTGTGTCTATGATGGTGTTTACAGAAATGTTCAACCCATCCTCCATATGACATCACCAGTATTTCTGTGATAAGACCCCCATTAAACAACAACAGAAAGTAAACCAGTCATGAGGATTTTATCACTCCCTGCTATGGAAGTAATGTGAGCAGCCACCTCATTATCCCGCTACTATAATTTCCTTTCATGATAGACTGTACTCTAAATCTATGAACCAAAACTCATCTCTTCTTTTGTCAGGTGTTTTATTACAACAAAAAGAAAACTCATATACACTTAGTCATATTATTTCCAGAATAATATCAAAATTTCATTCTTGATTGCATAAATCTTGCATTTTACATTTTATTTTCAAAATTGAATGCTATTTGTGAATAAATCAAATAAATTTCATTGTTTGTTTGTTTGTTTGTTTTTTGCTTTCCCAGCATTTGTTTAAATGGTTTTTCCATGACATGCATTTTTGGATAATTTGACTTCCATGACACATATTTTTAAAAGGCAATTATGTATAATCCTCTAGTTTTATAGTATTGAATGTAAATTAACAACTATACTCACCATATTTAGAATTTTAGTTTTTTATCACAGCCTTTTAAGGAATTCTTATCCTGTGTAATACACAAATGAAAGTTTTTTTAATTTATTAAAGAGTTTATAGTCTGATAAATAAACAAGTCAAATGAATACCATTTATGAAATTTAGAAGAAGAGTCTGTGTGTAAATAATATTGGCTTGAACATCCAGGTTCCTCTATTCATCATAAAAATTGGTATGTTACCTTCACTGTCAGTCAATTGGTGCCATGATGCCAGGATGGCATCTAGGCCTTGGCTGGACCCATGGTCCAAGTGCAGCTAGGGTTTGTGTGGATGTTCATGGAACTTACTGCTACCGCTAGGTCTACATGGACTTCGGGCATCTGGGCCACCACTTGGGGCCATGTTAGTAACAAAAGGTTGAGCCTAATTTGGACCATCCACATATGAGTGCTCTGGGCTGCAACGCTAAGCCTTGGTGTCACCTAAAAGCGACTGCATCTGGGGACCACGTCTGGGCCCATGGCCCTGCCTCAGCTACGGTCTGTGACTCCTGTTGCCACCAAAAGCGGTGAGGATAGATCTGCACAGAGTGGCCCTACCCATCACCGGCAGCAGCAGTAGGGGGATCTGGTCCTAACCGTCACCAACTACAGCACTTGGGAGGCCTGGTCCTACACCTTACATTGGGCAGCACAGTAGAATTGGCCCTGTTGGCATGGGTACAGGTGAGCCCACCTTGAAGGTATGAGTGTGGACGAGCGAGCCCAGCTGTCTGTCATGCAGTGTTGTGGGTGAGGGAGAAATAGACCTCTAGTGCCTTGCTCCTGGTTCCTTGCCACTTTTTGCATGTGGGGAAAAAAAAAACTGATCCCTGGATGAGAGTAGGAGAACCTACTCTGTCCCTTACTGGCTGCAGCATACTGAAGAGTAGACCCTCAACCTCACCAGCGGAGCACAGAAAAGCTAACGCTGTGGACCCAGGGTGGGTGAGGGTTGGCGCAGGTGAGAGCAAACATGATACCCACCAGTAAAAGTATTTGGGAGATGGAGATCTGGTCCCATCCCTCATCTGCTACATGTTGGAGTGGGCAAAGGAGAGTAGACCTCCTCCCTCCCCTGCCCCTTGCTGCTTGTGGCAGGTGGGAGAATTGGCCCTGGTTTCATGAGAGTGGGAGAATTGGCACTTCACCTTACCTTGGCAGCACAGTGTAGCCGACCTCCTTGCGAGGGGATACAGGTGAGTCAGCCTGGAGGGTGTGAGGGCAGGAGAGCTGGCCCCTCTCCTCCCTTATCAGACATTTGGTAAAGGGAAGATTCCCTGCCTTCCCAGCACCACGTACTTTGGTACTTTGCCACCTGTGGTGGGCGGGAGAGATGGCCTTGGGGTCATGAGAGCATGAGAGCTGGTTCTGCCCAATACCGGGGCTGACCCTGTTGGTGGGAAGTCTCGTGAACTGGTCCTGTAAGTATGAGAGCAGAAGAGCGACCCATCCCTCATATGTCATGGTATGGCATGGGTGGGGCAAATAAGACTTTTGCTTACCCCGCTTGCCAACTGTGACAGGAAGGAGAGCCAACCTCGGGGGCATTAGAAATGGCCCAGTCTCTCACTAATTGAAGCAATTAATAGAGTAGGTCACATACCTTGCCTGGGTAAAACAGTAGAGCTGGCTTGGTGATGTAAGTAAAAGAGATCTAGACCTGAGGGCAGGAGGGCAGAACTGGCCCTGTTCATTGCTGTCTGCTGCAGTGCAAAAGCTAGAGGGGGCAATGCTGAAGAGCTCACCCTGGTGGTGAAAATGAGGAAGCCCTGGCAGGATGACCAACCTAGCTACCATCCAGATCCAGGGCTGTGAGTTAGCTCACCCAACATCCAACTCATCTACTAACTTCTAGATTATGTGAAGGGGCTGGATCTGGAGACCCAAAGCTACGGGACCTCGAAGACACTGGACAGCAACAGGATATCCAGAAGGAGTTCCAGTGAGGGGCTAACGGGGCCACACTGCAGCTTTTATGCGAAGATCATTTTTGTTTGTTTTGTTTTGTTGGCTACACTTTTAAATTTTCTTTTATTTTGTGAGGAGATCACAAGAGCAGAGAGCAGAGGCAAGGGGATGGGGAGATGAAAGGGTTTGGAATGCTTGATATGAGATCCATAAAGAAAAATTAGAAAAAATGTATATGCTATCAACAAGCTGAAAGTACCTTGTAATACCCAGTGACATGTATTTTATGTAAATATAGTGTTTTTCAATGAACAAAGGTAGCTTCCTTATTAAATCTATAAATACATAAACAGGCTAGAAGAACTAAAAGATTACAATTTATATTTAAAGTGAATCAGAATTTAATAGATATGGAGAAGAGAGAATAAGTAAGGCATGCATTCATATATAAAAATTATCTCCATATGAATAGTCAGAGAAGTGCTTGCCTATATAGATGTCAGTGTGAAATAAAGTTTAGTAGTCTCAATTGCTGTGAAACTGGTTAAAATGGTGTGGAAACTGATTATTTAGTTAATAGTAGCTTCTTAGGGATAAAAGGAGTATGCTATTTTTGAGACTGAGGAGATTCATCATGTTCAGTTTTTGACTTTTCATTAGAGAAGGATCATTGACAATATAAGAAAGTCCTAGAGTCTAGAAGGAAGAAAAGATAAAAACAATACCATAAAAAAAGATAAAATAAATAACAAAGTTCATGTCAGGGGAGGTAAGCAATAAGACAGTAATTATATATTTCTTTAGAAAGATATGCTTTACATATATTTCTATAAAATTTTTGTTTACATTTGTCTTGAATATAGAAAAATCTACAGTAATTGTGCAAAAGGCATATACATTATATATACAATTTCATACATATGAGTATAATATTTATTGTACAAAGATATCCCTAAAACAACATTCAACCTCAGTTCATATTGGTGATGACAGTCCAGGTAGGAAAGGTTTTAGGAGACAGCTTTCTTTGAATGAAATGTCACTAAATGCGAGATGAGCGTATACAGTCTCCTCAAAATGAAGCTGTAGCCTCCCAAACCATGAAAGTTATCACTGTAAATTTTACAGGTGACCTTCCCTTTAAAACCATAGCTAGGGTACAGCTGTAAGCTGACAAGGTGTTGATAACCCAGATTATAGACGGTGCTAGTTTTAGTGAGGTAAGATAACTCACTAAGTCTGGTGTTCGACATTTCATACATTAGACCTCATGGACTGAGTTTCAATAACCAAGTAAAAATTCTCAAACATATGGTGTCCTTTACTCGCAGAATACAAATCTGAAGTTTGGAATGGTGATAATTAAAATGAGCTCTAAAATGTTTATACAACACACAGCAATAATGGCAGGTTCTGAAGTCTGGTATGTAGGCCTTTTCTGACATTTCAGGCATTCAGCAGTTCTAACATAACCAGTCTGGATAGTTTCATGTTTCAGCAGTAATCTGCTTCCCTGAGCTAACAATGACAAACTAATGCATATTCTCTCTGATATGATCAAGGGGTCTAGGAAGACAGCAGTAATGTGCATGTAGGGAAGCTACGGGCACTGCTTCTTTCAGCTGGATGCTAACAGGGTCTCTAACTAACTGCTTCCTACACATCAAACAATCTCTCCTGTGTCAAGTCCTTCTCTGGATAGTTAAATTGGCTTCCTTTTAAGGAAGGACAGTGTATTCACTTTCAGAAGCTGTTAGATTCTTTGCCAGCCTTGTCCAAAGAGGACCTCATCCCCTGGGGGGATTTGATTTCTACCTTTCATATTCTCTGCAACACCAGAGAGTTTTACCCTGGTCTCTCTTCATCCTGTTATGAAGGGATCCTAACTTTTCACAGCTATTTACCAGAAGGTCTTTAGTCAGGGATTCTTCTGTTTTGCTTTCCAAGAATTGAAAGAATTGAAGAAATCTGAAATTCACAGACAAGAATGGCCTTTTTGACCCAGTCTTGCTTTTTACCATTTGCTGGTGTAAAATAAATAAAACTCAAAGGCCAGCAAAGCAACCTGGGAGTACCCAGGCTGGATGGTGGCTTTGCCTTATCAGAAAGCACCCAGAATGCATTTTCTGACGATAGTATTGCCTTTTCAATTCCCCACCTGCCTCTTAGGACATGTGTGAAATACAGTTTGCTTCTTCTTCCTCCGGTTTTAGCATTTTCTTATTTCTCATTTTTAAGCTCATAGAATTTTAAAGTAGCCAATCCTTTTCCTTAATGAATATTTTAAAATAATTTGAATATTCAAAATATAGCAAAATAGTTCAAAGAAAAGTTTTTCACATAAAAACAAGAACATGTTTTGCAGATTTCACACTTGTTCCTTTTTTTACTTGCTTTAGTCTAAAATGACTTTTGGGTTTAGACATAAACCTAGCTACCAGCTGTCCAGATCTCTTTTTATAAATTCTCCAAGTTGAATTGTTATTTGGTGTCATGAGGCTAACTTCTGATAATATTTAGGATTATGCAGAAGAGTTTTTTTTAAATATTTCCTGAGAAGACTAAAAGGTAATTTATTTACATTGAAAATATTTCATAAGCACCTCTAAAAATAGCTAACATGCCACACTGGTGTAAGTACAATTGAATGGCAGAAATCAGGCAATAATTTTGCCACAAGGATTTTACTATGGAAAATTATTGAAATGTGGGAGATACACAGGAGAAAGTTAGCAAATCATGCTTCACTTGTTTCACTTGCTTTCCATAGTAATACCTGCTATCGAAGCTGATATTTGATTGGGTTCTGGGAATTTTAATTTTAGAAATATTTCTGTTATTCCCTGATAGGAATGGTAAATAATAGACTTAATGTTTTTCTTCGGGGAGCCTAGAAGTTTGACACCTGCTGGGCAGTGCTAACTGTGGGAGCTGTGTCTATGAAAGTCTTCTCCTTTGACTTGGTAATGGGCTTCCTTGATGGACTTCATGTATGTCTAACTGTTGAATGCTAGAATGGTTAGGGTTTCGTGGCTCAATTTAGGGAGCCCTAGCATCCTCGGTTACTAGAATAAAGGAAAGAGAACCCTGAAACTTACCATGGGCTAGCAGAAAAATAACTGACTTCAGTAATTGCAAGCCCCTTTGCAAAGGTCAGTTTCAACCTTACTGAAGAAGGTATGACTACAGACAAATGAGTGACCCAAATTCTGCTGGGTAGCTCAAGTTTGATCTGGTAAGTGTCACGGGACAGGTGAATAATAGTCTCTCAAATCTGAGTCTTGACCAGCCAACGATGCACAGTTAGAACCACCATCTGGATGGAGGCTTGGAGCTCTTCTTAGCCACTCTGAAGATTCAAAGAGCTAAACCCTCTGAGGCACAAAGTGGTTGTGGCTGATATGTAGTCACACATTTGTAGTGAGCAGACTATGGAAAAGATGGTTGGACTGATCAGTATTGTCACGGCGATTCCCCAACAAGGTGATGTTAGCCTCAGAGCATTGTGGGCTTGCAGTTGGGACAAAAGTGCACCCACACCTACCGCTACCCCAAGTCCTTCACACAGTACTGGCTTTCTGTGAGGCAGGAGTAAAGGCAAGACAGAAAACCAAGAAACACTGTTTGTTTGTTTTTTGTTTCTTTGTTTTTTTCGAGACAGGGTTTCTCTGTTTTGTTTTAAAGCCTGTCCTGGAACTCACTCTGTAGACCAGGCTGGCCTCGAACTCACAGAGATCCGCTTGCCTCTGCCTGCTGAGTGCTGGGATTAAAGGCGTGTGCCACCAATGCCCAGCCTAAGTAGTATTTTGGGTACTGGAAAATCAGCCGCACTTCATCCTCTAATGCCCCTCCAGCGCCCTCTACTAACAAAATTCAAAGGTTTTTTGTGACATAGGAGCACATTTCCAAACAACCTTCTCTTTTGCCATTTTCAATTGCCAACTTGTAAATCAAAGTAAGCGACAAAGTATCTATTTCTCAAAAGTAAAGACAAACTAAGATATTGATGCATTTTCAGATAAGTTCAGGTCTAAGACTTAGATTTAAAGTTTATGTTTTGCTTTCCCCCCCCCACACTCTGCTTTGAATTCTATGTCATAAAATATATTAATTACTTTTACAATGTGATTTTAATCAAAATAGAATTGTATCATATTTCTGCACCCCTTCCCTCCTCTAACCACTTCCAGGTCCAACCCTTGCTCTGAAGTTGATTTCCTCTTTCTCTTTGATTATTATTGTTTTACACACACACACACACACACACACACACACACACACACACACACACACAAGCGAGTGTGCATCCGAATGTGTGGCAGGGATGTGTGTCTGTGGAGGTATATAAATACAATCCCAGTCTGTTTTTGTTTTTTGTGTGTATATGGTTTCAGGTTTGACCACTCTTCATATAAAAGTCATTAAAGGAACTCATCTCCCAGTAGTCATTAGCTGCCCACATCTCTTTATATAAGGATGGAATGCTGCAAACTTTCTCCCATCCATGTTAATATGTGCATTGATATTGTCACTGTTCCTGTTTTGCTTATGCATTCATCTCTAGGAGAGACTGTTTCACCACAGACTTTCTGCTGACTTTCATCTTTCAGTCTTTCTTTGCCTCTTCCTGGATGTTCCCTGAGCCAGAGGCACAGAAACTGTGATATAGATGTATCCTTGTTATCCATTAATTTCTACATTGTGTCTCATCCTAGTTTTCTGTGGTGATTCCCATTTGCTGTAAAGAAAGGCTTCTTTGACAAGGTATGGTAGCTACAGTTATTTTTGGGATTAAAGATAAGATTTAAACTGTATTAAGGACTTTTTTCTTATGCTACCAACATGGTAGTAGTAGATAAATATTTAAGGGCCATGACCTCAGTGGTTCCAGAAAATTGGCTAGGTTTCTCTTTTTTACCATGAGAACATTAATGCCTTATTATGTTGATGAATTCATTCCTTCACAGAACTTAAATTTTCAACTTAAATTGCTCTGTACAACCTAATGTCCCATGCAATGATGCCATACCTGTATTTGTGTCAAATCCAATTATGAAGACTTGATTTGTATAATGTGAAAGAAATTATTTCCACTTTCCCTACCATGAAAACAGATCAATTTTCTCGTTAGCTATTTCCCTCAGCTCTGATTGCTTTAAGCTTATGTTTTTAATACCACTTTGTTTCCTAGCTAAATTTGCCCTCATTTCATGTTTGAATACATTGAACATTTCAGGAGATTTTAGCTTTGTTGACAATTGAACCATGCGAACCCTTTGTTATTGACTGTTTATACTGCACCATGTACAGCTTGTCCAACTCCGAATAGATTCCTATTTATTTTCTTTTCCCTGTTTTTGTACCATTAGAATTCAAAGAACAAAATAATATTATCACAAATAAGCAGTTGCAGAGTAAATCAGAGGAAAACCTCATTTAAGTGGCCAACTTTGGATAAAGGTCCTGAGGAAACTGGGTAGACAGAGCTCGGTACTCTAACCAACGAGCTGGATAGTGGCACATAGGTTTTCCCACAGACCTTTGTACTGCAATGTGTTTGATTCACAAATAAATGTGTGAATTGGGAGTTTGCGTATTTACAAAAAGGGCTGTGATGTGTGAGAAGGTACTGAGGTGTGTGAAGCAAGCATGCTGTATATAATGGAGACTATTAAGGAGATGTACTGCCAAAGGGCCTTTTGGTACTTGACATGATTCTTGGATTTTTGACCTGTGTAAAGTAACCAAATGCCAACTGCGTATTCAAAGCATTTTATAGTAAAATGGCTTAATACTCTTTGATAAGAAGATTAGCTGTATTTCCTTGATGAAAAAAATTGAAGAATATTTACTTTATGGAGAATGATACTATTCATTTTTTTTCTATTTTGAATCTTCCAAATTTTGGAATTCAACTCAGTGTAAAATGTCTCTTGATGGTGTTTTGATATCATGAGAAACATATAGAATATACTTAATATTATCCTTTGGGTATCTATCTGCATATACCCAATTTGTAAAGCATACACAAACAGTCTAAATATTTCTCACCTAATGCCTGAAATTGTGTAACCCCAAGAAATACTGATCTCCCAAGAAATACTGATCTCAAATCTTTGCTCCAAAATAAATTTTCAATTTCCCAGTGGGGAGGGGGGCAAGCATGACTGTGGTAATGTCATGAAATATTTGCTTGTGTTATTTTTCCTCTGTGGGCTACTCCAAACTAACATGTAAAGCTGTTCACAAATATCTGCTCAATGAATGAATACAGAAGTAAGTAAAACAATAAACCACTATATTATCTCCACTTTAGCTTGTGTCCTGTAGTTTTAGTCAAGAATGTTCTATGTACCCAGAGATTCACTGACAGAAATGAATCTAATGAGGACTATTTCCTATGAACTGGTCACTGTGATCCAGTCACTTCTGTTGAATGGCATAATAAATTTGAATTTATTTCTATCAACACCTCCAATGTGACTTACACAAGACAACATTCTTACCCTGACTTAAATTAATTTTGTACTTGAATAAGATGAAAATGATGATGATTTCATGAGTCTCTGCATTTGCTTTTTACCCCAAAAAGGTAGCAGAGAAATCTGTTGTACTCAGCAGACCTGTAGGACTGAAATCCAAAGAGTGACCATTGCACTAGGAAGTATTCTAACTTTATCAGAGTTAGTGTTGTTTTTACAGTCAACATGTCCAGTGTCATTCAAACAAAGATCACTAAGAAGAGAAATGACACTGATATTGGAAAACAGGTGACAATCAAATTGCTGTTTTTAAATGGGACTTGTGTCAATACTGTTCACAGGACAATTTTCTCACAAAGCTACTTAGTAGGAATGAAAACATTTTACTTCCTCCAATATTTGCCTTTCTGCTTGTACACTCCAAGGACTCCATGTACCCACTTATTTAGGAAGACTTGAAGTGACTACCGTTTAAGACACAAGAGAGGAAAATTTCTTTCTTTTCTTTCTTTTTTTTGAGTTTCAACAGTTTTTGATAGTCATTTGGAATAGAAAGTATTTGGAAGGTGATGCATGCAACCCTTATTTCTAGATCACAGGAAAATGAGAATTGTGTAAAGTCAGCATCATGATGACACTGGGATACATGGCTCTTCCGTCATAGATGTCAAGAAAGAAAACTCTGGAAAACAAATTTGGAGTTGGCAGCAGCTTTGGATGGCAAGTGTTTTTTGTGTGATAAAGGTCTCTAATTTAGATGGAAGCAACTTTGGGAAGTAAAATTTATTCACAAATAAGAAAGAGCATATTGAGCAATAAGGAATGTGATGTTTCAGTTTCCTCTCTGTTACTGTGATAAAAATCATGACCAAAAGCTACCTGGGAATGAAGGGGGTTATTTCACCAAACAGTTTTAAAGTATATCATGAAAAGAAGTTGTGGTAGGAATCCAAGGCAGGAACTTGGAGCCAGACACTGAAACAAAGGCCCTGAAGGAACATGCTCACTGTCCTGCACCCTATGAATTGCCCACTCTGGTTTCTTTTTTTTTTTTTTTTTTTTTTGGTTTTACGAGACAGGGTTTCTCTGTTTTAGAGGCTGTCGGTCCAGCCTGGCCTCAAACTCACAGAGATCCGCCTGCCTCTGCCTCCCGAGTGCTGGGATTAAAGGCATGTGCCACCAACGCCCGGCTCAGTCTGCTTTCTTATACCACCCAAGACCATCTTTCCAGAGGTGGCAATGCCCCAGAAACGTAGGTCCTCTTAATCAATAAAAAGATACCCCAGAAATTTGTTCATAGGCCAATCTGATATAGAAGTTTTCTCAATTGAAGTTCCCTATTCCAAGATAACTCTGGTTTGTGTCAAATTGACAAAATAGAAAACTAAACAAACAAATAAACAACACTAACAGAAACAGCATAGCCCTATGTTTTTGTTTAATATATATAAATTCCACTTTCTCACTCTGTCATTCACAATAAAGGTAGCTTGTTTTTCAAGCTGTGGCTCATCTAAACTCTACACATGCAGTTGTCCACAGTGGCTGCCTCATGATCTTGCCATCTTCATTGTACTAGGTCTCTACAGGCTGCTTCTTTACCAGTGGCCTCCTGGACTCTCTTCAGGGAGTGTGACATCTGTTGCCTGTTGTCCAAAACATGGTCTCTTTCCATGACTGCTTTCACTTGATGTTTTTTCACTGTGACTGAGAATACAACTTCACCAGTAGTTTTCCTGGTTTATCGTGATGCCAACATTCAAGATTTTCCATGATCCCCCCAGTCCAGCACATCTCATCCTGACAAATCTAGTAACAAATTCAGTTTCTTACACATTAATAATTTCAGCTGCCAGCATGAAATGCAACCATTGTCCCCACTGGACCGCTGAAAAGTTAACTGACTCTGAAGAAATACTCCCAGAAGATTTCACCTCAATGATTCTCGTGTCCTCTTAATCACAGCTTATTTCTCATCCCCAGCATCATTTGTCCCAGTAAAGCAAACCTTTACACTGTAGTGATGAGGGTCTGTCATTAATCACAACTGATTCTTCAGCCCCAGGTGACCAGAAACCACAGATCCTTAATCCAGACTAGCACATAATTAGTGCTGGTATAAACTTTAACTCCCTGTGAAACTTCACAAGCCAGGCCTACATTCTCAACATTGCACTCAGCAGTCTTGTCTTCGAAAACTGCAACAATGGCTCATTCATCTCTTAGCACTCAACAACTTTTTCTGTCCCAAGGTATCAAACACTCAGTCTTTCCTCACAACCACATGGGCAGTCTATCACAGCAGTACCCCATCCCTAGTACCAAGTTTTGTTCTAGTTTGTTTTCTATTGTTTGATAAAGACCATAACCAAAAGAAAGTTGGGATTAAAATGCTCCTTTTAGCTCAAAGGATCCAGGCTATCACTGAGAAAAGTCAGGGCAAGGATTCAAAGCAGGAACCTATAGGCAGGGACAGAAACAGGGCATGGAGACTAGCTGCCTACTGACCTATTCACTCATGTCTTTCTCAGCCTCATCTCCTATACCACCTGGGAATATTTACCCATAGGTATTACATCTGTCAGTGAGCTAGACCCTCCCACGTCTATAATTAATCAAGAAAATGCGCCCATAGATTGCCTATATGTCAAATATGTGGGGAGAATGTCTTAATTGAAGTTCCTTCTTGTCAGATGATTTTCTTTGTGTCAAGTTGACTGAAAAAAATATCTCGGACACTTGGAACCTGGGAATCTTGTTGGAGAGTAAAATTTGGTACCCATTTTAAAGTCTTACAGATAGTTGAGTCCAGTAAAAGCCTAAATTCAAAAATGTTCTTCATTTTAACTGATGTGCATGTCTAATATTAAACATAAAAATCTAAGTTATCAGCCTAGTGCCTGACTTTGGGTCTCTGCATATGTTTCTATCAGTTACTGGATGAAGGTTCTAAGATGACAGTTAGGGGGAGTCCTGCTGAAGAGAGGGAGAAAGGATTATATGAACAAGGGGGAGTCAAGACCAAGACAGGGAAATATACAGAGACAGCTGAACCAAACTCGTGGGAACTCACAAACTCTAGACCAACAGTTGTGGAGCCTGCATGCGATCTAACTAGGCCTTCTACATATGGGTGACAGTTGTGTGAATTGGTCTGGGTGTGGGGCCCCTGGCAGTGGCACCAGGATCTATCTGTGGTGCATGAGTTGGCTTTTTGGAGTCCATTCTCTGTGGTGGGATGTCTAGCTCAGCTTAGATGCATGGGGGAGGAGCTTGGTCCTTTGTCTACTAAATGTGCCAGGCTTTGTTGACTCCCCATGAAAGACCTTATTCTTTCAGAGGAGATGAGGCAGTTGGGCTGGGGAGAGCTGGAGGAAGAGTAGGAAGAGAAACTGTGGTCGGTATGTAAAATGAATTAAAAACTTCAAAATAAAATAATCCCAGTCATGTAAAGTTTAAATAAATCCATTCTTAAGGGATATATTTATATGTTTACTACGTATTATTATTATCATTACTGGTATAAAAATAAAATTCTAGTCATATCACTTAATCTGTGTTGCTTCTCCCCCACTATGATACAAAATTTATGTGAATGATCACTTTAAAAGAAAAGATTCTCTCATCAATAGTCTTGGCATTCTTGTCTCCTATGTAGGTTTTCTATGTGGTGGGGGCACATATTCTACTGCAGATTGCAGTACGGTCTATAGACGCAATGTTCTTAGGAAAAGCAAAGAGTTTCCAGTTGTGATTATGTTGTTTTAGGGTTAGTGTTTTAGCAAGCCTCATTGCTTAAATGGCCAAATTACTGTCTGATCTATTCTTTACCATTGTGGAAGCAGTATATCGACCTCCACATTAACCGACTCCATCTTCAAAGTTTCAAAACAACTGAGGAATAAATATTATAATGATATTTACTTGACCCATACAATACTAGACTATTTTTTATTATAACTTAATCCTTAACATTTAGAAACTGTAATTTGTATGATTTAATTTCTTCAGTGAATTTCTTTAGAATTAATGTGATATTATTTACTGATTAAGAGTGTCCTGAGAAGTGATAATTTATATTCTTATCACAAGTTATTCCATGTTTAATTGTCACAGAAAATAATGTATAGTTTATATGTGTAGATAAAAGCATGATGGCTGATATCACTTTTTTGATAAGCTTCCTAATACTTTCTGTAAGTTTTTTTGGGGGGAGGTGTTTCAAGACAGGGTTCCTTTGTGGCTTTGGAGGCTGTCCTGAAACTCATTCTGTAGAACAGACTGACCTCGAACTCATAGAGATCCACCTGCCTCTGCATCATGAGTGCTGGGATTTAAAGGCATGTGCCACCACCTGGCTTATTTTCTGTAGGTTTCAAATCATCAACTAAATCTAATAGCAGAAATATTTTTGTCATAACCTTATGGGAGATTCCGTTTTACATTTTAAAACTCCATTTAGGTAAACCACAGATAAATATAGAAAATCACAGCCAAGTAAGATATAACAGACACAACAAATATTTAGGATGATTATTCAGTGAAATGTTAACAGAATATTTTGTGTGCATGTCAGGTTTCTCGGTCTCCTCATACTAGCAATTTGGATTCACTTCATTGTAATCACTGAAGAGCAATAGCAGAGACTGGAAAGGGGAATGAAGAGGCAGAGAGATGGAGAAACAATGCTTAAATGATGGAGTTGCTCTCATAACTCAGCCCCAGATAACTCAAACAAGCACACCTTGAAGATGACAGTACAGTGCTGAGCTCCACTCAGGACAGAAAATGCAAAAGCTCTGGGTTCCTCCAGGAGCTCAAAGGAAATATTGTGAAGATTTAAGTTCTTTCTTGTAAAGAGAAGCTTTTTCTTTGCTAGCTGCTTTGGTTTATCCCCCGCCAGCCGCCTGGGCTCTGCCGCGTTGTAGTCCCCAAATAAACACACAAGACGCTGTATTAATTATGAAACTGTTGGCCTTGCTTGTTTCTTACTGGCTAGCTCTGACTTAAGTATTTACCCCATAATTGTTAATCTATGTATTTCTCTTACCGGAGACGTTCCGGGCTTCCTACCCCATGGCGGTTACATCTCGAATTCTCCTGTGTTTCTCCTTCCCAGAATCCTCCTGGATTCCTAGCCCCACCTATCTAGATTCCTATTGGCCAGACAGTGCTTTATTGACATATACACAGGACTTCCCCAACACTTTCTCCCTTTGTTTCTAGAGCCAATCATTACATTTTAAGTAAAGGGTATTTTCTAAACAATGATATCCGATGTTTTAATTGACTTTTAGTGTAACAAAATGAACATTTAGCAAACAATGTGGACTTTTCTATATTGGTACCTTAATTAATGAGAAAGTCACACTCTTGAAATATTTGTTTATTTAGTATATGTTTGCAGGTAAGAAAATGATTTGATTATGTGTTAGCCTGACCCTCTCGTGGATAATTTGGTATTCAAGAAAATACTACCTGCTACTAAATAGTTTTCACATGCGTGTAAGCAAAGCAGAGCAGAATTTTGTTGTTGTGCTAGAAAATTTCAGTGGAATCGTATTAGTCCTAGTTTGGGCATTTGTGTGAATAGAGAAAATTAAAAAAATAGCATTATGGAAAGGTATCTCACTCTACTGAACATCAGTCCAAGTGTATCTTATGTTCTGTTCTTACGTCACAGCAACTAGACTGCACTAGTTACTCTACCTTTAACTTTCATATGTTGTGGGTACAATTCCAACACTAAACATTCAAAAATTCTTTATCAGTGTTGAACATTAAAAACCTTATAACCCTAACTGCAGTCATTGCTATGGTAATATGCATGGGGACCTTGAAGGATTCCATGTCAGGTGCGAGTGACCTACCCAGAGGGGACATACATGCCCCGGCAGGCAGAGCTTAGTGAGAAGTTTTATCAGAAAAGGAAAAGGGAGAAGGATAGAGAAAAGTGGAACAAGACACAGAAACACATACACAGAGAGAGAACAGAAAGTAGGACATGGGAAAAGCTTCGTTCCCAGGGGGACAGCAGAAAGAGCAGAAAAGAGAATGTAAGTATGCGGGGTCTTTCTTTTAAAGGGGTCCTTTGCTCCTGAGTGCAGACTACACAATCATGGAACCCTGGACTGACCAGGGTACTGCCTGAGTGCATTCTGCCACGTGACAGGGACAGGCCGGTATAACACCTGAGTCCTTTGAGTTACCATCTTGTATACTTCTCCACTCCCACGAATATCCCCCAAAGTCTTCAGATCTGGAGGCTGCAATTCCAACATAAAGGTGTTAACATATTTAGACTTTTTTCACCCCATCTCCCTGAGTTGCAGCTACTTTCATGCCATTTCCTCACAGGCCTTCCCTCCTTCATCTTTTCTTATAAAGCCACTAGCCATGCAGAGCTCTAGCTTACTAGTATAGTATTTACAGCTCTTAGCTCCAGTTCATGCCCGAAATACTAGGGCTAGAACCTCAGTAAGTGAATTTCAAGAGGTCAGTGTTCAGTCCATGAGAGCATAATTTCTATAAATGAAGGAAACTACACATAAGACTATGATGTCATTAATAGATACTAATAATACGTCTCAGGCCATAGAACTGAGGGTTGTTTTCTTCTTTCCTTTCTGTCCTGGACTAAACAAGAGGCATCAATGCTCTGGCTGTGACCCAGATTGTACTTTTGCAGTTCCTCTGAGCAATTCAGCTGACACCAGTCATGGTGAGGATTATACAGAATTTCCAATTTCCTATCACCAACAAGGAAGTAATTTTATATACCGTTGTAAGACAGATTTAATACTTTGCATTTTTGTGACAAGAGTCCTGAAGATTGACTCATTCTTACAAAGAAGGTTAGCTATAGCAGACAGTTTTTAATGGTAAATTAGCTTCATTTCCAAACTCTTCTTTTTCAGACATGCTTTTATTTCTAGATAGCAAAAAAACACTGTTAAGAATTTGTAGAGTGGTATGTCTCAGAGAAGTCTAACCCTGTCGGACTCAACGATTGAAATATACACACCTGTGTCGTGCATAGTTTTCATTGTCAACTCCATGCAATCCAATGTCATCTGAGAAGAGGAAAGAGCAATAAAGAATTAGCTGCATCAGAGTGGTCCATGGGCATTTCTGTTTGCCATTTTAATAATTGATAATGGATAGAAGGGCCCAGCCTCGTCTGAGTGGTGCCTAAGGCAGATAAGCCTGGATTGTATAAAAAAGCTAGCTGAAAATAATTAGCCCATGAGTGAACTAGTAAACTGCTCTACTCCAAAGTTTCTGCTTCGCTTCCTACTTGAGTTCCTGCACTGACTTTGCTGTGGAAACTCTGACTCTGAGGTGAAAAGCCATAAAAAACAAATTAAACCAAAACAAAACAAAAAAAAAAAACAAATCCCAAAACCTAAAACCCTTTCCTGATCTACATTTCATTTGATCAGAGTATTTTATCACACTCAACAGAAAAACAAACTAGGACATAGTGTATATTGTTCATAGAAATATGCCTTTCCCCTCCATGCTAATTAAACATTTACAAAGGGAACCTTGCTTGCTATTGAGGACTGAAGTCATGTGAGGAATTTCTAAAACCTATGCTCTAAAAATGAGAAAATAAGCATGACTCTTTTTTTAATTTATTTAAATTAGAAACAAGCTTCCTTCACAAGTCAATCCCAACTCCCTCTCCCTCTTCCTCCCCTCCTCCCCTCCTACTTCCCATCAGTCTTCTGAACACCCCACCCAATCCCCACTGCACTTTCCAGGGAGGGTGAGGCCCTTCATAGGAGATCTCCAAAGTCTGTCATATCATTCCTGGCAAGGCCTAGGCCCTGCCCCATGTGTCCAGGCTGAGATAGCATCCCTCCATGTGGAAACTAAAGTCCATTCAGATGGCAGGGATAAATACTGCTCTAGTACCAGAGACCCCAAAGAATGCTGAGACTTCCTCACTAACACCCATGTTCAAGGCGTCCGAATCAGTCCCATGTTGGCCTGTCAGCTATTAGTCTAGGGTCCATGAGCTTCCCCTTGTTCAGGTCAACTGTTTCTGTGGGGTTCACCAACCTGGTCTTGACCCTTTGCTCATCTCTCCTCCCTCCCTGGAACTGTTTCAGGAGTTCAGCTCAGACTCTTTATGCAGGCCTATATCTAGCATCTGAGAAACTGACATCAATAGTGATAGTCACTTTGCTAACATCAGAGAGCTAGTGGAAGACTAAGAATGCAAAGAAGAACCCAGACAACACTGAAGCCTAACCAGTGTAAAAGATCCCTCTAGAAGTAAGGACATTAAGATATAGTGATATCTTGGTTACCCTTTACATTTTCTGCAAAAACATCACAATAAGATTTTAATATTTATATCTTATCCATATTTTAGGGAAAAGAACATTTGGGATAGTTCAGAATCACCTCCATTCCTTAAACATGTATTAAACATAGATTCAGGGGATTAAAATATATGTGACTTCATGTGTTTTCACTGACTGGAGAAGCTTTATCTTCATCATTTACATTCTAGCTCTTATTGTCACCCCACTTTTATCTCAGATTGTGTTGGCCTGGGAAAATGCTTGTGACATTTGCTTGATGCCCATGCACCATGCAAACAACATCCATTTTCTTTGTCTCCAGATCAGAGCCCCAGTTTTGATTACAGATAAGGAGATGCAAAAATACCCAAATGACATGCAGGAAAACAAAATGTCTGCTTCTTCAGATAGTTCTATTTTTGTGTCTATAATTCTGCTCACCAACTGCATGTGTAACCTTTCTTTAAATTTGCAAAATAATTCCGAAGTTTTCATGCTGCCAATTGCTAATCAAACGTTCTTCATCAACATCCACGCCCTCTTCCCATTTGTCATCTTACTCATGCATTGCAAACAGTGGCTCATGCGGCTCCCTCTTCTCTTTGCCTCAGGAAAACAACAGGCTGTGTAACCAAGGGGAAGCTTATTAGCAGCTAAAAGCTCATTTTTAATGCCACCTAATCAGGTGGTCGACTCATTGAAATTATGAACCTGAAGGAAAAAAATCCTCATTTAATCCCTCAGATATTAATGTGGCTTGTCAAACAGTGCCTTTAATATCACTTGCTTCCTCTCAGAGAGTTCAAGCACGAAGCCTTTGCCAAAATAAATTGGTAAACCTGTTACTTTCTCAGTGCATATGGTGAAAACCTTTGAGGTCTGTCTGATTTATATAAGTGTACTTGGCTGCTGTTTTATATTTATCCAAACTGTGTTACAAAGTAAAAGGAAGAATCAGTTCCAAGAATAAGATTCTTTTTAATATAAAGACTGGACATGTTTGCGAATTTGACATATGTAGACTTCTCAGTTATGAGTGACTTGCTAAATTGAATTCAGTTATTCTGCAATCGTATTATTGCTTTTATTACTGATTCCTCGTGAACATTAATGAATTAAAATGCAGGTGCCTGAAATGTTCATGTATTTGAAATGCATCTTTAAAGCCTGAACACCACAATGACATTTTTTTTCATGTTAGAATTTTTTCAACCAGGCACATGTCTTTCCATTTATCAAGTAAGCTAAAATCTGTGGCAACAGTTTGTCATCTCTTTGCAGCCCTATCAAGGAATTGTGAAAAATGAAATATTTGTAGCACTAACTTAAGGACGCTTTCATTCTAACATAGCTTGGACATGTGTGTGCCATAGAAAGTGACTCATGGCTTAAGGTTATTGTGTGGGATAAATACATGACTGTCTAGCTGTCAAAGTGCCTTCAGCAAAGCATGGAAAACTTTTAGCAGCAGCATCTGAAATCTGAGAAGGAAGCAGTGTTACCTCTGTGGGTTTCACAGTTCTAAGTTTAATCAACACTCTTTACCCTGATGGAGCCTTAACACAATGGGCTATGGAACTAATGCTAGAGGGAACTCAGAACAATATGCCACCTAAGAACAAGGAGTGTTTGAGTAACATGGAGAGTAATTGTCTGCACTGTGTTTCTAAATATCTATCTTTATCTTAATCTATGCAGAAGTGTGTGGCTATGTGCACATGAGTGAACTGCCTGTAGAGTCCTGAAGAGGATATCAAACTCTCATGATGGATTTGTAAGTCATTCAATTGATGCTGGGAATGAAACTTGGGTCCTCTTAATCACTGAACTCCTTGATCAGTCCTATGTGTCTTGTCCTTCAGCAGTGGCTTTTTAACGTAATATTTTAATCCCCCATTTTTCATTCCAACAATCTTCTTTTGTGACTCTTTTTGTTGTTATTGTATATAAAATGATTACACCACCCCTTTCTTCATAATGTTCTTTCACTTATTTGCTGACTGCTACTGGGTCTTCTTTAAATATTTCCAAGCAATCAAGCCCTCAACACCCATCCCACAGATACCATGTTCTTTACGTTATGGTGTCTGTTAAAACATACAATATTCATGTTTATATGGCCAATATAGAATAAACAGTTATTAAATGATAATAGGCTCTCATACTGGTTATTTCAAAGAAAGCATTACTTTTATGGAGAGTTAACCCTTCCTTCTTCATATTTTTTTCACATCTTCTTCTCGTGCTGAATGAACAATACATTATCAACTTAGTTTTAGTTATCTGAACATAACTGGTTTTCTCCTTTGAATGGCAGGTCATGTCAGCATGTGACAAATAGAAACTGTGTGGTACAAGGTGTGGCAATCCACTGTTTCAACAGTATAGTTTGTTGGCAGGTCACTGTTGTAGGTTACAGATTTGTAGCTGGGTGATACTGATGACTAATTTTCTCCTCTAGTACTGTGCAAAGTACCTTTGAACATCATGAGTATTACTTAGCAGTAGTGAAGCTTCTACTTATGCACTAGCTTGATTTCTGCATGTTCAATGACATAGTAAATTGTGTCTTCAACATTAGAGCCTTACTACCATGTTATGAGGCATAACCAATAGCTTTGGCACGAACTGTTAAATTCACTGCTAAGTGTTTTATTTTATACTGTTGTGGATAGTGTTTTTATACTTTTTTATATTGTTCAGTTTCAAAATGTTGTATGTAATTTAGTTTTAAATACTGCTCTCGTTTTCTATATTTCACTAAGTCATTTTTAGTTCTAAATGTAGGTGTGCATATTCATTAGAATTTCTGTAAACATAAACCTATAATTTATACAATATGCTTCTTCCTCTTTACTCTCCTATGATATTATGTTTTTAAAATGCATTATTGTTGAATAGAAGTTTTGAAAACAAACCTCTAGCATAATCTCTTACTTGCTTCTCTAGGTTCAGTGGATTATCTGTAATTGCTAACAGATGCTATATTTTTTATCAAATTAAACACATGAATTTCTCTATAGTTCATTGAAAGTTTTTATCATGAACATGTTCGTTTTTATTGTGCTGGAGACTCAAATGGTTTCAAAATTTATTTCAGTAACCATGTGCTCTTTCTCTTTACTGATATAATGTGATAGACTGGTTTCTGGAAGCTGGGAGGATGTTATCTCAAAAGAGTAGGATGTAACTGAACCACATCCGGGTCACTAGCAATTGATTGTTGCTCCCACACATAGTTAAAACATCAAGTTTAGGAGAAGACATGTGATGGAAGATTTGTTATCAATGTGACAGAGAGTTTTGGATTGACTTGAACAATCTAGGGATGCAGGATGAAGGTATTATTAGTGAGAACATAATTAAGTGAGGAAAACCCACTTGCTGTCTGTCCTAGGGAAACACTTAGTTGGGTGTAGAAGATGCATGAAAGACAGACTCAAATTAAATCTCTTATATTTTTAAAAAAATTTTTATTTTAATTTTACATAGCTTGTTTTACATGTCAATCCCAGTTCCCTCTACCTCCCCTCCTCCCGCACCCCCATCCTTCCCCAGCCTCACACCCTATTGCCAATTCTTTCCACATAGGGGATATCTAGAGTCTGTCATTTCACTCAGGGTAGGGTCCAGGCACTCCCCTAGTTTTGGTTGTGAGCCTATCCTTTAACGGCTGAGCCATCTCTCCATCCCCCAAATTAAATCTCAATAGGCAAGGGAACACATATTAGTGGAGACTGAAATAAAAGGAAACCTTTGGTTTTTAGTAGCAGAAATCCTAGTTGAATTGTTATTTTAGAATTACTTGAAAAGTAGAATGTAAAAATTTTCAAGTAAAAACTTGAAGGTGTGAGCTTATTCATTTTTGTTTTTTATAGCAAGTGATAGAAATCATTATAGACCTTGAAACTTAATCACGCTTACATGGTGGGACTTAGAATTTTCACAAAAACCAGCGACTCACTTTGCTCTTTCATGTTCTCATTTTGAACAGCCTATTTATAACTCTATCTGTGCATTTGCACCATTGCATCTTAGAAGCAATTTACTAGTTTTACAGATAAAATGGAGAGAAAACCTTCAATCCCTACTCAAAGAGATTCATCTATAATTAGTTAAGTGATTTTAGCTTTAAAATTGGCTCAGAGCTGCTAAGGTTGAAATGAGACACTGAACTTGAACGAATGCTGTTGTGCACACCTTAACATGTAGGGAAAATGATTTTACCTGTGAAATTTGTCATTTTAGAGCAAGAGAGGACTTTAGTGGGTTGAAGACCAGACCACCAGTATATTTACACTTGTTCATCCAGTGGTACACACATGTAGCCCCCACTCCTTAGGAGCTTGAAGCAGGAGAATTGAATCAGAACATAAGATTAAGACCAGTTTGGACAGCATCTCAAAGCACAATCTCAAGAAGCAAACAAGCCAACAGCAATAACAACAAGTAAAACTCCAGCAACTAGGAAATTCATTTATCAATTGATGGACTTTGTCAAAAAATTTACCTTTATGTCAATAAAATATGTATATGGTATTCTATGTTAATTTTAATAAGGTATTTAATTATTCCTATAAATTTTATGTAATATAAAGTACATAGTATTTAATTCCTTTTTAAGTAACTGAACATGTTTTATTAAATATTGGTAAAGATTTGCAATTAAGTTATAAAATGCTTTGCTGTTATGTCTGCTAAGACTTTACCTTATTAGACAATTATAGAGAGTTGAATCTATTCCATTGCAATTTACTACAGCAGGAGTTGTTAAATATAATAGTGAGTATATAAATATTGACCTTCATTGGATTAATCCTATATAATGTTCTCTCATAATCGAATGCTTATCTTTGATTATCTTTTAATCTCTAGTTTCCACAGTATCCATTCTCTTATTTATGTATTTCTTTGTAGATCTAAAACAGAAATAAAAATATTGTATTCTTTGGAACTGGTGAGATGACTTAAAAGAAGTCATGCTGGCTGCCAAACCTGGTGACTTGAGTTTCATAATGAAATGTACATTGTGGAAGGGAAGAACCAAAGAACGCAAGCTCTCCTCTGACATTCACATATTTGCCATAACACACACACACACACCACATCCATACACACACATACACACACATGTATGCACACATATTCAAAAAATAAAAATAAATAAGGTCACAAAAATAAAGAAATAATGCACAATCTTTAACAATATTTTCTATACTATTTATTTTGGGAACAAGAATATTTTTGGAAAGTTGTAAAACATAGTGTTTTCATTTAAACATCATAAATATCAATGATTCTTGAATACTCCCTATTTCACCACTATTTAGAAAAAGATGACTTTATTGGGTTACCTTAAACACATTGAGAATGTTCCTTTGAAATCTTGGAAGACATATTATAGTTATAACCAGCCAGACAGCTTCTTTCAAGTATCCTTAGCCTCCAAAGAAATAAAAGCACTCAACTTCCTTTATTTCAAGTGTTTGTGATAGCTGTCATATTTCAAAAACAACTCCATTCAGATTTTGGCTTGTCTGGATCTTGTTCTTCCTGTGTGCACTGATCCCTGACAGTTTGGCTTCTTCCCTGGTTTTCTGATCTCAACACATCTTGTCTTCACTCCTGTGAATGCATAATTTATTTGGGGCTTTGCTCACGATTCCTTATCTCACATTTGTGAAGTCTCATCTCATAGGGAATTCTTAAGACAATTCTGGATTATATGTATCCTATACATATTATCTGGAGCTACACAAGGGGAAATTAGATCCATCAAGACCTCGAGCCTTAAGGTTGTCAGTTTTACTTGTATCTTTGCTCTAGTTAAATCACCTTCTCTACCATCTGGCTTTGGAGAATTTATAAATGCTATATATGTTCATGTATATATTTGTCATTTTCAAATATTATTATATTTCTATTTACAAGCTATTTTGAAGTATACCAAGAATTATACCAGAAAAAGGTACCTTATCTCTATCAACCAAATATTATTATAAACAATCAAAATATTATGAATATAATACAAATAATACAGCATCCCTCCACTAATTACCACACTATTTATTGTGACACATACATAACCAGGAGTATTTTTGATAGCCAAGAAACTTATGGCATGTTGTATACTTGAGAGAAAAGGCTAGAAATGAGTAATACTCTGTGGTGGCAAAGAAAAATAAGTGAATATGAATGTAATCTTTAATTCTGTGTTTCTTGATACAAAATCAGGCGTTCTCTTTTGTTAGTATCTCAGAGACATAAAAGGGATACACTCAACAACTCTACATAAACAAGTAAAGGAGAGAGGAATGTGTATCTACCACGTTGCTTCACTCCTGGTGAGGATGAAAAGTAGATCACAACACTACCTGATGGCTGGCATGGAAATAAAATCAGTTAAATCCCTGCAAAGAAGGCCTCTCAACAAAATATTAGATGGCTTATGAGACCATTTAGACACAATGAATGCAAACTTATAGGGAGCAGTCTACCACAACAGCTGGAAAATCAGAGGTAGACTGAAACATGGTAATGGCATCATATACAATTTAAATTAATTTAAATAGTTTTATAGCAATTTGACATAGTTAAATTATTAGATATACATTTGTGTGTATGTGAGGAGGTTGGTAGAGATCTATCAGCAGTGAGTGGTGAGAAATAACTTCAAATGTCAAGGGTAGATCTGCTGATAAATGAGAATGTCAAATTATGAAAATTAATCTCTCTAAGTAATGATTATTACAGGACAGAAACTGCTCAACTGCTGGGTTTTTTTTTTTTTTTTGGTTTTTCAAGACAGGGTTTCTCTGTATTGTTTTGGAGGCTATCGGTCCAGCCCGGCCTCGAACTCACAGAGATACACCTGCCTCTGCCTCCTGAGTGCTGACATTAAAGGCGTATGCCACCACTGCCCAGCTCAACTGCTGTATTTTTCAAACTGAAGAACCACTGTATTATTGTGGCTGAGAAGGCTTGCCTTGAAATATTTTTTTATTAACATTATCAGTACATATCCAAGTGAGCCAAAAATAATAGATGACAGAGATCTTTCATGTAAAATTGAAAGAAAAACAGAGTTACTTGTCTTTGGCAGATAAACAAGTAGTTAATTAGAAAAATTTACATGCTTAACCTATTGATGATGAGTTTTAGAATTACTTGAAGCTTACAAGTCATATAGGAATGAGTAATGGGTTACAGAGCTAGAATTTTGTGAAACTGAGTACAACTTCAAGAGCTATTTATTGAGAGTATTCATAATAAGAAAAGATATGTGCTCAGGATCCAGGATGAATGGAAACCCTGTGTTTCTTGATACAAAATCAGGTGTTCTCTTTTGTTAGTATCTCAGAGACATAAAAGGGATACACTCAACAACTATACATAGACAAGTAATTTCTATGTTTCAAATTTATGAAACAATAAACCAGGAATGAGAAGTCACAAAATGTACAGCAAAACAAAACTATCAAAAATGCTTTATTTACCTGTAGTACCTAGGGTTTGAATCCAGCAACATTTGCATACACATAAAATATATGCATGCAAACAATATAATCAAAGAAAAAGAGGTTATCAACTTGTCAACAGCAATGGAAGGAATTTGAGGGAAGTTAGCTGTGACAGGCTACAGGGAGCATAGAGTGGAAGAAATTGATATGATTTTATTTCAATTAAAGTTAGTAAGTTTAAAAAAAAGGTTGTTTTATCTTTCTTTAAATAGCAGAAATTTAAACAGTGTTTGAAGTCACCTATTTTTAAGTATCTTACATATTCAGTTAATCACCAGATAAGAGATGTTTAGGTCTTGCCATTAGTTTTTAGTGATCTTAGAAAGAAAAAATTCTATTTAGAAGTCAGTAATATCAGGTCACTCAAGGTATATAGAGAATGGTAGAAAAGGCTGAGTGAGTTGGCTAGCATGAAAAAAAAATGAGAATTAGAAGGCTATTTCCACTGCTCAATATTTTCCTGGAATTTGATAGTAAGACCCTGTGATGGATAATTTTATTTTAAATTGACCCTAGTTAAAGTCATCTATGAGGAGGAAAACTCAATTGAGAAAATGCCTCCATAAAATGGGACTGTTGACAAGCCTGTAGGGCATGTTCTTAATTAGTGATTGATGGGGGCCAGCCTATTGTGGGTGGGGTCACCCTGGGGCTGGTGATCCTGCTCTCCATAACAAAGCAGGATGACTAAGCCAGCAAAGAGCACCCTCCCATGCCCTAGCCTCTTCTTTAGCACCTGCCTCCAGGTACCTGCCCTGATTGTGTTTAGATTCTGACTTCTTTTGAGGATGAACAGTGTTGTGGAAGCATAAGTCAAATAAACAAACACCATCTTCCCCAAGTTGCTTTGACTATGGCCCCTCGCACCAATAGTAACCCTCACTAGGACAGACCCTGCTTCTGAAGGCACCATGTATTTTGGACACAGTATATATACGGAGAAATCACCTTGGCAGTGACCAAGAATATTCCTTTCTATAGACTTCCTCTTATATTTTTACCGAAGGTGAATGTAAGCAGCAGGGTGTACAAGTCTTTGAATTGCACTTATTGCCCTGGCAAAATACGTCCATGGCTGCAATTTGGCACCATATAAATGGGGTAGCCATATACATTCTGATTGGGATTAAAGCCTGCTACAGAGGAGAAAACATGGCTTATATTGAAAATGTGATCAAAAACACACAGTTTGGGTGCTCATATACAAAGCACATGAAACTATTGCTAGTATTTCTCTAAATAGACAGACCATGAAATGGCCCTCGAAAATTGTATGTTTGTACATACACATTATTACAGATTTCAGGAATCACTAGAGAAGTTTCTTTGTGCAGTAGATAATAGTTAATACAGAAACTTAGAACTGGTCAAATCAAAACATAAAAATTAGATAAAATGGAGCCGGGCATTGGTGGCGCACACCTTTAATCCCAGCACTCGGGAGGCAGAGGCAGGCAGATCTCTGTGAGTTCGAGGTCAGCCTGGTCTACAAAGCAAGTTCCAGAACAGCCTCCAAAACAATACAGAGAAACCCTGTCTCAAAAAAAGAAAAGAAAATAGATAAAATGAATTTTGGTTCCTGACTTCATGGTCCTTAGGGATTTTTCTGACGAGATAGAAATTGTTAATGAGTTCCCATCACTTTCACTCTAGGGCACCTGCACTGGTAGCAAAGATGGCCATCCATCAAGAGTGATTAACATGAATCCTGGGGATGGTACCCTGCTGATACTTCCCAGCACTAAAAATCTAATAGAAAATGTTGTCAAATAAAGCTTATTTTAGAAATGGAACTTCTTAGCCCAGTTGTAGGTAAATGGCATACAGTAGGCATTTAATAAATAGCTATTAGCTGAACAAAACATCGTATATATTTAAAAAGAAAGATTTAGAAATAGTTATATTAAGCATTGTCCGTGGACCACATAACATTAGCACCACTGGAGTTCCAATTAGGGAAATTATTAATGAAATGACTTCCTATATCCAGGATTTCCTTAATTTATATTTATGAGATGACTAATACAAATTTATCAAGTAATTTATTTTGTAATTTTAATCTCTATTCTTTGAATATAAATTTATTCCTTTGTAAACTATCTCAGATTTTACTTTAGAAATAATGTATTTAGGACACCGTGAGGTCAGAGGATTTTTTCTTTCTTTTTTTTTTATACTTTTTTCTTTACTGAAGATTTCTTTTCATATAATATATTTGGATTACATTTTCCCTCCCATCCAAATCCACAAGTCTGTCTCTCATTAAAAAACAAAGAAGCATCTAAGAATAATAATAAAATAAAATGTCTGTAATCCCAGTATGAGTTGAGGGGAACAGAAACAAGTAGACCCTTGGAGACACCATTTTGGAATATATAAGATAAAATTAAAAAGTTGATCTGAAAGGTACCTCATGTATGTGCATTAGGGTTCAATACATGTCTTGGGAGAAGGAAACAAAGGAATACTGTGCAGTCTCATTGGTAGGTGATTGTTTGCTCAACTGAAAGTAATTCTGTAATTTTTCACACAGACTATTATATTATATAAAATTCAGGGATTAAATTTCATAACATTAGGATTTTATTTCAAAACTAATTTTTATGGGAAAGATCAATGTTTACTAAAATCTAGAACAACCATTTTGAAAATGAATACATATCATATAAAATAAATATTATAGTATTGGTTCTGTTGGGATTAAAGAAAATTGGATTTATTCCTCCTGTGTTTTTAATAGAAAAGAACATAACTCTTCTTAAGGATATATTGTGCTACCTGTGATCTTATGAGGGAACACAAATAACTTTCCTACAAGAGTCAGAGATTGCAAGAAGATTATGTATGCAAGAAGACTATGGAATACCTAGAGCAAAGTAAGCATTGCTAGGACATCATCACCCAATGTTCTGACTATCTGATGTAACTACCGAACCCAGGGAAATTTTGCTTGGAGAGTTTTTATCATTGTTACATGAAAGGTGAAGCAAACTGTATTGAGAGTTAAAAGATCCATAAAATGAGACTGCCCTCCAGTTTTCCAAGCACTTGTCTTACATATACAATTTGAATATATGGCTATGTCTTTACATTTTTCTGCTATAAGTGACTCCACGTAATAATCCAGGAGGACATAAAATTTTAGGAAAAAAATCAATTGTAATATTTAAGTCATATAAAAATAATAACTGATACTATCTTTCATATTTATTTATTTTTCTCTTCATTGGTGTTTATTTTGCCTGTGAAAGGGTGTTGGATTCCTGGAACTGCAGTTACAGACACTTGTGAGCTGACGTATGGGTGCTGGGAATTGAATCTGGGAACTGTGTGAAAGGGTGTTGGATTCCTGGAATTGTAGTTACAGACACTTGTGAGCTGACATGTGGATGCTGGGACTTACAAAATAAAATGAAGATCTAAATGAAATCGATAAAGAATTGTTTTTCAAAAAAAATTAAAAATACAACAAAAGAACATACAGAAAACACTGGACACCATGAAAAGACCAAACATTCAAACCATAAGAATATATGAAAGAGAAAAATCTGAGATCAATGTTATGTCAGATCCTCCACAACATTATGGAAGAAAATGTCCCCAAACTATTTGAAGATACTAATATAGATACAGGAAGCATGCACAACATTTAACAAGATAAGAAAAAAAGAGCTGTCCAAGACATATTTGAGTTAAAAGATAATAGAGCAAAGCAAGAGTACTGAAAGGTGCAAGATTTAAAAAACAAAAACAAACAAACAAGTCATATATAAAGGAAAACAGAATTGCTCAGTGGAAACACTGAAAGCCATAAGCACATGTGACAGTGCATTACAATTCCAGAAAGACCACAGCCGTCAACAGAGACTAATGTTCACTGCAAAACCATCTGTCATATTTAAGAAAAAAATCCATAATATAATCAGCCTAGAGAGTAGGACTGTGTCTGAGTGCTTAAGTGTGTGTGTGTGTGTGTGTGTGTGTGTATCTAGAAACAATCATCCTGAGTAAGGTAAGTAAGATAACCCAGACTGTGGGGCTCCACTTTTCTTTTGGGCCTGTTGGCCACCAGGCCGAGAAGGGAGATTGTCAGACAGGGCTACAAAGATATTTGGCAGTCCATGAGCACAAATTGAGACAGCCCTCCCAGAGATAGATTTCAGAGAATCAGTTCAATTTTGTTTCAGACTATCAGGGATATATAGGATTATAGTGCCTGGGGACAAATCCTAATTGCATTAAGTGGTATGCTCCTATCACAATGCTTAGTATGTGGCAGTAAAATCCCTATATCAGGGATCTGTGCCAAAGGTCAAACTAAAGATGAATCAGGTATCTGGTTTAGAGACAGCTTTTAGATAAAATCAGTCCTCCAGATCCAGGGGCATTCTCCTGATAAGGGTAGGTAGAGAAGAGGAAATCTTTGTTGGAGGTAGGGAGCTCCATGTCACCTAGCTATTGAGATAAGCTGCTAGGCCATGGCGAGAGAAGAAAGTCTTCTAACACCAAATCCTAAAAGATATACATTTCAAGAGTTTTCTTATATATAAATTTTGGAATAGGCTTTTCCATTTCTGTGAAGAATGAAATGAAACTTTTCATTGGGATTATACTGAATCAATAAATAGCTTTTGGTAGAATCTCCATTTATACAATATTAGTTTTACCAATTCATGAACATGGCATGTTGTTATATTTTCTAGTGTGTTCTGTATTTCTTTCTTAAAAGGTTAAACATTTTCATTTTGGAGGTCCTTCATTTTTTTGTTATGCTTATTGTTAGAAAATATATGTAGTGTATTCAAGATCTCTTTCTCTCCATGTTTGTTGGAGTTGTGTTGAAAAAGTGTTGATTTGTGAAAATTGATTCTGTATCTTGCCACATTGCTGTCTTTGTTGTTTCTAAAAGCTTTTCAGGTATACTTTTTGGAGTGTATAATGTATAGTATCAGATCATCTGAGAATAGGATTAGTTTGCTAATTTGACTTCTTTTTTTTTCTATTCTAATCCCTGTGTTTTCATTTTTTCCTGCCTTATTGCTCTAGCTTGTACTTCAAGAACAATGTTGACAAGGAATTGGGATAGTGGACATCTCTTTCTTATTCTTGACTACAGTGGAATTATTTCAAGTCTTTCTCCCCTTAGAATTATATGAGCTCGGGAGGCAGAGGCAGTCGGATCTCTGTGAGTTCGAGACCAGCCTGGACTACCAAGCGAGTTCAGGGCCACCTCCAAAGCCACGCAGAAACCCTGTCTTGAAAAACCAAAAAAAAAAAAAAAAAAAAAAAAAAAAAAGAATTATATGGGCTCTGGGTTTCCTGTACACAACTTCTACTATGTTGAAGTATATTCTCTTTATCCCTATATTCCCTAAAATTTGTGTTATGAACTCATCTGATTTTCTCAAAGACACTTCCTGGATCTGTTGGAGATAATCATAGCATTTTTGCCTTCAATTCCATTTATGTAGTTTATTATACCTATTAGTTCACCCATGTCAAATAATCCCTGCATTTGAGGGATAAAATCAATGTGGTCATAGGGTTTAATCTTTTATATGCATGCCTATATTCTGCTAGCAATTATTTTATTGAGTACTTTTTAGTCTGTGTTCACAGGAATATTGTTCTGCAGTATTATTTATATTAATAATTATGGCTTTGTATTTCTTGACCTAGCCTCTCTGCTAAGTTTATTCCTCTCATCAGTTTGAAATAATGCTTCCTATATTTTCCTTAGGTTTGGTATATTGGGCATAAATATTTTTATATGATTTATATCATGGAAAGTTTTTCTTTCTTCTACAACCATAAATGATAGATTTGCTGAATATATACTTAAAGAGTATTTATTGAGAAAGTTATCAACTCTTTCAGAATCTCCAATTTGGTGAAATTTTTAAAAAATATGTCCCTATTAGTGTTTTGGTTTCCTTGTTTTTGAGTTTTCATGGGTTTTTAGGCTTTCTTTAGTTTCTGTCATTGTTGAAATCCAGCTTCAATCTGTGGCGGTCTGATAGGACACATGCAGAGAATTATTTCAATTCTCTTGTATCTGTTGAGACCTTCTTGGTTAATTTTCAAAAATGCTTCACGAGGTGCTGAGAAGGTATTTTCTTTTGTGCTCATGCAAATATTCTATAAATATGTGTTAGGTCAGTTTGATTTACATCTGTTAGCCCCAGCCTTTCACTATTTAACTTTTGTCTAGATAACCATTTACTTTTGAGAGTAGGGTACTGAAGTCTCCTACTGTCAATGTGTGAAGGTTCATGTGTGATGCAAGCTGTTACAGTGTTTCTCTTACAAACTTTGTTGCCCTTGTATTTAAGGAATAGATACTAGGAATTTTTACATACTCTTGAATGAATTTTCCATTAATTAGTATTTAGAGACTTTCCATCTGTTTTATTTGAATTCTACTTTGTTAGTTATCAACATGGCAATACCAGCTTGCCACTTTGGTCCTTTTGCTTGGAAAATCTTTTTCCAAGTCTTTACCCCAAGGTATTATCTATCATTACTGTTAAGGTGTACATCTCAGACACATCACCAGGATTGATCCTATTTTGTTATTCACTCTGTTAGTCTGTGTATTCTTACTGGGGAATTGCGACCTTGATGTTAGGAGGCAGCAATGATCAATGACTGTTGACTCCTGTTATTATGTTGCTATTGTTGTGTGTGTCTTTGTATGTCTGTCTAGGTGTGTTGGAGTGAGATGATTTATTCCTGATGTTTTCAATGTAGACAACCTCTTTAGGTTGAAGTTTACCACCTACTGCCTTATGTAGGCTGAATTTGTAGATAATTATAGCCTAAATTTCATTTGAACATTGAATGTCTTATCTCCACTATCTATGGTTAATGAAAGTTTTCTTGTGTATATTAGTCTGGCCTGGAATCTGTGGTCTCGTGTAGTTTGCAGATTATCCTTCCAGTTCCTTCTGGCTTTAAGAGTCTCCATTGAGCAGTCAGAGCTAATTCTAATAGGTCTGCCTTTAAATTTTACTTGGTCTTTTTCCCTTGAAGCTTTTGATATTCTTTTCTTTATTTAATATGTTTACTGTTTTGATTATTATGTTCTGAAGGGACTTCCTTTTCACTTCTAGTCCATTTAGTGTTCTGTTTGATTTGCTTCTTACGGGCATCTCTTACTTTAGGAGACAGAAATTTTTCCTCAATGATTTTGATGAAAATATTCTCTGTGTCTTTTCCTAGGTTCTGTCTTCCTCTATTACTGTTATTCTTAGAAATGGCTTTTCAGTGTCCCAGATTTCCTGGATGTTTTGTGAAATGATGTTTCTCTTTTATTTTCTTTAACATCTTTTAACTAAGCCGTTCATTCCTGGATGTTTTGTGAAATGATGTTTCTCTTTTATTTTCTTTAACATCTTTTAACTAAGCCGTTCATTTTTTTTCTATATGTCTTCAATGCTTGAGATTCTCCCTTCCATCTCTTGTATTCTATTGGTCAGGATTTCCTCTTAAGTTCCTGTTTGACTTCCTAAAATTTACTTTTCGACTTCCCTCAGTTTAGGATTTCTTAATTGATTCTGTGTCCAATTTTACATCTTGAACATTACGATTCCAATCTTCTCCTTTCACTGTTTTGGTTTCATAGATTTTTCAAATAATTTATTTCCTATTTACAGACCTACATCATATTCATAAAGAATGGGTTAAGTTCTTTTTCTTGTGCTTCAGTTATTTAGAATATTCTGAGAATATTACTTGAATATTCTGTCATAGACTTGCTGAGCTCTAGAGGAGATATATTGTCCTGGTTGTTAGTCATTGTGATTTTTTTCAATGATTTATTATTTTTTAATTATTACTATCATCATCATTAATTTTATTATATATTGAGCACAGTCCCCCCCCTCCTCTAGGTTCAATCCTAGGACTCTGGGCATCAATACTCTGGGTCCTTGTGCTCCAGGCAATGTCAGGGGTGAGATCCCTCTCATGACACTAGTGTCAGGCCGAACCAGACATTTGTTAGCCATTGCCACAATTTCTGTCCAATTTTACCCCAGCATATCTTGTATGCAGGACAAATTGTAGGTCAAAGGATATGTGGTTGATTTGGTGAACCAATCCCTCCACTGGAAGTATTGTCTGGTTATAGAAGATGATTAGTTCAGGTTATGTATCCCCTATTGCTAGAAGACTTACCTAGGGTTACCCTTGCAGATTCCTGGGATTTTCCATTACATAAGGTTTCTACCTCATGCTGAAATGCCCCCATTTTTCATCCATCTCTTCCAGTATTAGTCAATTCAATCTGCCCATGCTGATACCTCCTGTTCCCATTCCCAACCTAGCCCCTGAAATCTATTCTGTTTCCATTTCCATGGAGATCTGAGCATCCCTCCTTGAAACGTGCCTTGCCTGTGTCTGTGAATTGTAAAATGGTTTTCCTTTATTTTAGAGATAATATCCACTTATGAGTGAGTACCTATCATGTTTTTCTTTCTGGGTCTGTGTTACTTACTCAAGATAATTTTTTTTCTAGTCCCATTCATTTGGGTGTAAGTTTCATGATGTCATTGTTTTTAACAGCTGAGTAATACTCCATTGTGTAAATATTCCACATTTTCCTTACCCATTCTTCAGATGACAAACATCTAGGTTGTTCCAAGGTTTGGGCTATTAGAAAGGAAGTTGATATGAACATAGCTGATCAAGAGTCCTTGTGGTGTGATGGAGCATCCTTTGGGTATACGCCCAACAGTGGCATAGTTTGGTCTTGAAAGAGATTAATTCCCAATTTTCTGAGAAACTGCCATATTGATTTCCAAAGTGGCTGTACAAGTTTGCAAACCCACTAGCATTGGAGGAGTGTTCCCCTTAGTTCCATATCTCCAGGATGAGCTGTCACTTGTGGTTTTGATCTTCACTGATAGGTGTAAGATAGAATCTCATTATCATTTTGATTTTCATTTGATTGATGGCTAAGGTTGGTGAGCATTTCTTTAAGCATATCTTGGCTATTTGAGATACCTATAGTGCTGTACTAGAGCTTGAAATTGGGGATGGTGATACCTCTGGAAGGCCTTTTATTGCACGGGATTGCTTTGGCTATTCTAGGATTTTTGTTGTTCAATGGTATATTGTGTATAATTTTTTTCAAGATCTTTTAAAAATTGTATTGGGGGTTTGATGGGGATTGCGTTGAATCTGTAGGTTGCTTTTGGTACAATAACCATTTCTACTGTGTTAATCCTACCAATCAGTCAGCATGGGAGATGTTTCCATTTTCTAATATATTCCCCAATTTTTTTTTAAAACTGTAAGTTCTTGTTGTATAGATTTTTCACTTGCTTGGTTAGAGTTACCCCAAGATATTTTATATTATTTGTTGCTATTATGAAGGCTGTTGTTTCCGTGATGCCTTTCTCCATTTACTTATCATTTGTATGAAAGAAGGCTACTGAATTTTTTAGTTAATCTTCTATCCAGCCACTTTACTAAAGGTGTTTATCAGCTGTAGGAATTCTCTCGTAGAAATCTTGGGATCGCTTTTATATACAATCATATCTACATACATCGACACTTTGACTTCCTTTTTTTTCAATATACATCCCTTTAATCTCTGTAAGTTATCTTATTGCTCTAGCTAGAACTTCAATTATTATATTTAAAAACATGGAAAGAGTGGACAGTCTTGTGTTATTTACTGATTTTAGTAGAATTGATTTGAGTTTCTCTCCATCAAATTTGATGTTGGTTATAGGCTTGCTGTATATTGCCTTTATTATGTTTGCGTATGTCCTTGTATCCCTTATCTGTCTAAGAATTTTATCATGAAGTGATGTTGGATTTTGCCAAAGAGACATTAACAACTAATTATTGTTAATTCCTGTTATATTCATAGTTGTTGTTCAGTGTGTGTGTGTGTGTGTGTGTGTGTGTGTGTGTGTGTGGTCCTAGAGAAGTGTGTGACTGGATTTGTGGATAGATATTGTATCAATTTAATTTCATTATGAAATATCCATTTTCTACTTATGGTGACTTTAAATTTTGCCAAGCATAGTATTGTGAGCTGGCATCAGTCCTTTCTTAGATTATGCAGCACACCTGTCCCCTTCTGACTTTTACAATGTCCCGGGAGTAGTCAGGTGTAATTCTACTAAGTATTAATTAAATGTTACTTGGCCTTTTTATCTTTCAGATTTTAATATTCTTTGTTTTTTGCCTTTACTGTTTTGATTATTTTTTGACAAGGGAACATTTATTTCTGCTCCAATCTCTTGATGTACTGTAAACCTTCTGTGCCTTTATTGGTGTGTCCTTTAGGAAACATTTCTTCTATGATTTTGTTGAAAATCTTTTTCTGGGTCTTTTATCTGGGAATCTTCTCCTTCTTGCATCCTACCATTCATTTTTGCTTGCTTGTTTATATTTTTAGAGACATAGTTTTTCTGTATAGCTTAGGAGCCTATCTTGGCACTCAATTGGCAGACCACACTGGTCTCAAACTCACAGAAATCTGCCTGCATCTACCTCCTGAGTGCTGGGATTAAAGGCATATGCCAACACTGCCCGGCATATCCAATTATTCTTATGTTTGGTCTTTTCATATAGTCCCACATTTCCTGGCTGTTTTCCATTAACAATTTTTAGATTTAACATTTTATTTGCCTAATGTATCTATTTCTTCTGTCATATCTTCAATACCTGAGATTCTCTCTTTCATCTCTTGTATTCTGTTAATGATGTTTGTGTCTGTAGTTCCTGTTTACTTAATCAGATTTTCCATTTTCAGAATTCACTCAATTTGTGTTTTCTGTATTGTTTCTTTTTAAATTTTTGGCTCTTGAACAGTTTTATTCATTGTCTTCAATCTGTGTTTTGTTTTGCTTTGTTTGCTTGTTTTTTCTTGGCTTCCATTTTTAAAATTTTTTTCTATTTTTTTATTTTTAAATTTAAATTGGAAACAAGGTTGCTTCACATGTCAATCCCAGCTCCCTCTCAATCCCTTCCTCCCTTGCCCTCCCACTAACCCTCCTACTCCTCCCTCCTCCTTTCCCCAGGGAACAAGATTCCCTTGTTTTTTTTATGTTGAATAGTACTCCATTATGTAAATGTACCATATTTTCTCTATCCACCTTTAGTTGAGGGACATCTAGGTTGCTTCCAGGTTCCGGCTATTACAAATAATGCGGCTGTGAATATAGTGGAACAGATGTACTTGTTGTATGAATATGCATCTTTTGGGTATATGCTGAAGAGTGGAATTGCTAGGTTTTGTGGCATACTGATTCCCATTTTCCTGAGGAAACTCTAAAGTGGTTGTATGAGTTGGCACTTCCACATCCCTTCCAACATAAACTGTCATTGGTGTTTTTTTGATATTGGCATTTCAGACAGGAGTAAGATGGTATCTCAGATATTGAACAACTTCTTAATTGCCTCTCAGCCATTTTAGACTCCTCTATTGAGAATTCTCTATTTCGTTCTGTACCCCACATTTTAATTGGATCCTTTGGTATTTTGAACACTTGCTTCTTGAGTTCTCTCTAAATTTTAGAGAACAATACTCTGTCAAATGTGGGGTTATGTTGGGCTGCCTTTTTGTCTTGTTGACTGTGTCCTTTGCCTTACAGAAGCGTTCCGGGGTCATGTCTATAGTTTGTTTCTTGGTTTTCTTGACATTTTTTAGTGGATGTATTGATTTCCTCTAAGTTTTTGATTGTCTTTTTCTTGGTTTCTTTAAGAGATTTATTCTCTTCCTCTTTAAGGTCCTCTATCATTTTCATAAATTTGGTTTTAAGATTGATTTCCTTTGTTTTAGGTGTGTTGGAATATTCAGGGCTTGGTGTAGTGGGTATGTTGGGCTCGGGTAGTGACATATTGCCCTGTCTATTGATTGTGTTTTTTTTTTATTTTTAAATTTAAACTTAAATTAGAAACAATGTTGCTTCACATGTCAATTCCAGGTCCCTCTCATTTCCCTCCCCTAATCCCATGCCTTCCCACCAACTACCTCAATATCCCTCATTTCCCCAGGGAGGGTGAGGCCCTCCATGAGGGTGTCCATAATCTGTCATTCCATCCAGGGCAGGGCCTAGACCCTCCCCCAAGACTTCAGGGTGAGAGTGCATCTCTTATTGTTGGATGGGAGTCCAAAGTCCATTTGTATACATGCGATAAATACTGATCTATTACCCAAGGCTCAATAGATTACCTAGGCCTCCTCACTGAAACCTATATTCAGGGGGTCTTGATCAGTCCCATGCTGGATTCCCAGCCATCAGTCTGGTATTCAAAAGCTAACCCTTGTCAGGTCAGCTGTTCCTGGGGGTTAAGCCAGCCCAGTCTTTTCTCAACAGTCCTCCCTCTCAGTCACTGGATTCCTTGAGTTCATCTCAGTGCTTAGCCATGGGAGTCTGCCTCTGCTTCTATCAGCCACTGAATGAAGGTTCTATTTCCCAGACTCTCTGGCCATGGGATTGTAGGCTGGCACTCCCCAGATCTATGTCTAAAATCTATATATGAGAGAGTACATGCCATGTTTCCCTTTTTGTGACTGGGTTACTCGCTCAGGATGATTTCTTCTAGTGCCATCCATTTGCCTGCAAATTTCAGGATTCCATTGTTTTTTTCTGCTGAATAGTACTCCATTGTGTAAATGTACCACATTCTCTCTATCCAAGTTCTGGCTATTACAAATAATGCTGCTATGAACATAGTGGAACAGACAACTTTGTTGTATGAATGGGCATCTTTTGGATATATGCCTAAGAGTGGAGTTGCTGGTTTTTGTGGTAGGTTTATTCCCACTTTTCTGAGGAATCTCCATACTGATTTCCAGAGTGGCTATACAAGTGCGCACTTCCACCAACAGTGGAGGAGTGTTCCCCTTTCACCGCATCCTCTCCAGCATAAATGGTCGTTGGTGTTTTTGATTTTAGCCATTCTGACAGGAGTGAGATGGTATCCCAGAGTTGTTTTGATTAACATTTCCCTAAAGGCTAAAGATGTTGAGCATCTTTAGATGTGGGGTTAGTGAATATTTTTAGACATTCTGTGGGCTGCCTTTTTGTCTTGTTGACAGTGTCCTTTGCTTTACAGAAGTTTCTCCATTTCAGGAGGTCTCATTTGTTAATTGTTGATCTCACTGTCTGTGCTAGTGGTGTTTTGTTCAGGAAGCTGTCCCCTGTATGAATTCGTTCAAGGGTACCACCCACTTTCTCTTTTAAGAGGTTCAGTGTGGCTGGATTTATGTTGAGGTCTTTGATCCATTTGGATTTAAGTTTTGTGCATGGAGATAGACATGGATTGATCCGCATTCTTCTACATGCCAGCATCCAGCTATGCCAGCACCATTTGTTGAAGATGCTTTCTTTTTTCCATTGTATATTTTTAGCTTCTTTGTCAAAGATAAGATGTTCATACATGTGTGGGTTAATATCAGGGTTTTCAATTTGATTTCATTGGTCTACCTGTCTATTTTTGTGCCAATACGAAGCTGTTTTCAGGACTATAGCTCTATAATAGAGCTTGAAGTCAGGGATGGTGATACATCTGGACATTGCCTTGTTGAACAGGTTTGTTTTGGCTATCCTGGGTCTTTTGTTTTTCCATAAAAATTGATTATTGTTCTTTTAAGGTCTGTGAAGAATTGTGCTGGGATTTTAATGGGGATTGCACTGAATTTGTAGATTGCTTTTGGCAGGATTGCCATTTTTACTACATTGATCCTACCTATCCAAGAGCATGGAAGATCTTTCCATTTTCTGAGGGCTTCTTTAATTTCTTTCTTTAAAGACTCAAAGTTCTTACGATACAGGTCTTTCACTTGTTTGGTTAGCATTACCCAAGGTATTTTTTGTTGTTTGTGGCAATTGTAAAGGGTGATGTTTCTCTTATTTCTTTCTCAGCCCTTTTATCATCTGTATATTGTAGGGCTATTGCTTTTTTCTTGAGTTGATCTTGTATTGTGACACTTTGCTGAAGGTGTTAATCAGCTATAAGAGTTCCCTGGTCGAGTTTTTCGGGTCACTTATGTAAACTATCACATCACCTGCAAATAGTGAAAGTTTGACCTCTTCCTTTCCAATTTGTATCCCCTTGATCTCCTTTTGTTATTCTATGGCTCTAGCTAGAACTTCGAATACAATATTGAAAAGGTATGGAGAGAGTGGACAGCCTTGTCTTGTTCCTGATTTTAGCAGAATTGCATTGAGTTTCTGTCCATTTAGTTTGATGTTGGCTGCTGGTTTGCTGTATGTAGATTTTGTTATGTTTAGGTATGTTCCTATTATCCCAGATCTCTCCAAGACCTTTGTCATGAAGGGGTGTTGGATTTTGTCAAAGGCTTTTTCTGCATCTAGTGAGATGATCATGTGATTTTTGTTTTTCAGCTGGTTTATATGGTGGATTACATTGGTGGATTTTCATATGTTGAACCATCCCTGCATCCCTGGGATGAAACCTACTCAACCGTGGTGAATAATTGTTTTGATGTGTTCTTGGACCCAATTTGCCAGTATTTTATTGAGTATTTTTGCATCAATGTTCATGAGGGATATTGGTCTAAAGTTCTTTTTCTTAGCTGTGTCTTCGTGTGGCTTGGGGATCAATGTCTCCTTGAAGTCTCCTTGAAATAGTTTGGCAAAGACCCTTCTGCTTCTATTGTGTGGAATATTTTGAGAAGAATTGGTATAATCTGTTCCTTGACTTTTTGGTATAATTCTGCCCTGAGGCCATCTGGAACTGGGCTTTTTTTGGTTGGGAGACTTTTGATGACTGATTCTATTTCCGTAGGGGTTATAGGTCTATTTAAAATGCTTGTCTGTTCATGATTTAATTTTGGCAAGTGATAGCTATCCATGAATTCATCCATTTCCTTAAAGTTTTGAATTTTGTGTAGTACAGGTTTTCAAAGTATGACCTGATGATTCTCTGAATTTCCTTAGAGTTCCTTGTTATGTACTCCTTTTCATTTCTGATTTTGTTAATTTGCATGTTCATGCTCTGCTGTTTGGTAAGTTTGGACAAAGTTTTGTCTATCTTGTTGATTTTCTCAAAGAACCAGCTCTTCATTGCATTGATTCTTTGTATTGTTTTCCTAGTTTCTACTTTATTGATTTTAGCCCTCAATTTGATTATTTCCTGGCATCTACTCCTCCTGGGGGAGTTTGCTTCTTTGTGTTCTAGAGCTTTCAGCTGTGCTGTTAATTCTCTAGTATAACTCTTCTCCAGTTTCTCCAGGTGGGCACTTATTGCTATGAACTTCCCTCGTAGCACTGCTTTCAAAGTGTCCCATAGGTTTGGGTATGTTGTGTCTTCATTCTCATTGAATTCTAGGAAGTCTTTCATTTATTTTTTTATTTCTTCTTTGAACCAGGAATGGTGCAGTTGTGCATTATTCGATTTCCACGAGTTTGTAGGTTTTCTGCAATTTGTGTTGTTGTTGAATTCTAATTTTAAAGCATGATGGTCTGATCAGATGCATGGAGTTATTCCAATTTTTTTGAAGCTGCTAAGGTTTGATATGTTGCCAAGTATGTGGTTGATTTTTGAGAAGGTTCCATGTGGTGGTGAGAAGAAGGTATATTCTTTTTTATGTGGATGAAATGTTATATAGATGTCTGTTATCCCAGTTGGGTCATTAGTTCTATTGATTTGGGATAGTTGTTTTTGGTTTAATTATGTGTGGAATTTCACCCCTTTTTTCTCTTTCCTGTTGGTAGAGAGGGATTCTCTAATGCCTATGTTTTTCTGATTGTAGTTAACTTCCTTGTGTTGGAGTTTTCCTTCCAGAATTTTCTGTAGGGCTGGGTTAGTGGATACATATTGCTTGAATCTAGTTTTGTCATGGAATATCTTGTTTTCTCCATCTATAGTGACTGAGAGCTTTGCCGGGAATAGTAGTCTGGGCTGGCATTCATGGTCTCTTAGTGTTGGTAGAATACCTATCCAGGACCTACTGGCTCTCAGATTTTCCATGGAGAAGTCAGGTGTAGTTCTGATAGGTTTGCCTTTATATGTTACTTGGCCTTTTTTCTTAGCTGTTCTTAATATTCTTTCTTTATTCTGTATATTTGGGGTCTTGATTATTATGTGGTGAGGGGACTTTTTTTGTGGTCCACTCTATTTGGTGTTCTGTAACCTTCTTGTACCTTCATTGGCATGTCTTTCTTAAGGTTGGGAAAGTTTTCTTCTATGATTTTATTGAATATGTTTCCTGCCCCTTTGAGGTGGTTTTTTTTCACCTTCTTCTATCCCTATTATTCTTAGGTTTGGTCTTTTCATGGTGTCCCATATTTCCTGGATGTTTTGTGTTGAGGATTTGTTGGACTTTAGGTTTTCTTTGGCTGATGAATCTATTTCTCCTAGTATATCTTCAACACCTGAGAGTCTCTATTCCATCTCTTGTATTCTCTTGGCAATGCTTGTATCGGTAGTACCTGACTGTTTGCCCAGGTTTTCTATTTCCAGCCTTTCTTCAAATTGTGTTTTTTTTTTATTGTCTCTATTTCAGTTTTCAACCCTTGCACTGTTTGAATTGTTTCTTGCAATTTTCGGTTTATCTTTTTGCCCATTTGTTGCATTTTATGAATTTTTTGGTTTGTTCTTTCTTCCATTTCTTGCATTTTTCGGTTTGTTTTTTCTTCCATTTCTTTTAAGGATTTTCTTATATCCTCTCTTAGGGCCTCTATCATTTTCCTGAAGTTGTTTTTAAGGTCATTCTCTTCTGCTTCATTTGCATTGGAATGTTGGAGTCTTGCTGGTGTGGAGTCTCTAGAATCTTGGGGTGTCATATTTGTTTTTCTGTTGCTGAGTGTGCTTTTGTATTGTCTCTTTCCCATCTCTTCTTCTAGTGGGTGCAGAAAGAGCCCTGTACTGGTCTGGTGGTTAGGGGACCAGAGTTCCCTTTTGGTGAGTGCTGGCAAGTCCACTAATCTGGTAGTTCTTCTATTCCTCATCCTCATTCTGGGCTGGTGGATGGAGAAGAAGACCAGGAATCTGGGGTGCTTAACCTCTCACCTGGTACCCTTGTCCCTTTGCGTTAAGGGAAGTCTTGGGATATGGGGTGCTCCCACCAGGATGTGAATCTCTGTGGCCGTCCCCAGTTACCGGGATCTGCTTGTTTCCTGGTCTTGTTGGTAGAAGAGAAGACCTGGAATCTGGGGTGCTTGGTTCCTGCTGGGATGGGAAGCTCTGTGCAGTTTCCAGGCAATCCCCAGGCACTGGAATGCAGGCCTGGATGCAGGGCCTGTTTTACCTGGTCCTGCCTGACCAGCTTGTCCCCTGGTCTTCTTTTTGGAAGGGAAGACCTGGGATCTGGCGTGTTTGGCTCCTGCCGGGATGGGTTGCTCTGTCGATTGTGCTCTTACATTGATGTTTAGGCATCTGGATTTCTTGTTCTATGATTCCTCTCTGGTCTTCTGACTAGAGCAGCCTGTTCTTGAGTAGAGAGTTTTTGTGTCCCAGTTGGAGGCTGGACTTCTGATGTCCTGGATGGCCTCTGATCCAGTAGAGGGCTGCCAACCAATTTGGGAGCTGTTGTTCTGGCAATGTCTGTGGCATCTGATCTAACCAAGGCTCTTTTGGGCTTTGTCCTGGCTTCCGGAGCTGGCCTCATCTCTTGGGTTCAGGATAGCCTGTCCTCTAGTGTAGTAGTAGGCTTCTTGTGTGGCAGGGCAATGATTAACTGGTTTTCAGGGAGCTTGCCTGCCTATGATGGGGTAATAGGCCTCTGCCAGAGGTGTAAGGCAGGATACAGTGACAATGAAAGGATGGGCAGTTGGCGTTATTCTGAATGGCCTCAGGAATGCAATGGGGTGGGATGTACTAAATTATCTGGTTTTCTGTTAGGTGTCTTGGCAGCTGATGCAGTAAAAGACTGGGTTTCAGGCAATTGGCCTGGGCTCTGGTGGGACAGGAGGCTTCTACCAGAGATCCAGGCCAGCACCTATGGAAAGGAGTGGCAGTTGGAGTGATGCTGGGCCGACCTGGGCAGGGTGGTAGAGGCAGTCCTAACTGGGGTTCAAGTCTCTGGTCTGACCTATGGTACAATTAGAGGCTTTAGATGGAAATGTTAGGTGGGGTGTGTTCTAGTCATTGCGTTTTTATGCTGTTATATTTGCCTTGAGATTAGGGGACATGGGAGATGGTAATTCTAGGTGCTAATATCTGTTCTTGTCTCTGTTAGGTGGGCTTTGGAGGAATGGAGGGAGCAGTAAGTATCTACTATTTCTGTATTTATTTTCTTTCCTGCTTAGAGCAGCAGTATGCGAGTTCACTGCCAGTGACTATTGGAATTTCAGGTGGGGATAAAGCAATGAGGGAAGAGGGAGCTTAAGAGAAGGTCTGTAGAGTCACTGGAAGAAGGGGAAGGATGAATGGGATGCTGAAGATTTGCAGAGCTGGGCATGAGACTTAGGTGTTGGATTTGGAGGAGCAGAGGGAGAACTGGAGATCTGTGTTTAGGCTCCATGCTTCCCTGGAAGGACTGGCCCATGGATTCCCAGGAAGTGCCTCTTTTAGTTGGGGCCTGGGATAAAGCAGGGTGTTAGGGGAGAGAGGATAGGAGATCTGTGGGATTCACCGAAGATTGGCATAACTTGGAGATAAGGCTGCAGCACATGTTCTGCTTCAGAGATGGGGGTGAGACTGCATAATTTCAAATGTTTTAGCAGTTTTCAGTTGGATTTTTCACAGCACCCGGAATCGAAATTTTTAAGCAGAAGCATCAGACCTTTCAAGTGAATGACTGACAAATCTTGAAGTCACATTCTGTGAATGGCTGAAGGGAGGTAGTACTTTCTATACTAAACTTCACAGATATTGGTGAAGGAAATTTCACAAGCTTAAAGTACATCATTTCAGTATAGCCAAATGAAATTAGAGAAACCCACATTCATTAAAGTATTATTTTATTTGTGAATATATGGAAAGTTAACATTGGACAGTTTAAGCAATTCAATTGTACATTTGACCCAAGGTCATGATATAACAGCTCAGGCTTACTTTGGAAAAATGTGGAAAAAATCTGAGCTTTTTATTATTTTAATTAAAAAAGACAAGTGAAAATATGAGCACAGATTTTCAAGCATTATCCCACTAAGCACAAAACACATGGAAAGACGCATGATTGTGAAATTAACTTTTTGCTGTTTAGAAAAAAATTGGAAGTGAAAGTAAGTGAGTTAAAATAAAACCATGCATAATTTACACTACAGATGGGTCTATCCTCTGCATTAAATGATACCTACTGATTTCAATGAGAAAGGAAATACAGTGACAAGAAGCATTAACAAGGTGGCAGAAGTAATCAAACACATGGCATGTTTAACAAAAGCATAATGAAGTTTACATCAAAATCTTTCTTTTCATGACACAAGGCACCAAATGTCTACCTCACAGGCTTCATTGGAGGTTCTAGCGTCATTATCAATAGCACATTTTGTACAACTTCAGATATAAAGGCAAGAGGAATTTATCCAGATCAAAAATGCTAAAACTCAAGCGCATTGTACCATGGAGCTTAAACAAGACAAGAAGTGGAAAGGTGTGCTGTGTGCACAGGGACAGCCAGTTTTTTGAAGGCTGAGAATAAATCCTCAACCACACAGCAATCCTTAAATTTTATAAGCCAGAGTCACATTAACAATCTCATTGATGTGAATAAAATGGTTTCCATTCAAGCAGTTTCTATTAGGCATCAGGAAGATGGAGGTCTTTGGCACTCCGAGTGTTATATTCCATGTGATAATCCCATTGGAAGCAGCCCCTGTGCATGCTGATCAAGTAAGCAGAGTGACAGCACTCTAAAATACATTCAGTTTAGGAGTCAAAGAAATTGATCAGGAAACAAAGCACAGCTCACTTTTCTAACTGCAAGAAATCAAGAATAATGTATGAGAACATAGGAATAAATTGGTGAAAGCTTTATGGCTCTAACACTAATTTGAAATACTATTAATGTACTTAAATAATTAAATATTTGAGTAAGTTCACAACACCTTGATACATTTAGTCTGACATTTTTTATTTGGTTTTTCTCTTTATTACTCTTTCTCAATTTTTATTTCTTTGAGAATTTTGTGTAATTTTTGATTTTCACCTTCTCCTCCTACTCCTCACAGACATGTCCTCCATTCCCTAAGTACCCAACTGTCTGTCCTCTTAAACAAATGCATATATTGTTGCTTGTGTACATTTTGTCAGAGAATGATCAACTCACCAGAAGCCACACTCTCAAAGAAAATGGACTGTCTCTCTCCCAGTACCTTCCATTTCCATTATTTCCTTACTTAGTGGTAGGGTTTCATGCCTACCTCATCTCTTCATTCTAGAATTTTGTCTGGCCTAAGCCTGCACAGGCCTTTTGGATATTATCTCAATTACTGTGAATTTCTATGTTCAATTTTTAAGGTGTCTAGAAACCATTGTTTCCATTCAGCCTCTACCACATGTGGCTCTTACAATCATTCTGCTTAACATGTGTACAAAGATCTCTGAGTCTTGGAAGGAATGATATGATACAGATGTTTCATTTGATGCTGAATATTGTGAAGTCTCTCATTCTTTCTACCTTGAAAGTTGTGTGGTTTTATTTTAATTGCTATCTACTAGAAAATGAAACTTGTCTGATTAGTGGTGATCTATGCACTTGTTCATTAATTTGAAGATGAGTTCATAGGAGTTGGCTTAGTAGTTTGTCAACTTAGCAGAGTAATAGTAGTTGATTCTTTCCTAGAACCTAAGGACTGTCTAGCCTTAAGTTTCTTATCCAGGAAGAATGCAAACTATATGTTTCAATGTGTAATTTGGTTCTCACATCCAATCAAGAAGTGTTTGTTTTCACTCATGATATTTCTGCAACGATTGCATGAATGGGTATTTATGGCCAGAGCTGCTCATTGTGTTAATTTACCGGGTTCACACTTAGGTAATTTTGATGATTCTTTTTTTTCCCTCTGGCAGAGTAAACAGTGCCTCCCAGCACTATGAAAGCTAATGAGTAAGAATGAAATTCAAAGTCAGTTCTATTAGATTTGTCCATATTTCATGACTCAACTCTGTTTTAACTTTAGCAAAAGGAACTCAAGTGTTTAATGTTCAGTTGACTATTAGACTTCACTGGAAAATAGCTCAGGAAGAGGCAACCCATTCTTTGCAGTGGGCTTTATTGTTATTCTTTGGTATCCTCCATTGGTATTATTGCCCTATTATTGGGTATCCATTGAAATCTGTTTAAATGTGTATATGTATACATTTTATGACACTTCAGGAGTAGCAGCAGTTTTTTTGTTTGCTTGTTATTTGAAACAGGATTTCTCTGTGTAGCTTTGTAGACCAGGGTGGCCTCAAACTCACAGAGATATGCCTGCCTCTGCTTCCTGAGTGCTGGGATTAAAGGTCTACACCACCACTGCCCAGCTAGTAGTTGGTTTGTATTTGAGGATTTTTTATTTGTTTTTGATTTTACAATGTAAATCACAATATTATCATTCCCCTTCCCCTACAAAATGTCCCATATACCCCTTCTTGCTCTCCTTCAAATCTATTCCCCCTTTATTCATTAATTGTTACTGCATGCATATATTTATATGCATATATATGCCTAGATAAAACCTGAATAATTCATATCATATTGAGTGTTTGCATTTTGTATCTTTTCAGGGTTATATAACTTTCAAAACATGTTTCCTGTTGGCTATTGCTTCTGTATTATTTCATTGATCACACCATCTTTCTTCCTTCCAATTGTACCTTTCATGGAGCATTATTTTATTTTTATTTTTTGAGACAGGTTTTCTGTATGCAATAGTGCTGGCTGTCCTGGAACTCACTTTGAAGACCAGGCTGGCCTCAAACTCAGAGAAATCTGCCTGCCTCTGCCTCCTGAGTGCTGAGATTAGAGGCATGTCTCATCACATCTGGATTTTTGTACAATTATTATCCTTTTACTATTTATGCCACTATCTCTCTGCCTTTGAAAATTTCCCAGCAACCCTTACTAATTTCCTGACCTCTACAAGTATTCCAAATGGGACACATATATTTGAAAATTTAAGCTAATTTGCATATATAAGAGAGAAAACATGTTATTTGCCTTCCAGGTTCTGTTTTACCTCATTCTGAATGATTATTTATAGCTCTCTTCAATTATCTACAAATTTTATTTAATAGATGTATGATTGACCTGAACTTTGATTCCTTAGAGGCACTGGTCCTTACCCTAGGCCAAACCTTACAAAGCCTGCCCTGAGGAAAGAAAAAGAGCTAGTGTTCCCTTTGTACTATCACCAGGATCTCTGAGAAAGATTTGCATTGGCCTAAATCCCAACATATCACATTTTCATTACTCATTTATCAGTTGATAGATAAGTTTCAACTACAGTTGGACGAACGACTTCAATATAAGACCTCATACCCTGAATTTGATAGAGGAAATTTGCATGGGTAGAAGAGAATATGCTTGGAATCATTGGCACAATAACAGACTCTCTTAGAAGAACAGTGACAACACAGGTATTAAAAACAACAGTTATAACTCAGAACCTCCTAAAACTTAAAAATATGTCTATAGATAAAAGGATTCCATCACTAGAATGAAAAGATAGCTTATTGAATGGGAAAGAATATTTATCAGCTATACCTCTGATAGAAGGTGAATATCTAGAATAGACAAAGTACTCAAAAAAAACAAAAGAAAAACTAAATATTAAGAAAAAATACCCCAATGGGGGCATGGAATCAAGCTGATAATTCTTTAAAAATTTCAATATAAATGCTTAGGAAAAAAATGTTCAGCATTTCAGATAATCAGAAAAATTCAAATGAAACTAATTGAAAATTTAGCCTTACTACACTCTAAAAAAATGATGACAAATGGGAACATTTACACAGGAAAGTGTTGCTTAGTGGTTTGCTTCTCAAGATTTTCTCAGGTTGATTTTTTTCAAAGCCTAGGTCACCTATCTAGAGGTGGCACTAACTTAATGGGCTGTCCTTTACAATAATAATTAATCAAAAATAAAGTTTTACACTTTCTCCTAAAGGCCAGTCTTATGAAGGCATTTTCTGAGTTCATGTTCCCTGTTGATAAATGACTCATATGAAGTTGAGAAAAATAACCAGTTCAACCTATCAGATAAACAATATACAGAAGGTAAGCAGTTGATTGCTACATATATAAAACATGTACAGTTAACAATGTCAAAACATTTAGTTTAAAGTCTTAGTTATGCGGATAAATCAGTTGTAGCAGTATTTTCTACTTGTTTAACTTAACATTTTCTTGGTTCAAGCTGTTGTCCCATACACAATATTAGAGCAATGTGAGGAGCATACCTCTGATCTCTTCCATGTATCACTATCTCATTAACTTGTCTCTGCACAAAACTCTTGTTAGATCTATTTTACCAATAAATTTGTTGGGGAGAAATACCTATTAATTGAACACACAAATAAAAAAAACAGAAAATAAAATAGAAAACCTACCTTCAATTGTCAATCCTGGAAGTACAAGTGTCTAAGACACTTGCAAGACAATATAGCCAATTGGCATTGCTACTCTTTTGACTCTCAGAAGTTTAATATCATATTGCTTAGGACAGCACACACTCTAAATAGAAGACTTGGGGTAATCAAGCTGAAACTAACCTGGAAAACTCCTCCCTGAGGACTGGGTCTCATAGAATTAGAAGTTGTTATGAAAATTACTATAGGAGAAAAGTAGTCAATATTCCTACCCAGCTATAATGTCTATGAACCACAAAAATGACTGGCCCAGTGCTATTGTAATAGTGAATGTTTATGTCTTCACTGAAACTGATATATATCCACTTAAACTTAATTTCTACTCAATAGGGAAAACTCATGACTATAAATATAAATTTAACAAGTTATCCATAGCTAGAGAAGTCATAAACACTACTAATGCTATTTCCTGACAAATGCAATTTCTAATCATATTCCTAATAATTATCCTTATAAAGTTTGGAGGAAATCATGGAAGCACAGTGAAAGACCAGAACACCCAGAGGCAAAGGATGTTTGTTACAAAAGAATGCCTTCTACACAGGACAGGGAAAACGCAAGCATGAAATTTCAACAGCATCTCATGGTGGCAAAACAAATTGATGTGCCAATGTAGACAGGGAAATAATTTCATGTGGTATCACACCTAGATGAGGCAGGACCAGGAATCAATGACTTTTGAGAAAGCATGAATCAGTTTTTTTCTGAGATAAACTTCCCAAATCTGAAGTGGTGATCCTTAAACACATGAGTATACAAGCAATACTAAATGGAATCAATAGGTTGGGCGTGTGTGTGTATATATGTGTGCGTGTGTGTGTGTGTGTGTGTGTGTGTGTGTGTGTGTGTGTGTGTGAACAATAATTGCTAAAGAAGAAGTCATGTATTTGAGAGACATTGGGGTAAACAGGAAGGCTTAGGTGGACAGAAATGATAATATATATGAAGTCTTCCAAAAGATTAAAACTTAAATAAAAAATCCCAAATTACCAACTGCTTATTGATATCTTTGTGTCTGTATTAAAATCATCTTTCCGTTAAAGCAGTGTCAACTGGTGATCCCATCATCGCCAGTGAAGACTTCACTTTCAGGTCTGATGGATACCCTTTAATTTTTTCTGTTTTTAAAAGGGAGTAATTTTCCTAACATAAATAAAATTCAAATGTTAGTAGAGCAGAATTACAGAAAATACTTTCTTTTTGGCTTTAGGAATCTCTGATTATGTATACTAACTTTCAAACTGTTAATCAGTGTCAAGATAAGAGAATATTTAATGTCATAAAAGTCTTTCTTAGACACATTTTCAAATCAAATAGTTACTACTCTTGCATTTGTAATCAAGAACACATAAGTCAGGGTTTCAGAGATCAGGTTGGCAGTGACACAGGCAGGTGTGTGTGAAGTTTCTCAAAAAATAATTTTCCTGCTGTTTTGACTGTTTTTCTATAAATTAAACTGATCAAAATCATACAAAACACTATTTTGTGTCTGTTCTTCCATTTAAGATCAAGTATACTAACAAGGAGGAAAAAGTCAAGAATATTAATATTGAGTACTCTTACATAAGCTTCATTTAATAGTCTCTATGTAATTTTGCTTTGAATAATTAAAGTATTTGCTAAACTTCTTAAAAAATTGACATGAGCAGGAGTCAGTTGTCCATACACTAGTTAGTTGTTCGTGTCCCAGACAATGACCCCATATCCAAGCATATGAATTGGACTCAGGGTGTTATTAATAACAAAACAAAGGGAAGATAAGAAGTTAAGACTGAGATGAGTAGTTGACATTAAAAGGAATTGGGTGGAGGGAGTGGTGGATAAATAAGATAAATAACAATTTTTATACATTGTATAAATATGATATTTTCATAGAATAAAGTTCTGATAAGTTCTTATTCTCGAAATAGTTATAATTTTTATAATAGATATTTTAAACTACTTAGAAAACTCATACACTCATTCAATTTCCTTTGAAAATTTCACTGGCTCCTTGTATATATATATTTACCAACACAAAAGCAACTAATTGTGTTAAAATCATATAGATAGTAAAACATATAACATCACAAACTTCAAATGAAAACAATTAGAAAATTATTTTACAAAATTAATATAACTATCAAAATAATGTATTAATTGAATGATAAATTTACTTTACCCTGCATGTGTAATAATCTCAGTGTTTATTTAGTATACTGAAATAATTAATGGGTCACTTTAAGATATTTTCATGGCAGAGTGGAATTCTAAGATATAACATGAGTTATGAATGAATGACTAGAAACCCTGGGTGTTATTTTTAGTATTCTATAAGAATATAATTATTTCCCACAGTAAGAAATAACATGCAATTTCCACACCTGGACATTTAGTAGCCTGTTATTTACACAGTTTGAGTCTGGAAATGAAGTAAATTGTCCGTATTTGAATCTATTGCTTTCTTTTTCTCTGTCTCTAAGCTAAACATGACATTTTTTTCAGCCTTCTGTTTGGCTTCACAATAACATCCCTCCTTCTTCTCCTGGGATATACTTGCTTGAAGGATATGGATCAAGCAGGGAATATAAAGTGTGCTTTCCAATTGATTTGACGGTGACACTGGCTGACTATCCGTAAGGGAGTTGTCAGAAACTTCTTAGGGGCTCCACAATTTCATATTTGCCTGAAAAAAATCATGAAATTTAAAGCATTTATAGGAACAACATCCAATCTGCCTTGGAGGGAGAAGCTACCCTACTCAAGCAACAATACTCTCTCTTAGAGTTGGCATTCTTCTTGTGTAATGCCCGTGAGCCAGAAGGCTTGTTGTTTGGAAGAACAGAGAATATTTTTAATATTTTACCATGTGGTTGCCTTAAGAAAAATGCATCTGGGTGTTTGAAATTTCAGACTTTAGAAACAGTAAGTTAACTATTTATGCACATGCTGTGTTTTATATTGCTTTATGAAATATAGAGATTATATTTGGCATTCAATAATGTTGTTCACTGTTTGGTCGATTGGCATGGAAATACAAAAGAATAAGCCCCATTTGACAAAATACAGGAAAATAAATAGTCTATTAGGAAGGAGATTATTTTCTGATAGCTCACTTGATTTAAAGTCCTCAGTCCTACTAAACCAATGAATACAGGTGCAAAGAATACACAATGAGGAAATGATGGTCCTTTTGACAACTGCAGCTAGGAAACAGGAGACCCATGTTGTGAAACGATCTAGTATTTGTCCTAAACAGCACACAAAAAGAAGTTGACATTAGACAAATATTTAAGTGTGAGATCATAAATGATAAAACTCCTAAAATATAGTAATAATGCCTATATGACGTGGGCCTGAATGCCCAACCAATTTAAATGAAAATTGAGATGTAGAAATGCACTAATTGGAAATAAAATTCTGCATAGTGAAGAAACATTGATTGACTGAAAAAGTAAAGAAATCAAGGCAACTGATCAGATTGCTCATTCCTCATTCTTCCATGCTTTAGGACCTGAGTTCGAAGCCCAGGGCCAATGTGGAAAAAGGAAACACCAATTTCACTAGTTGCTCTCTTACTTCTATAGATGTACTGTGGAGCATGGATGAACACCATATGCACACACACACTCACACTCACACACACACACTCACACACACAAGCACACATGCACACACTCATGCACACACGCATGCACATGCACACATATAAAACACACATAGAAAATGAAAAATATATTTATTAATAATGTGTTGGCACCTGTAGTGAGTTGTGAGTTCATGTGCAGACACAGAAACGTATCTTCTAAAAAGAAGCTAGGATATACTTCTGTGTTGGGGTGCTTCACATGATTAGATATATGGCTTTTATGTTATTGTGCACTGTGTTTGCTTATTAAGTACACTAGGTTCATGCAGTTTCCCTAGAAATGTGGCCTGAATTCAGTCATTTCAACTGGATGCTAAGCAAAGGGAACATGGTATTCCAATGGACTCTGTGTATTATGGGCTATAAAAGGGAATCCCACACATGACTTAAAACCATTATTGTTCTATGGTACTGGAGAGAGAGAGCTCAGTGGTAAAGAGCAACTGCAAATTTTCAATAAGAGTTGAGTTCAGTTCCACACTGACACCTGTGGGATATCACCTGTCTGTAGTTTTACTCCAAGGAAATCCTCAGCCATCTTCTGGCTTACCATGCCCTAGACACTCTATATAGGCATAAAGGCATTCACATGTACAAGCATTTGCAAATTTGGAAGTCATACAAAGACCTATTCTAGAAAGAACAAATGTTAAAAAGTGATTGCAGATATTTTCTACTTATAAACATCAAGTAAGACAATACTTAATCAAATTTTAATTTGGAATGACCTTCTTCATCTCTTTTGATTAATTTCGCATTGAAGTCAAGTTTGTTAGATATTGGCATAGGTTCACTAGCTTGTTTCTTAGGTTCATTTGATTGGGGGATTTTTTCCCAACCCTTTACTAGGGTAGTGTCTGTCTTTGAAGTTGAGGTGTGTTTCCTACATGCAGCAGAAGAATGGATTCTAACTTTGTATATATATAATCTGATTGCCTATGTATTTTTATAGGCCTGTTAACACTATTCATGTTAAGAGATATTAATGACCATTGATTGTTGATTCCCGTTATTTTTGGAATTGCTGTTGGTGGTGGTGTGTGTGTGTGTTTCCCTTTTGGGAGGTTTTGATAATATGGGATTATCTATGGGAATTGATCTACCTCAAGAACCAGCAATTCCACTCTTAGACATATAACCAAAGGATGCACATTCATACCACAAGGACATCTGTTCAACTATGTTCATAGCAGCATTATTTGTAATAGCAAGAACATGGAAGCACCTAGATGACCCTCAACTGAAAAATGGATAAATACAATGTGGTGTATTTACACAATGGAGTAAAAACAGTAAAGCAATAAAAGGCAATAAGAAACAATTATGTGAAATTCATGAGCAAATGGATTGAACTATAAGAAACTACCCTGAGTGAGATAACCCAGATACAGAAACACAAACATGGTATGCATTCACTCATAAGTGACTATTAGACATAGAGCAAAGGATAACCACCCTACAACTGACATACTGTGGAGAAGCTAGGTAGCAAGATTAGCTCAAGAGAGAGAAAGACTTTATGGGCGTAACAAGAAACCTGACACTAGGGAAATCCCCAGGAATCCACAAAGATGACCCCAACTAAGAATCTAACCAATAGTAGAGAGGCTACCTTAAATGCCCTTCTCCTATAATGAGATTGATGACAACCTTAAATGCCATCATAGGGCCTTTACCCAATAGCTGATGTAAGCAGAAGCAGAGATTCACAGCTAAGAACTGAGCTGAACTTCTAGAATTAAGTTGTAGAAAGGGAGAAATGATGAACAAAGGGGTCCAAACCATGTTGCAGAAACCCACAGAAACAGGTGACCTGAGCAAATGGGAGCTCAGGAACCACAGTCTGAGAGCTGAGGAACTAGAACAAGACTTATTTATGTCCTCTGAATGTGGGTGTCAGTTGGGGACACTGACATGGGGGCAAGTGTTTATCTGTAGTGCATGAACAAGCTTTTGAAGCCCATTCCCTATGGTACAATATTTTCTCAGCCTACATACAGCAGCATGGAGGGCCTCAGTCCTACCCCAAATTATGTAACAGACTTTGATGATCCACGATGGGAGACCTCACTCTCTCTGAGGAGTGGATGGGGGTGGGATGGGGAGATGGTGGGGAGAAATGGGAAGACAGAAGGGAGAGGGAACTGAGATTGAATGTAAAATATGATTATTATTAATTTAAATAAAAAAGGAAGAATAATGTGTTGGATTCATCTAGTACCTGATGGAAGCAGATGCAGAAATTCACAGGCAAGCACTGATCCAAGCTTTGGGAACCAGTTGAGGAAAGGGTGGAAGATTGTAGGAGCAATGGGAAGTCAAGATTGTGATGGCCGAACTTGAGAGACAGTGGACCTGAGCTTGTGGGAGCTCACAACTTTAGACAGACATCTGAGAAGATGCCATGGGACCAGCTTAGGCCCTCTGATATGGATGACAATTGTGTAGCTTTGTCCTTTGTGGGTCCCCTGTAAGCAGGACCAGGACCTGTTCCTGATGCATGAGCTGGCTCTTTGGAAGCTATTTCCTATCGGGGTATGTCATGTTCAGCCATGTTGTAAGGGGAAGGAACTTGGTCCTATCTCAGTTTGACACCTCTATTCTAGGTCTCTAGGCTATGCATTCTCAGGACCATGGGCATCTAAACAATTCCAGGCATGGACTCCTTCTTGAGCAGTGGGCCTCAATTGGATCAGTCATTGTTTGACCACTTCTACCAGGTCTCGGCCACCACACCAATGCTTAAACACATTTTACAGGCAGAACAGACTGTAGGTCATGGGTTTTGTGCTTGGGTTCGTGTCCATGCTTCTCTTTTGGTAGCCTTCAACTTCTTTCCCACAACAAAGAAATTAGAATGTACAGGTGAAGGTTCCTTATAGAAACTGGCTCTGTCTTTCCATATTCAATGTGCTGTGTGGATGCTTTTTGAGATGGGTCCCACTGTCTTTTTGTGGAGAGCAACCCTCTATCTGAGAATCAAGGTTCTCTATGGGACCATCTTGGGCAACTCAAGTGAATGTGACACACTCCTTTTACTAGGATCCTTGCCTAGAGATGGCCTATTCAAACTCTCTATCCCCCATCATTAGGAGTCTTCACTAGGATCACCCTCATAGATTCTAGGAAGTTTCCACTTTCTACATTGCCCTCCCCCCCCATATGACCACCAATGTCAGCCTTCACTACTCACATTCTTTCTCCCATTCCATTACATTTCCCAGCCTGATCCCTCCCACACTGGTCCCCAGCCCTACCCCACCCTCCTCAGCTCACAGTTTACCTGAAAAATCTATTCTATTTTCCTTTTCTCTGTAGACCTATCCCCTCTAGATTTCCCCTCTTTATCTAACCTTTTTGGGTCTATGCTTGATTTTCGTTGGCTTTCTTACATATATATGTATATATTTATATATTTTTTAAATTTAAATTAGAAACAAGATTGCTTCATATTCAATTCCAGGTCCCTCTCCCTTTCCCTCCCCTCCTCCCGTGCCCTCCCACCAACCCCCCCCAATATCCCCTCATTTCCCCAGGGAGGTTGAGGCCCTCCATAGGGGTGTCCATAGTCTGTCATTTGTTGGCTTTCTTTAAGGGATTTATTCATTTCCTCTTTAATAACTTCTACATATTCATAGTTAGCTTTAAGGACTTCTTTCAGGACTTCACCTATAGTGTACTATTCAGGCTTGCTGCGGTAGAAGAGCTGGGCTTTAGTGGAGACATAGTGTCATGGTGTTCATCACCTTCAACAAATATAAAGACCTTAACTAAATTCTTTGGTGAAATTATACATGCTTATTTTCTGTCAGATGGGATTACCTCCCAAATCAGAATTTGAAGCTACCTTTTTGCAGTGGCACCAAAGACTGCATGCTCACAATTGAAAAGAGGGACATAGAAGACTTCTGTGACAACCATATTCTCACTGCTCCCCCACCACGAAAGTAACAGCTAGACAGGAAACCATCAAAGAGAACTCCTAAAATTTGTGATTAGGATGCTGAAGTGTAGCCCTATAATTGAGAGCTTCTGCTTGGGGTGCAGGTGGGATGAACTCAATTTTCTTTAAAGGTCTGGTTATTTAATGGGCTGGTTACTGTGAGTTTCACCATGTTCCAGTGAGTGTATGGGAAACTCAAACGAATTGGACTTGACTTATTTTTTCCTCTTTACTTCTTTTATTTTTGGGATGTGTGTGTGTGTGTGTGTGTGTGTGTGTGTGTGTGTCACAAGGGTCAGGGAAGGACCAGGGAGGACTGGAAAGTATGGGTGATTCAGAGCTTAAAATTATTGCACCCCATGCTCTTTGGATCTTTATGTTTTTGATGAAAATTCTGAGCTAATTATTTTACTTCTGTTTTTGTATAGAGTTGACATGCTTTCAAAAGCTTTTAGGATCATTTCTTTGCTATATTTACCTGATATCCTGACTCAGATTTTTCATGGATAATTTCTTCTCTGGCCATGTCTCTTTAGAATTCTACATACATATTGTGTTTCATTGTCTTTCTCCACATTTTACAGGTTCTCTGCTATAATTTCAAGTGTAGACCAATTCCATTTTACTTTTAATTTTGATTGTTTTTTTAATACCTTGAATTTCAGGTTTGGTCTTTTGAAGTTAAACCAGACTTGTAAATTTATTCATTTTTTTCCATATTTGTCTCCACTTTTTCCTACTCAAGAATTTGGTAGTGTTTATTTCTTCTTTATGATATTGTATGTTAGTGATGTTTTCTTAATGGGTTTATTTTATTTTATTTAGCATTTCCTTATTTCAAGTGTTTCTGCTTGTCTCTTTTATAAAGTTTCCGGTTCTCTGATGACTTTTTCCTCCATATTTTGGACTTTACCAAAAGTTTACTGTTTTATTCTATTTAAAGGATGTCTCAGAAAATTTTCCTTAACTAAGATATCTTCTTGTTATGATATGATTGTTAATTATTTTCAAAAGTAAAATACTGGACAATTTCTCAAACATTTAGCTATCTCTGTGTTTTTAAATTTAATTAATGGAAGTTGGTCCAATGCCAGAAAAGCTAGGGAACAAGGAGGAACATAAGAGAGACATACATGTTCCCCTGGAGAAGGGGAAAGGGACAAGATCTCCTGAGGAGTGAGGGATTTAGGAGAAAGAGAAGGGGAGAAGAAGAGGGGAGAGAAGGACATTAGGGAGCAGGAAGATTGAGTCAGGGGAAGAATAGAGGAGAGCAAGAAATGAGATATCATAATACAGGGAGCCACTATAGCTTTAAAGAGAAATCTGGCACTAGGGAAATGTCCAGAGATCTACAAGAATGACCCCTCTAAGCAATAGAGAAAAGGCTACCTTAAATGTCCTTCCATGATAATGAGATTAACGACTACCTTATTTGCTGATGGAAGCAGAAGCAGATACCCACAGCTACACACTAAGCTGGACTCCTGGAATTTAGTTGCAGAGAGGGGGGAGTGATGAATCAAGGGGTCAAGATAAGGCTGGAGCAACCCACAGAAACAGCTGACCTGAACAAGGGGAAGCCCATGGACCCCAGACTGATAGATGGGAAACCTGAACATGGATGTCAGGCCTGGGCAGGGTATGGGGCCTCTTGTAGTAAATCAGTATTTATCCTCAGTATACGAATGAACTTTGGGAGTCCATTCCACATAGAGGGATATTCTCTCAGCCTAGACAAATGGGAGAGGGCCTAGCCCTGCCCCAAATGATATAACAGACTTTGGAGATCCCCATGGAAGACCTCACCCTCCCTGAGGAGCAGAAAGGAGAGGAGATAGAGGGGTGGTGAGTGACAGGTAAGGAGGGGAGGGAGAGGGAACTGGGACTGAAGTGTAAAAAAGCTTGTTTCTAATTTAAATTTTAAAAATCTCCCCCAAGAGGAAGTTGGTTCATTGGGAGAGGGTCACAAATGACAGTTATTTTATTGTTTGTGTTTCCCTATTGTTTGTGTTTGTGCTTTGGTTAGAGTAGACTGATTTTTCAGTTTTGACTTTTACTTCTTAGAAGTCTATTTGCATACCTTGCTTTCTATTACTTTTCCCCATGAAATGTAGGCAGTAGTTCGGTTATGTGAACTGGTGAAACATGATATTAGTTTGGTATTAAGTCAATGAAGTTGTTAAGATGATCCTGTTGACATAGAGTCAACAGGACTAAGGATATACTTGCAGACTAAGCACCAAGGTTGCAGGATGAAATCACAACCTGGGTTGACTCTTGAATTCTTTGAATTGACAGTGGGTAGCTTACCAAGTGGAGAAGTTCTGAAGTCAGTGTATTTTCTGTGGGCTGTGTTAAGAGCCCAGGATTATGGCAATATTAATCCACTATCCTTCGGTGGCCATTGGAGCATCGTATTTCAAAACTTCACACTTACATTGATCATAGAGCCTACTGGAGTCAAATAATCAGTCTCTCAGTGGATTATTGTCATATTGGAACCATACCTATGTCCCTTTACTGACTTTGAGGCTACGCTATATAATGTCGTCAGGTTTTACTGGAGGCTGGAGCCTAGTCCTGTGGTTCTCTTTGTTCCTGTAAAAGCCTGAGGTATTTCCCCACAGTACTCCTGTCACTGTGACTTCCTGTTGTAATGGACTGAAACTCTTAACTATGAGAAAAAATGAACCCTTTTGCATTAAAATTGCTGTGCTGGTTATTTTGTCACAGTAACAGTAAAATAATGGAAGAGCAATGCTCAGGTTAGCTAGAATACATTAAAAGTTCATGAACTTTTTAATGTATTGGCCAGCATTCTATTGGTGTGCCAGCCTGACCACAACAAAAAGAGGGTAATCTGCACAATTGTTTGAAAAGGCAGGGTTTGGTGTTCTGAAAGATATCTTTTCCTCAAGCCACAGGTATTTCAACAGTTCATTCCCAGTTGGTATTGTTATTTGTGGAGATAAGGAGGACTCACGGCTTGATGGGAGAAGTTCATCATTGTGTGATGGCTCCAGAGTATAGTCTCATCACACTTCCAGTTGGTTCTTCCCAACCTCTACTTGGTTTTGAAGATATGATCTCTCAGCTTCTGACTTGGACTACATGCTGCCGCATGGTCTCCACCATTACACATGCAAACGCCCTGGAATAACAATCCAAATGAACTCTTTCTCCTATCAATTATCTTGCTGATGGCATTTTATCACAGCAGCAGAAAAAGTAGTGAATATATACAGCCTGCAGGAATCTCCTGGAGCTCTGGGTTCTTACCTAAGCTACTGTTTGGTTTATATTCATGACTTCCTGTTTAAGTACATAATGAGAGATCCCACTGTTTGGTAAATTTTTATTGCAGAATCAGGTGGGATTGTGTTTATTTCCTTGGCAGGTGTTTGGTGGAGAGCGCTAATTTTAAGATTAAATAGTATGGAAATTTCTTACTAAACACATTTGTGGTGAAAAGAATTTTTTTAAAGATAGTATTTAAGGAAAGAACTCACACTGAATGTGAGATGATGAAGCATAAATATTGGCAAAAATAGGAAGCTAATAATAAGTTGTGTAGGTCAAAAGCCGATTTGAACAACTGATGTGAATTCTCAACTCAGGCAGAAAATGTAAATGATTGTTTCAGAGCCTAAAACTTACCTAGGCTCACATTACACACATTGCCGAGAAGTAATGCTCTCCAAGCACATTATCCTCAAGAAAAATAATGAGACCATATATAAAAGACTAATCAGAATGAAAATTTTCATGACTGGAAATTTGCCAGGGGTGACAAAGCTCATTGGTTTCAGAAAAAGCACATATGCCAGTGAGAAAAGGAAGAAAGTGGTATTCTCAAGTGCCTTATGATCATCTTCTAAAATGCCTAGGCTCCCTAAATCCAACAATCTGAGTTTATGGTGAACAACAGCTCTCTAAAAGTCTTGAAATTGGACTAGAGATCCTTCAGTTATTATATATCTATCTATCTGTCTATCTATCTATCTGTCTATCTATCTATCTATTCTTTTCTCATACAATACATTCCAACTGCAATTTCCCCACCTTCTCTCTCCTCCAAGCCACAACATACACATCTCCCTACCCAGATCCACCCCTCCCGTTTCCCTTCAGAAAAGAGCAGATATCCCAGTGTTCTCGACTGAACATAGCACAGTAAGTTAAAATAAGAATAAGCACAAACTCTCATGTCATGGCTGGACAACCCAGTAGGAGCAAAAGATTATCAAGAGCAGGCAAAAGAGTTAGAGACACACCCCACTACTACCACGAGAAGACCCTCTAGGACCCCCAAGCTATACAATCATAACATACAGGACCTGGTGCAGACCTATGCAGGATCTTTTAAAAATCCAGTGATGGTTAATTGTCATTACTTTTGTGGTCTCATGTTTCCCTAGAAAAATCTTATTGCCAAGGATGCTATTGTTTGGTCTTACTCAGATCTAATGGAATTAAAGAAGACCTTTCTCTTGGGGAATTTGTGAAATATACTTGGTGGCAACTGTTCAAAAGTATCATGACTGAGGCAATTGATATCAAGTCATGACAAACAATTAGCAAACCCCTAATGTAAAATGAAAATTTGAGGATCTAGGAAACCGTAATTAAGCATTAGGCTAAATGCAAACTCAGGGCTGTTTTCATACTGAAGGAAGGACTGTAGAAATTGCCTTTGCTTAATATGTGGCCATGTACAAGTGAGGAGTGAAAACTGTGGTAGAGTTGTGACAAATCTTGGCCAATATTGCGATTATGCCACTAGTAGCCCTTGACAGTAAACTGTACATTATGAGTTCTAGAAATGTAAGGAATAACTATTTCATTCATTAACTAAACAATAGTAAAGTAAGTAAAGAGGTATCTTGACATGATCAAGTACAAACATTTTGTAGATATTTATCTAAAGAACCAAAATAATAAAAACACAAACAATATTATACCATTCTAAAAAGAAAGACTAGGGAGGTAGAATTTAACAAAAATTAAAATTTCATATGTCCATGTTGCCTGACTAATGCAGAATTAAACATCACATTGACACAAACCAGTTAAGACTTAACTTGTCAAGTAATCACTGAAACTAAGAGTATCCAGAGTTAAAGAAGGTCCTAGAAACAGTAGGATCACAATGACACATTCTGTATCAGGATCTTCAATAAAATAATACCTAATTTATCATTAAGAACCATGATACGAAGAGGTCACAGGATAACATATTCAAGTTCTGGAGAAAAATGCACCATCAAAGAAATCTGCACCCAAAACATTATCATAAAAAATACTAGAGAAATTCAGGTGTTTCCAGAAAATCTTTTTAAGCTAAATAGAAATTAAATTTTAAAAAGATTACTGTCAGTATGTACTCTACTCAAAAAAAGAAGGAAAAGAAAAGAAAAGAATTCCACTCACTGAGAGACAGAGCCAAAATGAAGATGCGAGGTAATACAGGATTCATATAAAGAAATGTAGAGCACTAAGCAAATATAAACAACATCACTTATATTCTGTCAGTAAACCTTTAATTTGTATCTAATTTAAGTGACAATTGTATATATAAAGCTTTTATTTAAGATCCTAGTTGATGATTAAAGGATATGTAATACTGAATCTGAACAAAAATACCAGTAGGAAGGGAAAGGGAGATAGGAGATATAGTATGAAAAGTTTGTATATAATGTTGAAACTGTTAGTACTTATTTTAAATGGATTTTCAAAAGGGAAAAATTTTAATTTTAAACTCTAAGAAAGTCATTAAAAATGTAAAAGAAACTATGACAAAGTCATTTTAATCTTACATTAGTAAACATATATTTAATAAAAGAAAAGATGGTTCCAAACATCAAGTGGATAAATATGTTTTATACCTCTAACATGTGCATAATGGCTAATAAAGAAAGTCATTAAATAGAATTAAATTATAGCTCACAATATTTTTCCAAATTTTTTTCTTCATTTATTCATCATTTGTAAATCTTCTAATGTTGTGGATCAATATTTTTGTGAAAATTCTCTACAAAACATGCTCCCAGACTACTGCTGGTCTACAGAATAACTCTTGGCCAAGTAGAGCTAAGGATCTCCTGCTAACATGCTGCTCCTCAATTTGCAGATGCTTCCTCTTACTGCATCCTTGCATGCACCAGTCAGTTTTTCCAAGTCATTTTAATGTTTTCTACAAGAAAAAGAGATGTTTTGTCCCAGGAAGTAGAAATATGGACACATATGCCATTATTTTCTTATTAGCAATGGACTTAAACTGTGAACACAAAAGTTTTTAAAAATCTGCTATTTTATTTGATAGCATACCTGGCATAGTACCTTCACACCTGTAATTTTGTCTCCTGCAAAGCTGAGCAGGACTGTCATGAATCTGAGATGAACCAGGGCTATATGGTGAATTTCAGATCGACCTGAGCAACAAATATGACCATGTCAACAACAATCTTTTCAAATTATCTTCTTTTTTTTTTGATTTTTACAAGACAGGGTTTCTCTGTATTGTTTTTGAGGCTGTCGGTCCTGCCCAGCCTCGAACTCACTGAGATCTGCCTGCCTCTGCCTCCCGATTGTTGGGACTAAAGGCGTGCACCACCACCGCCCGGCTCAAATTATCTTCTCTTAAATCATCTTAATAATTCACATAAAGTTAAAATATTCTTAAAAAATAAATTTGTCCCAGGCAGTGGGGGCTGGGCAGTGGTTTGTCTTTAATCCAGCACTCAGAAAGCAGAGGCAGGTGGATTTCTATGAGTTTGAAGCCAGCCAGGTCTGTTGTTACATAGAGACACCCTACCTTAAAAAAAATTCAATTTGCTCTATCACAAATAACTGGTAAAAGTGCCCATTCCATAACTTTGCTGAATTAGTACTTTTTTCCTTTTGTAGAATAGAGAAGTTTTCAGAATATGGCAATACTGAAATCATACTGTTATCCTGACATTGCAAGTTGGTTCAATGCAATCAACAAAGTCCTATGTGAGAGGCAGGGAATGTGATGAAAGCAACATAGATAAGCATGCTACGGGAGTAAAGCCATGTACACGGGGCATGTCTAAAAGGCAGAAAAGCCTGCTAACACACTCCTCTGCAGAGTCCAGAAATAATGCATATTTGAACACATTTTGATTTCAGTCTAGTGAAACTGAGTTTTATTTCTTATTCAAAACTACATAGTAATTTGCTTTTCTTGAAACAACATTTGTGGTAATTTGTAACAGGAGAAGCAACATATTAATCTCACTTTTCTTTGAATGTAGTCATCATTAGGGAAGAGTATATGCAGAGAACAAATTTTAAAAGTTATGGCCAATCATAGAATATCACTAAATGAATCTGCATTTGCCTCCCAGAACACACATAGGCAATCATTTAATGTTCTTCATGTTTATCTTTCAGCTATGCTTCTTTTGCCGTTAAACATATGCAAAACAAATCGATTTCAGTGAGTGCTTACTAATAAAACTTGTATAAATTTTATAATTTGCTCAATAGAGATTATCTCTGCTCTGATCATAACTTCTTATCAGAAATGGTATTGGTAATGCTTATGTAAAAGTATTTGTGATTTATGATTTTTATGGCTCTACTGCCTGTATCCCCTTATCAATTTTTATAAAGACCCATTATGAGAGCAAAAGAATGAATGTACAATAGTGTACCTGTGTATATGCCCTAACTATACATGCATGTAGAAATGCACATATACCCATCTATCTTACAGTGATATGAAAAATGAGTCTCACATTAGCTTTTCTAGCTAAATCTGAAATGCATCTTAAGTACTTCAAATTTCTTCTCATTAAAATTTGAGAGAGTACAAACTATTCTTCAGGACAGATAAAAGAAAGCAGAATTTAAGGCTGACATAGATACATGTGTACAAATGTACAAATGTGTTTTGCTATGCATCCTATATAAAAGTTAATGGATTACACTCTCATTATATTTTTACTTCAACAAAACTGAGAATGAGGAATTTATTAATTGAGACAGTTGAGTTCCTATACCTAAGAAAACATATAGATTAATAAATCTTATGTAAATTGTATCTAAATTCAAACTCTTCATTGTTTTCCATAACAGAAAGCCAAGTGAAGCAATCTTTCTATTCAAAACCTAACACTTCACTCCGGCAGCATCAGGTAAACAGGCCGGCTTCCCGGCCTGTGCTCCAGTGCCTGCAGATCGCTTGGGAACTGCACAGAGCTCCCAATCCCGGCGGGAGCCAAGCACCCCAGACTCCAGATCTTCTCTCCCACCAATGAGACCAGGAAATCAGAGGAGGCTGGGAGTCCAGGGAAGCAGCTGTTCCTCTGGCAGCATCAGATAAACAGGCCGGCTTCCCGGCCTGTGTTCCAGTGCCTGAAGATCGCCTGGGAACTGCACAGAGCTCCCAATCCCAGCAGGAGCCAAGCACCCCAGACTCCAGATCTTCTCTCCCACCAATGAGACCAGGAAACCAGAGGAGCCAGGGAGACCAGGGGAGTAGCTGTTCGGGATCAGGTACAACAGGACCCAGCATAGGGTCCAGAGGACCAGGTAGGAGGCTAAGCGCCCCAGATCCTTTTCTTCTTCTCCACCCACGGGACCAGCATTTGGACAAGGAATAGAAGAACCACCAGATTATTGGACTTGCTAGCACCCACCAAAAGGGAACTCTGGCCCCAGACCAGTAAGGGGCTCTTTCTGCACCCACTAGAAGAAGAGATGGGAAAGAGACAATACAAAAACACAGTCAGCAACAGAAAAACAAATATGACACCGCCAGATTCTAGAGACTCCACACCAGCAAGACCCCAACATTCTAATGGGAACGAAGTAGAAGAGAACGACCTTAAATGCACTTTCATGAAAATGATAGAGGCCCTAAAAGAAGATATAGGAAAATCCCTCAAAGAAATGGAAGAAAAAACAAACAAAAAAATGCAAGAAACGGAAGAAAAAACAAACCAAAAAATGCAAGAATTGGAAGAAAAACAAACCAAAAAAGGCAGGAAATGGAAGAAGAAACAAAGCAAAAAATGCAAGAAATGGTAGAAAAAACAAAGCAAAAAATGAAAAAATGGAAGAAGAAACAAACCAAAAAAGGCAGAAAATGGAAGAAGAAACAAAGCAAAAAATGCGAGAAATGGAACAAAAAGCAAACCAAAAAATGCAAGAAATGGAAGAAAGAACAAACCAAAAAATTCATAAAAGGCAACAAACGGACGAACAGATAAACAGAAAATTGCAAGAAGCAATGCAAACACTGCAGGAGTTGAAAACTGAAATAGAGACATTAAAAAAATACAATCTGAAGAAAGGCAGAAAATAGAAAAGCTGGACAAACAGTCAGGCACTACCAATACAAGCATTACCAATAGAATAGAAGAGATGGAAGAGAGAATCTCAAGTGTTGAAGATACACTAGGAGAAATGGATTTATCAACCAAAGAAAACCTTAAATCCAACAAATCCTTAACACAAAACATCCAGGAAATATGGGACACCATGAAAAGGCCAAACATAAGAATAACAGGTATAGAAGAAGGAGAAGAAATCCACCTCAAAGGGGCAGAAGGCATGTTCAACAAAATCATAGAAGAAAACTTTCTCAACCTTAAGAAAGACATGCCAATGAAGGTACAAGAAGCTTACAGAACACCAAATAGAGTGGACCACAAAAAAATCCCCTCGCCACATAATAATCAAGACCCCAAACATACAGAATAAAGAAAGAATATTAAGAGTAGCTAAGGAAAAAGTTCAAGTAACATATAAAGGCAGACCTATCAGAATTACACCTGATTTCTCCATGGAAACTCTGAAAGCCAGAAGGTCCTGGATAGATATTCTACCTACACTAAGAGACCATGGATGCCAGCCCAGACTACTATACCCGGCAAAGCTCTCAATCACTATAGACGGAGAAAACAAGATATTCCATGACAAAACTAGATTCAAGCAATATGTGTCCACTAACCCAGCCCTACAGAAAATTTTGGAAGGAAAACTCCAACCCAAGGAAGCTAACTACAACCAGAAAAACATAAGCATTAGAGAATCCCTCTCTACCAACAGCCAAAAGAACAAAGGGGTGAAATTCCACACATAATTCCACCAACAACAACCATCGCAAATCGAAGAAGGATGAGCAATCAATGGTCATTAATATCCCTCAATATTAATGGCCTTAACTCACCCATAAAACAACACAGACTAGCAGAATGGATTCGAAGACAGAACCCTTCCTTCTGCTGCATACAAGAAACACACCTCACCCTCAAAGACAGACATTACCTGAGAGTTAAAGGTTGGGAAAACATTTTTCAATCAAATGGACCCAAGAAACAAGCAGGGGTAGCAATCCTAATATATAACAAACTAGACTTTAAAATAAAATCAATCAAAAGAGATGAAGGAGGTCATTACATACTCATCACAGGTGAAACCCACCAAGATGAAGTGTCTATCCTGAACATCAATGCCCCAAATACAAAGGCATCCACATTCGTTAAAGAAACATTATTAGAATTTAAATCTCATCTAAAGCCCCACACAGTTATAGTGGGAGATTTCAACACACCACTCTCACCACTAGACAGGAATACAAGACAGAAACTCAACAAAGAAGCAAAGGGTCTAATAGAAGTAATGACCCAACTGGGATTAACAGATATCTATAGAACATTTCATCCACATAAAAAGAATATACCTTCTTCTCACCACCACATGGAACCTTCTCAAAAATCGACCACATACTGGGCAACATATCAAACCTCAGCAGCTACAAAAAAATTGGAATAACTCCATGCATCTTATCAGACCACCATGCTTTAAAATAGAATTCAACAACAACACAAATTGCAGAAAACCTACAAACTCATGGAAATTGAATAATGCTCAACTACACCATCCCTGGGTCAAAGAGGAAATAAAAAAAGAAATTAAAGACTTCCTCGAATTCAATGAGAATGAAGACACAACATACCCAAACCTATGGGACACTTTGAAAGCAGTGCTACGGGGGAAGTTCATAGCACTAAGTGCTCATATAAAGAAACAGGAAAACAGTTATACCAGAGAATTAACATCACAGCTGAAAGCTCTAGAACACAAAGAAGCAAACTCCCCCAGGAGGAGTAGACGCCAGGAAATAATCAAATTGAGGGCTGAAATCAATAAAGTAGAAACCAGGAAAACAATACAAAGAATCAATGCAACGAAGTTGGTTCTTTGAGAAAATCAACAAGATAGACAAACCTTTGTCCAAACTTACCTAACAGCAGAGAGTGAACACGCAAATTAACAAAATCAGAAATGAAAAGGGGGACATAACAACAGACTCTGAGGAAATCCAGAGAATCATTAGGTCATACTTTGAAAACCTGTACTCCACAAAATTCGAAAATTTAAAGGAAATGGATGACTTACTGGACAGCTATCATTTGCCAAAACTAAATCAAGAACAGATAAGCAACTTAAATAGACCTATAATCTCTATGGAAATAGAAGCAGTCATCAAAAGTCTCCCAACCAAAAAAAGTCCAGGTCCAGATGGCCTCAGTGCAGAATTCTACCAGAAATTCAAAGAACAGCTTATACCAATTCTTGTCAAAGTGTTCCACACAATAGAAGCAGAAGGGTCTTTGCCAAACTCATTCTATGAGGCTTCAATAACCTTGATCCCCAAGCCACACAAAGATACAACTAAGAAAGAGAACTTCAGACCAATATCCCTCATGAACATTGATGCAAAAATACTCAATAAAATACTGGCAAATCGGATCCAAGAACACATCAAAACAATCATTCACCACGATCAAGTAGGTTTCATCCCAGGGATGCAGGGATGGTTCAACATACGAAAATCCATCAACGTAATCCACCATATAAACAAGCTGAAAAACAAAAATCACATGATCATCTCACTAGATGCAGAAAAAGCCTTTGACAAAATCCAACACCCCTTCATGACAAAGGTCTTGGAGAGATCTGGGATAACAGGGACATACTTAAACATAATAAAAGCTATATACAGTAAACCAACAGCCAACATCAAACTAAATGGACAGAAACTCAACGCAATTCCTCTAAAATCAGGAACAAAACAAGGCTGTCCACTCTCTCCATACCTTTTCAACATGGTACTTGAAGTTCTAGCTATTGCCATACGACAACAAAGGGGGATCAAGGGGATACAAATTGGGAAGGAAGAGGTCAAACTTTCACTGTTTGCAGACGATATGATAGTTTAAATCAATGACCTAAAGAACTCTACCAGGGAACTCTTACAGCTGATTAACACCTTCAGCAAAGTGGCAGGCTACAAGATCAACTCACGAAAATCGGTAGCCCTACTATATACAGATGATAAACGGGCTGAAAGAGAAATCAGAGAAACATCACCCTTTACAATTGCCACAAACAACATAACATACCTTGGGGTAACGCTAACCAAACAAGTGAAAGACCTGTATCGTAAGAACTTTGAATGTTTAAAGAAAGAATTTAAAGAAGCCCTCAGAAAATGGAAAGATCTCCCATGCTCTTGGATAGGTAGGATCAATGTAGTAAAAATGGCATAGAGAAAATGTGGTACATCTACACAATGGAGTACTATTCAGCAGAAAAAATAATGGAATCATGAGATTCGCAGGCAAATGGATGACACTAGAAGAAACCATCCTGAGTGAGGTAACCCAGTCACAAAAAGAGAAACATGGCATGTACTCTCTCATATATGGATTTTAGACATAGATCTGGGGAGTGCCAGCCTACAATCCTATGGCCAGAGAGTCTGGGAAACAGAAACTTCATTTAGTGGCTGATCGAAGAAGAGGCAGACTCCCTTGGTTAAGTACTGAGCTGAACTCAAGAAAGCTAGTAACAGAGAGGGAGGACTGATGATCAAAGGGATTAAGACTGGGCTGGTTTAACCCCCAGAATCAGCTGACCAGACAAAGGTTAACTCTTGAATCCCAGGCATCAGCCTGGGAATCCACCATGGGACTGATCAAGACCCCCTGAATCTGGGTGTCAGTGAGGAGGCCTAGGGAATCTATTGAGCCTTGGGCAGCAGATCAGTACCCATCCCAAGTATACACACGGACTTTGGACTCCCATAGAACCATGTGAGGTGCACTCTCACCCTGAAATCTTGGGGAAGGGTCTAGGCCCTGCCCTATATGAAATGACAGACTATGGACACCCCCATGGAGGGCCTCACCCTCCCTGCGGGAATGAGGGGATAATGGGGGGGGGGGTTGGGAGGAGGGTACGGGAGGAGGGGAGGGAATGGGAGCGGGGCCTGGAACTCACTTCTGAAGCAACCTCGTTTCTTATCTAAATTAAACTGGAAAATAAAATATAAAAAAAAAAAACTTAAAAGCTACAGACCCTACAAGAAGGCAAGCAGTCTTGAAGCACAGTAAGAAAGACTGGCTAGTATAGTGTTGGGAGGAAAGGGTAGGCCACCAGTCAATGAAAATGTGTCATAGAGTGACAAACAGTGCAAGGGGTTTCAGCACAGATGAAACATAACCTAAAGTGTGTTTTGTAAAGGTTTCCTGGATTTTCCAAAGAACAACAGTATTAAAATACAAACAAACAAAACCAGGAAAAAAAAAACCTAACACTTCAAATGTTTTTCTTATACTCTTCTTGACAATAATTATTCTCAATAAAGCTAGAAGGAATTTCATCATGATTTTACTGTGTCTTTAATCTGTGTTTTTCTAATGATTAATGATATTAAATATATCTGTGTGTGTTGTGTGTTTGTGTGTGTGTGTGTAAAAAGACGTTGTGCATGCATTTGTTATTACCCAGCTCGTAACATTTAAATTAATCAATATTTTCTATCTATGCTTTGCCATGTGGTTGGTGGCTTGTTTCCTCTCATCTTGATTCTCTGGTAGCTGCTGGTGTCTCCCAGACTCTGCCCTTCTTCTCTCCTGTATCTCTGCTTGGATTTCCCTTTCCAGGCTAGCTATGTTTTGCCCTGTCATAGGCTAAAACAGCTTTATTCATCAACAAATAAAGGCAGTACACATCTGAAGAGTACAGGACTTCCCACATTACCACATTTATTGAAGAAATCATGGATTCATTTTATGATATCCAGAGAGCAATTGGTTATTTCATTAATGGTAATAACACTAATGTATAAGTCCGCACATCTTGCCAACTTGCCAAGTTGATTGACTTTGAAGTTTGTCAAACTGAGAATTTCAGTAACATTGATGGTGCCTTTTCCCCAGTAGCTTTCCAAGTACCTTCTAGGATTATAAAAGCTAAGTCCCAGGGAGAAAGCTTTTAGCATATTTCCTATTTGAATTCATATGACACAAGTAAAGTATGTGGGGAATTTAACAGCAGTATTTTGTCATCTGGTTCTGGTGAGCCACCCAGGGAAATGAAAGAGTCTGTATTGATTTCCAGGCACCTGGGGGCTCCTTGACTAAATGGTTAATAGGTATCCTAACCATGGCACTCAAGTTTTGCTTAATAACCTAGGGATCTAGGAGCAGTCTTTTCTAGTCATGCAAGTAATCTTTCTTATTTTTAAATCTCTTATTTTTTGAGAGTATAATTACATAATTTCTTCCTTTCTGTATCCCTCAAGGCCTAGCATACACCCTTCCTTGTTCATTGCTCTTTGTCAAATTTATGGCTGCTTTCTCACTAATTATTGTCACAAACACATGTGTATGTGTATGTACACATATATTCTGAAATAAACAACACACACACATTTTGGAATTTTTCACATTCTTCTAGGAATGATGCAGATCAATAAAACAACTGATAAGTACTGGTAGAGTAGGGGAAAATGCATCCCCCATTCACTAATGGTGGTTCTGATAAAATCAGGGTTTTCAATGCTTTCTTTATTCTGTATGTTTGGTGTTTGGATGATTATGTGGCCAGGGGACTTTCTTTTGTGGTTCACTCTATTTGGTGTTTTTTAAGCTTCTTGTACTTTCATTGGCATGTCTTTCTTTAGGTTGGGAAAGTTTTCTGCTATGATACTGTTGACTCTGTTTTCTGCACATTTGAGGTGGGTTTCTTCGCCATCTTCTATACCTATTATTCTTAGGTTTGCTCTTTTCGTGGTGTCCCAAATTTCTTTGATATTTTGTGTTAGGGATTTGTTGAACTTAAGATTTTCTTTGGTTGATGAATCTATTTCTCCTGGTGTATCTTTTTTTTTTTTTTTTTTTTTTTTTTGGTTTTTACGAGACAGGGTTTCTCTGTATTGTTTTGGAGACTGTCGGTCCAGCCTGGCCTCGAACTCACAGAGATCCGCCTGCCTCTGCCTCCCGTGCTGGGATTAAAGGACAATAGTTACTTTAACTATTGTCCTTGCTCTGCTTCTGAGTTGACCTTCTTTCACTATTCACAGCAAAACTCAACACCGGTTTCACATTATATCCTTCAAATCACTTCTATACTACTATTCCAGTCTTAATCCCTCACACATTCATGTTTCTTTATTATTTCCTCATCCTGTGGTCTTCATGTTGTATATTCATTGCTGAAGATTTGGAGATAGGCTACATACAGGAGTAGGAATGTGAGATATTTTTCTTTCTGGCACTGGGTTAATTTACTCTCTAGAGTAGGATGACGGATGACAAGGAGTGATACAGCTTGGGCATGAGGTATATTTATTTCCATCTTTTTAAGGTTACTCCAAACTGTTTTCAAGGGTAGCTTAACTAGTTTGAAATTCCACCAGTAGTGAATGAGCACTATACATTTTCTCCCTACTCCTACCAGTATTTACCAGTTGTTTTATTGATTTGCACCATTCTGAGAAGAATGTGAAAAACCCCAAAGTTGTTTTGAATTTTCACTTCACTAATTGCTAGGAATGATAAACATTTTTTGAGATGTTTCTTAACTCTTTATATTGTTTCTTTAGAGAACTCTGCACATATCGCAAGTCCATTTTTGAAGGCTCATTTTTTAAAATTCTTTTATCTTTGAGCTACTTGCATAGTCTAGGTATTAGTCTTCTGTCAGATGTATACCTGGAAAATAGTCTGTACTATTTTGTTTCCTATTCTTTGGACTTCTCTTTACCAAGTTGAACATTTCATTGGTTGTGTAGATCCTTTAAGTTTATGAAGTCCCATTGCTAATTGTTGGCCTTCATTCTTGGGCAAACAGGATAAAAAAAGAAGTATTTTCTTTTTTTCTTTGAACATAAAATTTTAATTAATTACTTGGGAATTTAATATCATGCACCCCAATCACACTCCCTTCCCTGTCCTCCCAGGTCTGTCTCTTTTTGTCATCCCTGCAAAAAAAGAAAAAAAATGAACCAACAACCAACCAACCAACCAACAAACAAACAAAAAATCACAAGTCTAATTTATTTTGCCCATTTATTCACTGGAGCATGGTTGAACTCCAATTAGCCAACCTGTTAAATAAAAGTGCCCCCTTCCCTACCATCAGTTTTGCCAAAGGACCTCAGTTGCAGAGAGCTACATCAGCATACATATCATAATTTTTAAGACTTCTCTTTGATGGTTTCGTATCTGGGCTCTTAATTATGGGGGAAGGATGTGGTAGCATAGGGATAGGAGTTGTCACAGAAGTTTTCTATGCCTTTCTTTATCAACGTTGAGTCAGTAATCATCTATACTACTATAAAAGTAGCTTCCTTGCCCTTTACTGCCAACAGGAGCACAGATCATGAACTTCCTCATAGTTTCTGGGGAGATCAGAAAATTTAAGCAGGTCATGTAGGGAGAGAGGAAAATAAAGGGGCTGGTGGAAGTAAATCAAAAGTAAAGTTGAATGAATTAAAAGAAAGTAAACTACAAGCTAGTCTCCAAAACACCAAATAAACCAATTGAAAAGCGGAGTACAGAACTAAATAGAGAATTCTCAATAGAGGAGTCTTAAAAGGCTGACAGCCACTATGAAAGTGCTCAACATCCTTAGCCATCAAGGAAATGCAAATCAAAACAACTCTGAGACACCCCACTCTCACTAGACAGAACTAACAGTCAGAAACTCAACAAAGAAAAAAAAGGAACTAATAGAAGTTATGACCCAATTGGGCTTAACAGACAGCTATAGAACATTCCATCCAAACACAAAAGAATATACCCTCTTCTCAGTGCCACATTGAACCTTCTCTAAAATTGACCACATACTCAACAATATAGCAAACTTCAGTAGCTACAAAATAATTGGAATAATGCCTTGTATTTTATCAGACCACCATGCTTTAACAACACAAATTGCAGAAACCCTACAAAGTCATGGAAATTGAAAAATGCACAATCAACCACCATTCCTAGGTCAAGGAAGAATTAATAAAGAGATTAAAGACTTCCTAGAATCCAATGAGAATGAAGACAGAAACTTACGGGACACTTTGAAAGCAGTGCTAAGTGGCAAGTTCGTAGCACTAAGTAGCCACATGAAGAAAGTGGGGAATAATTACATTAGAGAATTAACAGCACACTTGAAAGATCTAGAACAAAAAGAATCAAACTCACCCCGGAGGAGAAGAATATAAGAAATAATCAAATAGAGGGCTGAGATCAATAGAAGTAGAAACTAGTAAAACAATACAAAGAATCAATGTAATGAAGACTTGGCCCTTTGAGAAAATAAACAAGATACCCAAATCTTTATCCAAAGAGAGAACATGCAAATTAACAAAATCAGAAATAAGTAGAGTAACATAACAATGGACACAGAAGAAATTCAGAGAATTAACAGGTCATAATTTCAAAACATGTACTCCACAAATACGAAAATCTAAAGGAAAATCACATGATCATCTAACTAGATGCTGAAATAGCCTTTGACAAAATGCAATACCCCTTCTTATAAACATCAGGTATAACACGAACATACCTAAAAGTAATATGCAACAAACTGACAGTCAATATCAAACTAAATGGAGAGAAACTCAACCTGATTCTTCTAAAATCAGAAGCAAGACAAGGCTATCCATGCTCTCCATATCTCTTCAATACTGTACTTGAAGTTTTAGCTAGAGCAATAAGACAACAAAAGGAGATCAAGGGGATACAATTGGAAAAGAAGAAGTCAAACTTTTACTATTTGCAGATGATAAAATAGTTTGCATACATGACCTGAAAAATTCTATCAGGGAACCCCTACAGCTGATAAACACCTTCAGCAAAGTGGCAGGATACAAGATTAACTCAAAAAATCAATAGCCCTATTATATATAGATGATAAATCAGCTGAAAAAGAAATCAGAGAAACATCACCCTTTACAACTGATACAAACAAAATAAAATACCTTGTGGTAAAACTAAACAAGCGAAAGAACTAAACAAAACCTTGAGACTTTAGAAAAAGAAATTAAAGAAGATACAAGAAAATGGAAAGATCTCCCATGCTCTTGGATAGGTAGGATCAACATAGCAACAATGGCAATCTTACCAAAAGCAGCCTACAGATTCAATGCAATCTCTATCAAAATACCAGCACAATTCTTCACAGACCTTGAAAGAACGATACTCAACTTTGAATAGAAAACTAAAACACCCAGGATAGCAAAAATAACCCTGTACAATAAAGAAACTTCCAGAGAAATCACCATCCCTGATTTCAATCAAGCTCTCTTATAGAGCTCTAGTCCTAAAAGCAGCTTGGTATTGGCACAAAAATAGACAGGTAGACCAATGTAATCCAATTAAAAACCCTGATATTAACTCACACACCTACAAACACCTGATTTTTGACAAAGAAGCTAAAATTATACAGTGGAAAAAAAGAAAGCATCTTCAACAAATGATGCTGGCATAACTGGATGCTGTACTGTAGAAGATGCAGATAGTTCCATATCTATGACTATGCACAAAACTTAAGTAGAAATGGATCAAAGACCCTCAACATAAATCCAGCCATACTGAAACTCTTAAAGGAAAAAGTAGCAGGTACCCTCGAGTAAATTGGCACAGGAGACCACTTCCTGAACATAACATCAGTAAGTAGCACAGACACTGAGATTGACAATTAATAAATGGGACCTCCTTAAACAGAGAAGCTTTTGTAAGTCAAAGGGACACATTCAACAATTAAAAAAGGACAACCCACAGAATGGGAAAAGATATTCAGCAATCCCTTTCTGACAGAGGATAGATTTCCAAAATATGCAACAAAGTCAAGAATTAGTAACAAAACATCAAATAATCCAATTAAAAAGTAAGTTACTGAAGTAAATAGAAAATTCTCAATAGAGGAATCTAGAATGACTGAAAGATACATAGAAATTGCTCAACATCCTTAGCCATCAGAGAAATGCAAATCAAAACAACTCTGAGATACCATCTTACTCCTGTCAGAATGGCTTAAATCAAAAACACCAATGACAGTTTATGCTAGAGAGGATATGGAGAAAGGGGAACACTCCTCCATTGCTGCTGCAAGTACCAAATCATGCAGCCACTTTGTAAATCATTATGGCAGTTCTACAGGAAAATGGGAATCAGTCTACCACAAGATCCAGCAATTCCACTCTTAGGCATATACCCAAAAGATGCACATTCATAAAACAGGGACATCTGATCAACTATATTCAAGGAGCATTATTTGTAATAGCCAGAACCCGGAAGCAACCTAGATGCCCCTCAACTGAAGGATGGATAAAGAGAAGGTGGCACATTTACACAATGGAGTACTACTCAGCAGAAACAAACAATGGAATCTTGAAATTCACAGACAAATGGATGGAACTAGAAGAAACCATCCTGAGTGAGGGAAGCAAATCACAAAAAGACGGTCATGGTATGTACTCACTCATATATGGCTTTTAGAAATAGAGTAAATGATTACCGGCCTATAATCCACACCACCAGAGAAGCTAGGAAATAAGGAAAACTTTAAGAGAGACTTCCATGGTCCTCCAGAGAACAGGAAAGGGTCAAGATCTCCTTAGCTTAATGGGATCATGGGGCCAGGGGAGAGGGAGTTAGGAGAAAGAGAAGGGGAGAAGCGGAGGGGAGAGGAGGACATGAGGGAGCCAGAAGATTGAATCAGGAGAAAAATAGAGGAGCATATTAAAAGAGATATCATAATAAAGGGAGCCATTATAGATTTAAATAGAAATCTGGCACTAAGGGAATGCCCAGAGATCTACAAGCAGTAGTGGAGTTGCTACTTTAAATGCCTTTCCCTGATAATGAAATTGATGACTACCTCATATACCATTATAGAGCCTTCATCCAGTAGCTGATGGAAGCAGAAGTAGACACCCACAACTAATCACTGAGCCAAACTCCTGAGGTCCAGTTTCAGAGAGGGAGGAGTGATGAGCATAGGGGTCAAGACCAGGCTGGAGAAACCCACAGAAACAGCTGACCTGAACTAGTGGGAGCTCATGGACAATAGAATGATAGCTGGGAAACCATCATAGGAATATTCCAGACCCCCTGAATGTGGGTGTAACTTAGGATGCCTGGGAAATCTCTGGGGCCTCTGGCAGTAGATCAGTATTTATCCCTAGTACACTAATGGGCTTTGGGAGTTCAGTCCACATACAGGAATACTCTCTCAGCCTGGATACATGAGGGAGGACCTAGGTCCTGCTCCAAGTGATATGTCATAGTTTGAATATCCCCCATAGAAGGTCTCATCCTCATTTGGGAACAGAAATAGATGGGATATGGAGTTGTTAGGTTCAGAGGAGCATAGGAGGGGGAGAGCCCTGGAATTGATGGGTAAAACAAGCTTGCTTCTAATTTAAATTAAAAAAAATCACATACACCAAACAAAGAGAAATATAAACACCAAGCCATCCACAACCCCTTGAATGCAGAATGGTTTTCTGCCTACATGATTTACTAGGACAATGGTGAAACAAAGCTTGTGAGAGTAAACAACCAGTAACAGATCTGATTTAAAATCCAAAGCATGAAACAAGGCTCATACCTGACACGGTTTGAGCAACCAAGATCCAGAGACCTGATAGGCCATGGACTGAAGGTAAAACCACACAATATTTGTCTAAAATGAGGTAGCAAAACATGGTCCTAGGGACGTTCTGGTATGCTCAGAGATCAGTGGCTTGCGCAGCTGTCACCACAGAAGCTTTCTCCTGCAGGAGATGGGAACAAATGCAGAGACCCAGAGCCAGACATTGCACAGAGAGTGAGAGAATATGAAACACTCAACCCTAAATGGGATGTCTCCATTAAATCCTTCCACTTAGGGCCCAGGAAACCCAATAGAAGTGAGAATGGACTATGTAAGAGATAAGAGGGGTTAGGGTATACCAAGAAAATGAGGGTCTCTAAAACAACATGAGAAAAACTCATTTGAACTCACAGAGATGGAAGAAGAATATGGAAGAGAAGTCAAAAATAACAAAATAATGATTTTATAGGTATGGGAAATTTTACAAAACTAGAAATATTTTATAAATAAATCAGTGAAAATTTCTTGCTTTATTTCAAATCAGTTCTTGATAACAAACCATTATTATTCTACATAATAAAAGAATATGGCAACTTTAGACTACCTGGTACTTGCAGTCTTGTTCTCATGATGAAAAGACATATTCCTCTGCCTTGCTCTCTACAGCAGACTACAATTTTGACTGTGACTGACATGTCAACAAGTATTGTGCAAGCTTCCACTTTCTCTTTTGTTCAGCTTCCTCGCCTCGAGCTGTTGATCCTTTCAAACTGACCACGATTTCTTACTAAATGCTCATTAAATGTGTGGGCTGTGTTTTCCATTTCTGCCTTTCTCAGCCTCACAGGGACAGCATGCTTCTGTCACCTAACTCTTTCCAGTCCAACTGCATCCTCCTATGTCTGCCAGTTCTGTCTCGTTTTAGGCCTGCTGTGCTGCTGCCAGTTGCTCAGTGGGACATCAAAAAGATACTGAATGAACAGAAAAAGTTGATAAATGACACAGAGCGAAGGGCCACTTAGAAGTTTCTCAGTGTCACCAGAAAAAACTCAGTGTAACCCCCACAATGAGGGATGGGGATTGTGGGTGTTCCCCTTAGAAAACAGCTGTGAGGTACAGTAAAACACTTCTCAGGAGAACATTAACAAAGAATGGAAATGATAGTGAAGGACCAAAAGAAAAAAATAGTGATGCTGATTTTCATACCTTACTTTCCTGATTGTAGAATTCTAGAGTCCATCACTAAGCTAGTACCACAGAAGAGTTTAGAGTGTGCTCCAGTGGTTGCATTTTCAGCACATCCACCTGTAAGTGCTTAGATGAAAGCACTGATAAATGCTCATTATGTTGACGCTCATGCACAGCATCAGTCATCCTATCATTTCATAGTCTGTTTCATTTAGAAGTACACTTCACTTCAGAGGAGAGGGCCAAAACGTTTCAGGGTAACAGTGGTGTTTCCATGCTCTCTTGTAATATCTGAATCCACTTGGCGAGAAATCTTTGCAGCAGAAGTGAAAGAACGTGATCTTTTCATAAGTAGAGTGAAGGGCATCAGGTGCAAGTTTAGCTACCTACAGACCAAGGAAGAAATACACCTCATTAGGCAGAGTTTCGAAGAAGGCTGCTTATTGGGATTTTCCACTCAGAACCAAGATCAATGTCAGAGCAAAAGAAGTCCAAAGACCAAAGGAGAAATGTCAAATTCCTCTAACAAAGTCCTGGCAATTCTCTATAGAAGCATTATCAGGACAAATAATGATTCTTGGAAAAGACGTAACACATCCAATACCAATAAAGGAAAGTGTGTGTGTGTGTGTGTGTGTGTGTGTGTGTGTGTGTGTGTAATAGTGAAGTTTCCAAGATCTTTCTGCTGTGATTATGTTTAACTGTCAAGGTCTGGTTAGGATATTGAATGGCATACTAATTCTTAATGCCATTACCATTCTGGAAACAAAAACAGATGCTTTGATATCAAATTGCCTTTTGATAACTGTTTTCAAACTATTTCCTTTATCAAGGTACTTTGGACATACTTTGTACACAGTCCAAGTTCACAAAGTACAAAAGATATAAACTTTTCTTTTCATTATTTAACATACCAAGTATGTGCCAAACATTTAGGATTTCACTCAAATTTCATGTACTGATCATAGAGAAGTATGTGAATGTGACAGAATCTGGTCTCCCAAGGTGTTGTTCATTGACTCATACTCCTGGCACACCTTGCCACTCTTGACAGAAACACTCAGATCAAGTGGAGTTCACAATAAATCTGGGTAGTCCTTTAACACACCAATATAATTTGGCCCTCTGGGTTTCTGCAACAGAGAACTTTGTATAGAAGTACTGAAATTTTAGGCTGTACAGGTGTATGACAGAATTATTTCTATTCTTTGACCTCTCTATGGCCATAGTATATCCCCTAAATGCTCAGATCAATAGATTGGATTGGGCTTTTTTGATCCATTAAAAAAACTGATCATATACCTACTACTCTGTAGTCATAGCTCTTCCCTGGGATATCTCAACATGTTTTCCTCTCAAATTCATTACCTACTCACCCCGACTCCACCCATGCTGGAATTTTGTCTCGATGCCTTTTGCAGATAACCAACTACAGCTGCTGTGAATATCTATGTGCAATGGCTATTTCATTCCCAGGAGAAAGCATTTCACAGTCTTCCCAAACCCTAGGCTGTCAAAATCTTTATCACTTTTATGTGATGTTCTTTGAGCTTTGAGTGGGGGAGGTTATTTAACTGACCTATATAAGTGTACACTTGAATGCAAAGTACATACTCTGAATTTAAAAATCCTCACTGGAAAAGAAGATTCTCTGCCCAGGATGGGAGCATTAAATTCTATTACTGTAAATATTAATATTGAGAAGGAAGTTTGATGCCATGATCTTTTAGAAAAACAGTAAGTTTCCACAATCATGGACTTTTGATGCAGTACCATTTTCAGGCATGAAATCCCTTCAGTGGAGTCGCTAGCCCTCAAGTGCATCACTGTGCAAGAGGATGCATGCATATGTTTTTTTCTCTCTGCCAGCAACCTGAATACCACTCTCTTTCATTATGCAAGGTAGGCAGCAGGTAGGTAGACATTCCCTGATCAGTTTGAGATTGATGTCTATATCACGAAATTCAAACTGGTGGTGCCTTCATTAGTAAATCTGACCATATATACTGGTCAATTAAATGTAATGGTCATAGCCAGTACTGTTTGGAGTACATTTGGAGACTCCTTAACCAATAATATAAAGAGAGCAATCCTATACTGGACACTGTTAGTCTTTTTATATACATTATAAAATCAAAGCATGGGATCTTTTGGCTGATGTGCCAACTTCACCCCCATCCTGTCTTTATTACTCTTTATGATATCCCTGGGATTCGCTGTCTTTTTGTAAAGTTGTAGTTTTCATAATTGAACTGATAATTTTCTGCATAATTCTCCTCTGAAGTTATGCTTCTCACCAGAACTTTATTATTACTATTAATGTGAGAACATTATTAGATACCTTAAGGCTCAAGGTAGAAAAAAGTATATAGCAAGGTAGTATAGCAGGAGTAAGATAAAGTCAAATAATGTTTTTGATAAGTGATGGAGAAAGAAATGACACAGGCTTGTGAAGTGTACATCTTAGTGTAAATAAGCAGCTGATAAGCAGAACATTTCACTGTTGGGGGATATTCCATCACACTGTAAACCCTTGGTTTGCATTTGAGTTAGTTAGGTTGTGTTAGCAGCTAGTTGACAGAAGTATTCCAGATCATCAGAGGACATCCAGGGGATATAAAAGGCACAAGAAGTAACAGGGTGGGGTTTGGAGTAGCATATATTTTTCTTGTTTGGATAAGCAGAACATGGGTCTGTGGATGCTGCCAAGGACAGAGGGTTAGCTAGTTGCTTCTCAGCCCCTCTGAGCTCTCATACTTTTCACCAACCTCTTAATCTTAAGTCTTATTCATAAAAAGAATGATAGAGATTTAGCTAAAGCTAGCTATAGTAGCAGCATCAGGGCCAGTAACTATAGGAACAGAATTTCTGCTAGGCTGTGACGTGAGGAGCCAGGCCAGTGTTAGCTAGATAAGAAGGCTAGTAACTATGGAGTTGCAATTGAAGGCTAAAATAGCAGTAGATTAAAGCACAGCCACTGGCCCAAGTTAAAACAACATTTCACTGTCAGTATGTGGGATTATCACCCAAGTGACTGGATCTAAAGAATGTCTAGAGAAGCCATAGTGTTTGTATAATAGTTTTTACCATCATATTCTGGTCCCTGCGTCTTTTTTAAAAACAATGTATAAACCAACCCACAATAATCAGTTAATGTTTCTATAGAGGATATTGGGTTTAGAATTTAGCCAAACTGAGATCTCTAGAGTATCTTTCCTCTGGTTATAGTAACATATCCCAAACCAGAAAATTTTGGAATGTGCTGACAATTCATTTTCTAAGTAGAGGTGGAAGAGGAGTCCAGTGGCACAGGAAATTATCCCCCAAATCAACAATAAAATTATATCAAATTTAAAGTTTTACACAGCAAAGAAAACTCTCAGGAGAGCAAACAGTCTACAGATTGGCAGAAATTGTCACCGGACATGTTAGACAAGTGGTTGATTTGTAGAATATATAAATAACTGAAAAGATTTTACACCCAAACAGCAAAAACAACCCATAAATGGACTAATAAAATGCATAGCTCACAAATGAAACATAAGAGCCAACAAATATTTTGAGTATATTCAACAGAATTAGCCATGACAAAAATTAATTAAAACTATTTTGAAAGTCCATCTCATTCTAGTCAGAATGCCTAATAACAAGGAAAACAAATGACAACAGACACTAGCGAGGTTGTAAACCCTTACTTCCAGAGTGGCTACAATCACTAATTCAGCCTTTACAGAAATCAGTTCAGAGATTTTTCAAAGTACTAAGAGTAGATCTATCATCTGACCCAGATACCCCACTCCTAGGCATACACTCAAAGGTCTGTATGTCCAACAGAGATATTTGCATATCTATGCATATTGCTCCAGTATTTACTATTCACAATATATAGGAAATGGAACAAGCCCAGATTCCATCAATAGAATAGATATTTAAATGCAACAAATGTACAGGGAGGAGTTTTACTTAGCTGTAAAATAAATGAATGTATGAAGTTTTCAGATATATGGAAGCATGTGAAAGTTTCGTATTCACCAAGGCAGCTAAAATTTAGAAAGACAAAAATCATGTTGTCTCTCACATGCAGAAAATAATTTCTGATCTTTGTATGCATGTCCACAAATGTAAGGGGTGGACATACACTATAGATAAGAACACCATGAGAGGGAATCAAGAAATGGTGAAGAAGAGAAAGAGTGCAGCATTCACATGGGAGATGAAAGCAATAAGGAAGGTACATACAAAATAATATGTCCCCTTTGGGGCTTCAGCAAGCATCTTCAGTGCTATTTATCTCTTGTACATTCATCGCTCTCTTTTGAGCTTCTCTCCTCCCCAGCTGGAGTTCTCTCCCAGATTTTCCATTTCCCACTTTATGTCACCTACAATCAATTATTGCCCTCTCAGAAACAATGAACCTTTTCCAAGCCTTTGGTCCTCTTATATTGTCTTGGTTTTTATGGTTTCTTCATGTTGTATACTTACATCTGAGGATTTGCATGGAGAAACATATGTATTTTGTTTTCCTGTGTCTGTGATATCTTGCTCAGTAGATTTTGTACTCTATCCAATTTCATGATTTCTTTCTTCTTTTAAAGATCAATAGTGTTGTGTTGTGTAGATTTTTGTCATCCATTCATCTTCTGAATGATGCATAGTTTGTTTCAATTTTCTGGTAACTTGAATAGGGCAGCAACAAACACTGATGAGCAAGTATCTGTGGAGTAAGATGTACAGTCCTTTGGATATTTGCAAAGAGTGCCATATTCAGGTCACATGGTGATTTGTTTTTTTTCTTTTTGAGGATTCTCTACACTGATTACCAGAACTACTGTACCACTGTGGGTCCCTATTTCTGCACAATCTCACCAGCAACTCCTAGGGATAGACTCATATATTGGTTTTCCAATATATCGTGGTCAGCTCTGAAAACGTATATACTCACACAGAAGAGTAATGTATTCTACTACTTGTATTATACATTTGTAGATATGTCTGTGTGTGTCACAACAATAATTGAAAAACAAGGCTATCAACTTAACAGGGGTTTGGGGGAAGGTGTGTTGGAGGATCTAAAGGGAGGGCAGAAGGGGCCAGGTGATGTAATTCTAGTCAATTAGCAATATATTTTAAACAAGAACCAATATCCTGTTAATGATTCATGAAAATGTCCTACCTGCTAACTGTTTTTTGTTTTACTTCCTTCTAGAAACTTTTGGAAAATTCTGGAGCTGTATAAAATCACAGAAAAACCTTGGTCTCTCCTGACTTGAGTGTTTACATCCAGTATATGGTCTCTGTTGTATTCTTCTTGAGGCTCCACTGAGGTTGCACAAAGGAAAATCCATTCTCACTTAACAGAACCTGAAGGTACTGTGAGCAGTTGGTGTCACTTGAGGCAGGTGCTTCTCACATGGTGGGGACCAGGAACAGTCACAGAATTTTAGGCTTTGTGTAGAACCATCTTAAGTGGAAAAAAAGCCTCTTCCCTTCCTTGCTTTAACTTCTGCCTTCTTTCAAATCACATTTTTCTTCATAGCAGAGAGGGTGTTTTTTTTAAAAAGGAGTTTTCATTTTTTTCTTTTTTATGATATAAAGAGTATTCCTTCATTTATTCTCATTGTTTGCAAACATCACCCTGCCAGGAACTATGGGCCATTTCAAGCTTATGTTGTTCAGTCAATCCCTATGATACCTTCAATGCAGCAGCAATTCCTGAGAAGAATAAGTAGATTGGACAGTGTCATATCTTTGAAAATCCCGTGCCTATCAATCAGCCTTGCTTCCAGCCTAACCTTATATATCAGGATGTAGGTATAGAGGAGAATCCACAGGGTCAGCGCAATTAAGTAGCATGATCATTTTTCAGTAATACATAGAGGGCAAATCAAAATCATGAATAAATTATTTAAAACACTCAAGAGTTTCTGAATTTATACTATTTTAAGATTAACAGTAAGCCACGCTTGTGTTTCTAGTAATAAGTAAAACTAGGGCTAGAAAAACATGCGTATTAGTTTCTTTTCTGTTGATTTGACTTAAAAAATAATCAAAACACACTTAAGGAAAAAGTTTAATTTTGGCTTACAGTTCAAGAAAAAATGAAGCTGAGTGGTGGTGGCATACGTCTTTAATCCCAGCATTTGAGTGGCAGATGCAGGTCAATCTCTGTGAGTTTGAGGCCAGACTGGTCTATGCGAAGCTACACAGAGAAACCTGGCTCGAAAAAGAAAAAACAAGACCAACATATAGTAAGGAGGCATCATAGCCAACTTCAGGAACCAAGCATCAGATTGCTAGAGCTGGAAGCTAAGGTGTATTTTATTTAACTGTAAACACAAAATAGAGAGAGTACAGGAGGTGGTGTGAGCCTCCAAACTCTCAAATCCCATTCCACAGTGACATCCTTTCTCCAGTAAGACCCCATTTCCTATACCTCCACCACCAGCACCATCCAAAGGGGCAAAGTATTCAAATGCATGAGGACATGCTCATTCAAATCACCACAAATTGAGAACTGAATTACATTTCAGAGCTCAGTGGAGAGAATATAAGGCAGGATTTTCCACTATAATTTCAACTTAAAAATCACATCAAATCAAATCTAGGAGACATGCTATAATAGCATCAGAATTCATGGCATGCATGGTTCTTCTAATGGTAGAGTTTTTCCATACACACATGGATATAGCCACACACATAATCGTAGAGTCACACATTCCCACTCTTACACACACACTCACACACACGTTCACATACACACACATTCCCACAAATATAAACACGCTTTTCTAGACATACCCTTCATCAGAGATGCTCTGGCCCAAAGTAGAAAAATAATCTACATCATTGTCTAGACCTACAGCAGAAACCGAATGAGTCAGAAAGTTGAAGTCACAAGATCTTCGGTATCCAGCTGGGTCCTGGGACTGTAGTGCTAAGTAAATGTCATCTCAGGCAGTGATGACAAGACATATGACAGGACAAAGTTTTGTCAGAGTTAGCAGCCTACAGTAGTATCCAGCATGCGGGAGACAGCAACAGCCTGGTCCTGCCTACTTATTCCTCAGGTCCACGCTTGGAAGGAATCATGTGGATTAGGAAGCATCAGGTAGAAAAGTTACTAATACTAAAGAAGAGATGGAGACACAGGTTAGAGTCAGGAGGGCAATAAATAAACTTGGGAAAAAGCCCCAGGCTTATTACACACAGTCGTTCTATACCCCAACCAAAAGTGTGGGAAGGCAAAAAGATTTCCTTACTAAGATACAAAGAATAGGCAAGAATAATTACCTTCTCAATACCCATCACATCAACTAGCCACACCCCAAACCAAGTATCCTTTTTTCAAGACAACCTACACAATAGCCATACCTTGGATAAATATCCTTTTGTTAAAGTAAAACATCCGTCAGTTACTTCTTAGTCCAAATATCATGTAGTTTAACCCTGAAAGAGCAATATTATGTTTGAATTTCAAGATGAAATGGAAGCATTTCTATGGCCCCTGAAACATTCCCTTTTACAATTTTTTGAGAGCAGATTACTTGTTGATTCTATGAATTTAGCTTTTCCAGTTGAAGTCAGTGGGAAGAAAAATGGAAGGTAGACTTCTGTCCTCCTTTTGCAAGTGTAGGACATTCATTTCCTTGTTTCCTTCAATCTATCTGATTAATACAAAAATTGTCTGAGAGTAAATTTTGTTATTTTCATGGAACAAAGATGATTTTGTTTTTCAGCATATACAAAGCCCTACATTTTTACTTTCATAGTTTCCATCTTCAATAGTTATTCTTGGAATGCTAAACTATATTCGCCAATTTTTTGCTTTCAGAAATCTGACAACAGTTTTATCATTTTTCTCTAAAGTAGAAAAACACACATTCATAAAAAATTATTATATGCTGAATGGTGGTGGCACATGACTTTAATTCCAGCACTCGAGAGGCAAAGGCATACAAATCTCTGTGAGTCGGAGACCAGCCTAGTCTATAAGAACTACTTCCAGGACAGCCTCCAAAGCCACAGAGAAACCTTGTCTCAAAAACAAAACAAACAAACAAAAAACTATTATATTTGTTTTATATGTTCAATGCCTTAAAATTTCATCTTGATATTCTTTTTATTAATTTTTTATACATTGATATTATTTCTTCCTCCTTACTCCTCCCAGATCATGCCTATCTCCCTAACCACTCAACTTAAGTTCTTTTTCTAAGTTTCTTCCTCAAAAGAAAAAAGAGAACCCTGAAACAAAAACCAAAAAATAAAAATGAACAAAAACTGTAAAAATATCAATAAGATAAAAAATACGAACTTAAAGGTTCAGGATCAATGAAGAAAAGAAGGCAGAAATATCAGAAGAGACAGATGATTTCAAGGACATTATTTCATCTAGACAAAACAGGACTTAAAAATACATGATTTCACAGGGAAGTTTACAGCTTGCTGAAGACATGCACAAGTCAAAGCAGGCAAAATTCCAGTAGCAAGAAGGGAAGCAGCCATAAAGTCCCTCAACTAACCAAGGAGCTTTTCGAACTTGATAATTATGGAAGATGAAAAGCCAGTTGTCTTAGTTTGGGTTTTCATTGCTGTAAAGAGACACCATCACCCTGGCCATTCATAAAGAAAACATGTATGGGCCCAGCATGCTTCTGCGGCACTGCTCTGCTGCCCTCACAAAGAAAACATTTAACTGGGGTAGCTTCCTTACAGTTTCAGAGGTTCAGACAGTTATGACAGGAAACATGACAGCATGCAAACATACTGCTATTCATGCAACAAGAAATCAGGTGATTGTTACACTGAGTGAAGCTTAAGAAAAGAGACTTCAAACCCTGCCCTAACAATGATACACTTTCTCCAACAATACCATATGAACTCCAACAAGGCCACAGCTCCTAATAGTGCCACTCCACTTGGGGGTCATTTTCTTTCAAAGCACCACATCAGGTTTCTCCAGAAACACTGGGTGCCACTGCTCATATTAACCACTCTGGCGTATGTCCAGAGAGGTTGGCCAAAACAAAACAGGCTATTCTTTTAATGACAAATGTTATTTATTTACTTTATTCCAAATTAATTTTTCACAAAATACATTCTGATCATGTTTTCCAAATCCTTCACACCTCCTCATCTACCCAATCCCATGTCCTTTATTTTTTCTTTACAAAACAAAAAAAGAATATAAAATGTTAAAAACAAAAGAAACACACAAACATACATACTCAGGCAAGCACAGACAAATGCATACACCACCACCACCAACAATAACAGAATAAAACATAAAAACACTACTGTAGAAAGCATAATATATGAGCAAAAACTCAGGAACCCCCCCAAAAAAGCCCAAACAAAGCAGTAAATGATAAAACAAAATACAACTGAGTAAATTTTGCATAGACTGTCTATTGATGTTCATGGTGCCTAGCAGTTTTTAAGTTATTGTTTTACTTATTTTACATAATGATCACAGTTCTCTTTCTTCCCCTCCTTCCTTCCTCTCCCCACTCCTACTCCCATCCACCCCTCCCATCCACTCCAACTCTGTTCAGAAAGTGACAGGCCTCCTATAGGCTTGTATAAAGCATGGCCTATCAATGGGAGGCAGGACCAGCTCCCTCCCACTGATGCATCGATTGTCATGGGCAGGTCCTGATTCCACTGCTAGGAGTCCCACAAACAGACCAAGCTACACAACTTTCATCCATATGCAGAGGGTCTAGTTCAGGACCATTCGGGGTGCCTTGCTATAGGTTGAGAGTCGTTGAGCTCCCATGAGCTCAGGTCAGCTGTCTCTATGGGTCACTTGTCATGACCTTAAGCCCTCTGGTTTGTACAATCCTTTCTTCCTTTCAACTGGACTCCAAGAGCTCTGCTCAGTGCTTGGCTGTGGATCTCTGTATCAGCTTCCATCAGTTACTCCCATCCTCAAGTTTACCCAGGAGATCGTATCTATTTCCCCTTCTCAGGGAAATCCATGGGTCTCTCTTTGGGTCCTCCTTTTCACCTAGCTTTTTTGGCGTTGTGGATTTACAGTTAATATATACTTATGAATGAGTACATACCATTTTTATCTTGCTGGGTCTGGGTTATCTCACTTGGGACGATTTTTTTTCTAGTCCATCCATTTGCTTGCAAATTTCAAGATGTCATTTTTTTATGTTGGTTTATTTTTTCCTTTGAGTAATATTCCATTGTATAAATGGACCATATTTCTTTATCCTTTCGTCAGTTGAGGGGTACCTAGGTGTTTTTTTATTTCTGGCTATTATGAATAATGCTGCCATCAACATAGTTAAGCAAGCGTCCTTGTGACATGATTGAACATCCTTTGGTGGGTATGGCTGGGCCTTTATGTAGATTGACTCCAAATTGTCTGGGAAACCACTATATATGGATTTCCAAAGTGGCTATACAAGTTTGCACTCCCACCAGCAGTGGAGGAGAATTTCCCTTACTTCACATTCTTTCCAGTATGGGCTGCCATTAGTGTTTTTGACCTTAGTCATTCTGACTGGTAGAAAATGCTATATCAGAGAGCATTTCCATGATGGTGTTATATTATTTTTTTTATATATTTTTGGGGATCATCCCCCTGTCAGATATGGGCTTGGTAAAGAACTTTTCTCATTGTGTAGGCTGCTGCTTTGCTTATTGATTGTGTCCTTTGCCTTAAGAAGCTTTTCAGTTTCAGGTGGTCCTATTTATTAATTGTCAATCTCAGTGTCTGTGCTACTGGTGTGGTGGCTTATACTTCTAGTGAGACACCATTGGGGAAAATTAATCATTCATGTGCAAGCAGATGTTAATTGGGGACAGCTTCTTGGGTAGGGTTGGGAGCTCATATCCTCTTACCTCTCAGTGCTGAGACTCTGTTGCACTTGAACTTGTGCAGAGCCTATGCATGTTCTCTTTGTGTTTTCCTATGTATATCAGTTGTCTTGGATCCGGCAGACACTTATTTCCTTGGTGTAGTCCATCCCCTCTTGCTCTTACAGCCTTAGTACCTCTTCTTTATAATTACATGAGCTTTGAGGATAGGCATTTGATGAACACATCCCACTTATAACTGAGTTCCAAAATCCTTCCCTCTCTGCACACTGTCCGGTTGTGGGTCTCTGTGTTAGTTCCTGTCTACTGCAAAATGAACCTACTTTGATATCTGACTGAGACACTGATCCATGGATATTGCAGGATGTCATTAGGAGTCATTTTATTATTATATTCCTTTGGTAGAATGATGACTTAAAACTTGAAATACCACAAGAATCATTGTGGACAAACTACTGGATCATTGAAGGTGAAAATCTGGCAGATTTCGATAGTGGTAATTAATATGACTACAATTAATAGCAGTAAAATTAATAAAACTACAGTTGACACTGAATGTTGAAGCAACTGAAGAAAGGACAACTCACCAAGTAAGTTAAGGGAATTTCAAATGATTATAACTGTACCTGATTGTAGATAAATAAAGAAAATTATCAAGAGAATTCTTTTGGAATCTACATCACAAATGTGCTTTTCTTTTATTATTAATATTTTTATTTAGATAAATACCATCCTTAGCAAACTTTTGTGTATTTATTTTGTAAAAGAATATTCATCTACATGTGTTGGAATTTTCATGATTTCTATTTGACCTCACATCTGATTATATAATATTCATTTAGATTCCAAACACCTCTGATATAGAATGACTGACCTTATATTAAAAGAAAATATTTTGAGTAAAATTATTTAATATCCACTTGACTTTACTTCACAGTTTAAAATTCTTTCCTGATTTCTTTCTGCTGTCCATTATGTGCTTTCTATTTTCAGTATTTATTATTTACTCATAATGTCTTTTATCTTTTAATGTTAGAGTGTTACGAATCAGAGGGTAGTTGAATGTTGATAACTTGTGTTAATGTGCATGGGAAAGCACTGTAAATGTCTGGCATACTTGACTGATGAAGTCATTAGATGAAAAGATTTCATTCTGGGATGTTTCAGGTGTGTTTTGTTTGCTTTATTTTACAAATCAGGCATTTTATGTATTATACTTTGTTTCAGGATGTATTTTTCAGAGTTAAGAGAAGTGTGTGTATTTCTGCTATTTGTTTTCCTTTGAGAGCTACTGTAATTGTATATTTTATACATTTTATCGTCCACCATTTCTTGCTGCTTAATAATGGGTCATGGATGTTTTGGAATTCTTGTTATTTTATTGCCATGCAATTGCTAATTTGCCACTTCCCTTCATTACTGTGTATTATTTAGTTCTATTTTGTTAGAGGATATTCTTTGTATAATTACAATCTGATTAAGTGCATTGAAACTTTTATTGATGTGGCATGTTCTATTCTAAAGAAAGTTCTAGAAGTTTTCAGGAAATATGTCCTGCCACTCATACCTGTGCTGTTTAAATCTGCCTATTTTTCATATGAATATAATTCTTTACCAACTTGTTGATAATATAATTTAGCCTTTTTTTGAAATTCAGAAGCAAATTGCTGCATTATCTTACTCTCCTCTATCAGTTTTGTGCCATGGATCTGACAATTTAATTGCTTTCAAATACATTTTTTGTAATATATTGGGCCTATAAATGTTAATATTTTCTAGAACATTGTATTATATCAAGTTTTCTTTGTTCTAAACAAGAAATTTTGTCAACTTCTATTTTAACTATGTCATAATTTAGCTATTACTCTTTCTTTCATTTAAAAATAACATGGGTTGTTTTCTTCTTCCTAGTTTGAAGATGCTCTGTATTACTTTGAGTGTATTGAAGCTCAACAGTCTGAGACTCTTTGAGATTACTCTTCTTTGTTTTCTTGAGCTGTCTGGGTGAATAAACCTCATATATTTAGTCCCTTAGTAGCCTTTGTCTCAGGTTTGGATGGGCATTATTTTCTATTGGGCACCATGCTGGTTTTATTCTGTTTTCTTTTGCAAAAATTTTATGTTTTATACTAGTTTGTTTCTATTATGAAGGTAAATTAGATAATACATTATAAAAATCAATTTATTGCATCTTCAAAAATTAAAAACAAACATAAAAGCATAACTGTCTAATAATCTTCCACTTGATGCATACCTTAAATTGTATGTAAGCTACCCACAGTCATTTCAGTGCTATTTACAAGAGCTAAATCATGTACAATAATGTTCCGTTAAACAGATTAATAGATAAAGAAAATGTGCTTTGTGTGCACAATTGAGTTTTATTCAACCACAAAGAAGAATCAAGTATCATTTCCAGGAAATTCATGGATCTGGGAATACATACGCCAATATAGTCTTGTTATTCATCAAATTTTTAATTAGGCATTACTTTAGATCTGCTTACTTTATTCAGTCTTTTAAAATATACACTGACTGTATTTAATGTTTAATCTCTGAGAATTTCACTTTTATACAAAGTTGTAAAATTACCTTTTATTTTATTTGACTAATTTTGAAGTCAGTGTTCTAAGTTCCTTCAACTCTTTTCAGCAGACAATGTCATGCAGAAATGGATACGTAGTTACTAATCATTCTGTTGTCAAAGGAGTGTCACTATTCTCAAGTGTTTGTCATATCAATGTTTAGGGAAATGTGTATATGTGTGTATGACATATGCATTCACAGTCACATCTACATACATTCAAATGTGCATACATATTCATCCTCTACCTAACATAGAACACTGATCTACCTTAGAAGGGAAACTTTGTAGTTGTCACTCAACCTCCGATTATGTGAGCCACTTTTGACCTCTGTGTAAGTACCCTAGTTAACACACTTTCTTGCCTTGAATATCTTGAATTTGGTCTCTGGGTTGATTGTACTTTCTCATTCTCTTTTCAGTGTCTTGATTTTTTTAACACCCTGCAGAAGAACTTTAGAATCAAGTCCCTTTCAAGGAATATCAAGGGAAGAGAAAAGGAAGGCAAGATTTTGAAACTGTATTTTATATTTCACAAAATATACACTCTATCCTAAACTCACACATACGTATTTTTCTAGTAAATGAGAAATACGTACTTTTGCTTCTCTGCATTTTAACATGGTGCAGATTCTTTTTCATTTTTTTCATACAATATTTGATTAAATGTTGCTTATTGCTTGTTGCATATATTTCTTTGCTTCAAGCATTGTTTAAATCAAGTTCAGTAACTCTAATTTCTAATCCCACATATAAAAATATCTCCTTGCATGACCCATTTCATTCAAATCCAGGAATATTCAATGAGGGTGTGCTAAAACAGATTCTGCATACAGGAAAAGTGTGTTTGGATTTATAATGTTTTTAAAATGCAAAATTCTATAACTTGTTTACAATTAAACAAATGTCTGGACAATATAATCATTTCAGTAATATATAAATATATTTCCATATATAGAGATTTTGATATAGTCAGATATGTGCATTGTATTTGCATTGTGCTGTTAGCCATCTGTGAATATATTTAAGAACTTGTGTGTTCTGCATACATAGATGCAGACATTTAATACAAATTATTATGCATGAATTTTTTGAAAGTATTAATTTACATTACATTATGAACTGGGCCATGAAATCTTGCTTCCTTTCCTTGAGAGACAAGACAGTCTCTTTTTAATTTCTGTTCAGATAGCTATCTTACAGAAATAAAGGGGAGCAGCAGTGGACACAGCAGTTTTTATAGTGACTCAACCTTAGAAGTTTACGGCAGTACTGAGAGAAATTTGGAAAATTGTTAGGATCGAAGGTCTAAATTCTATTACCTAGATTTAAGAAGAAAATATTCCACTATTTATTGAATACAATTTTAAGTGACCAAGGTAAAGAATGGTAACGTTTGTCTAATGAACGTGTTTTGTATCAGTTGATTTGTGAAATGAGGGAGGTTAAAGGAGGTCAATGGGAAAGTGCTGTCAGTTTCTCCTAACTAGCATGGTACCTGTGAATAGTTCTTCTGAATTACCATAGTAATAACAGTATGGTATATATTGGAAGTGAATAGCAGGGCAGGATAAGGGGTCATTCCTTATATATTTAACCAAGTATTTGTACGTTTTGGATTTTTAAAACAGGAATAATTGAGAAGTAACAACTTAGGCATTGCATTCAAAAGCTGTAATGGCAGCAAAATCAATTAGACAATTTTTCTTGTTCACATTTGAAACTTTGACATCACAAATCCTGCGTATTTGCTTCTGGCCTAATAACCTTCTACATGCTGGGAAAAAGTCTTTGTTCTCTGATAGAAGTAATAAAGCTGTCTGCACGATTCTCTCTTGTGAGACATGGAGTGTTCCTATTTTATTTAATCTATTGGCGTGCAGCCTTTTCAAAGTAAATACTTCACAAACGCTGAACAGAGAAAGACATGCAAGGGGACTTGCCCGAGGAGTGTAAAAATTAAAAAGAGCCCTGTGAAGAAATAATGATGGCTCTATAAAAAAAATTAAATAAATACGAACCCGGGTCAAGCGGGCCCTGACTCTTGGTTGCTGCTGGAGTGTGGAGTGCTTCCTATTCTCCCAGCCCCCTGCTCCATTCACTTGCTCCTGTTGAATAGAAAGCATCTAGAAAATGAAGAGATCTAAATGCCAGCAGGAGCTGAGCTGCATTCTTCTAGGCATGTCCTGAGCCTAGTCACCCAGAACAACTTGTGATCCCTGGACAAAGCTGCACACAGCAGGTGGCCATATCAAGAAATTTTCCTCCTGGAATTAGATATTATCCCAGGAATCACTACTGAGTCAAACATAATGCCCCATCCTGCTGGGTCAAGTAGGATTCCATTTCAATTTCTTTACACAACGATGCGTTTCATCTTGTCTGCGTACAATGACGGTGCTCAGGCATGAAGTAAATTGAAGTGCCTGAAAGGCAGAATTGTCCCTTGAACCTGCAGCATTCCCAACCCCAGAAACACACATTGTCAAGTGAGTTCCAGATAAGCAGGGTCTTCAGTAAGTATTTGTGCTGCCTGGCTTCCTTTAATCATACTCCCTTTTGTAAAACGGATTTTCGAGGGGAAAGATAAATCATTGCAGAGGGGAGAGGAAAAAAAGGTCATTTTCAAAAGCTTAAGAGGTTCATTTTGTGTGGCTTTCCAAGGTGAAAAAGGTAATTCAGAGAACTGAAAGTCTTTTGGGATCAAGTTAATTCATCCTTCATATTACCAATGAAACTATTGAAATAAGACTCAACGAGGTTCTGTATAACAATGTTTCAACAGACAGGAAGTGATGATTCTTCTGTTTGTTTGCCAGCAAAGTATCCAAACACCAGCAAATGAAATTTGGGGACAAGAACAATATTTTGTTCCACCTTCTGGTCATAAAGCATCTGAATCTTCCGGGTGGTTTGGCAGATAGATTTCGATACATTTATCAATAATGTATTTCTGCCTCCAGAACTTCCAGCTACCATCAGGGTGGCTATGTCACCCAACAGAAGACTTTTTTCCCCTTAACCTCCGGTTACTAAGTGATCTTCTATGAGCTGTTTAGATTTAAAGACATGTGGTAATGAAGGAAGAATGACATTTTATTTTTATTTTACTGAGAATTCTTTCTTGAGCAGACAGAAGTTGTGAATCTTGAAATGCATTCCACCAGTAAGACCAATTTCCCTGAATATATTAAGAATTGCTAAATAGATAAGAACTATTTTAACCCAACAGTTTTCAATATCTGAAAGAAATTAGTATGCAAGAGTAACTTTTAAAACAAAAGGGGAAACAGGATTCATTCATTCAATAGCTTGCTTTTTAATGCATGCTTGCTGTAACAATTTTCTTTCTGGTTTCTTTTGTTAAAACATGCACTTTGAGACATCTAGAAGATTCTTTAGAATGCAAAGGTAAATGTTACATCAGTAAGGAAAATCATGATTCTCTTACTGTTGCTTTATTTTGGACGTTAATATATAACAGTTATCTTCATACTGGAGTGTAGGCTAATTCAAATTTTAAGGATGCTATCTACCTAATGCTTCACATTAGAGTTGTTATCTTCCAAATGATATAAACTATTTGATTGTGCATATTAAAGTTTGAATTCTTCTAATTCTACACATTGATTATAGTCAGAAAGTCCCATGCATAGTTTTGTTCAATTACTACGTAATATTAAATAATAATATCCTATGCAATTTGTAAAAGAGCAACAGCTGGTATATGAAAGAGAAACAACTATTGTATAATACATAACTAAAACAGTCAATTTGAAACAATTCTACACATTGAAAAGGAGTAATCATGTGCACATAGAAATTAGATTAAAAGAAATATTGAGTAAAATATGTGACTATAATGTTGCTCTTTCTTATTACTATTAAGACTTTTCATTATTTATTGTATTAATGAAAATGTCTGCAATGTCTCTTAGACCTAGGTTATGAGGGAGCTGTATTTTACAGAGATATGTACAGATGTCTGCCACTGTCAGAAAAGACAGAAAAGACCAGATATTGTAATGATTTTCTTCTTACTTTTCCCTAAATATTTGTTTTCCTTCAACTTATTTAGGCCAATGCGAATATTCCAATGATACATACATATTTTGTCATGATAAACATCTCAGAATTGTAGCTCATATTATACATATTTTAAGTATACATCATTTATTTAACCCTGAATTTTCTAAGTGAATCATCAACTTGTTTAAATTAAATGATTCAAATAAATCACATAATGATAATAATAATAATGAAAATTTTTACATCACATCATTTTCTAGAACTGAATTCAAAATTCTGAAGACATTTATGTAATAACTATTGTTACAATAGAAATCTGTCTTTGGGTTTTTTATTAGTATCACTTAGGAAATGCTTCAGATTGAATACTTCAATTCACTGAGGGGGTTTTGTAAGCTTTTATGTAAACCTATTCATTAACAGTGTAAGAATATGTGCTTAAATACTCTTGGTGAGCCATATATAAATGTCAAAGGAAAATATTTTTAAAGATCATAATATCACAAGGAAATTTCCAAATGGAACTCATATTTTTTACATTCCTAGCAAATTTTCAGGGTCTCACACAGTAGATTAGACTAGACTGGAAGTCACTTTGTACCCACATGGTCTGAACCATCCTTTCTTAGTCCCCTGGGTATTGAGATTGCTGGTGGGTGCCAGTTTGAATGGATAGAGCTTTTAAAATTTGTAAGATGTAAACTTATAACAGTAAAAGTAAGGAGGAATAATTATTTTTAAAGCTGTAAATATATGTATAAAGATTATAACATTTTTTGAGTATAGGATCCTGTGTAACTATTTGTGGTAATGAAATTTGTAAATCAGCATGGGAATAAGATAAAATGCAGGGACTGTGAAAACTCTGGCCTAAAACTGGTGTATCACATCCACTTAAATATTACCAGCCAAAGCATGGCCATGACTAAGCACAAGCAGATCTACCATGTGTCTACAAGGGATCAGGGCTACACTCTTAGCAAGCAGAATTGGGGGTTTTAACAATTTCTTTTTCAACCAGCCTTCTGCTTTGACCTTCTCAAAGAAGATAGACTTCTCCAAGTCTTCCCTTACAGACTGTGTGTGAAACATATTTAGGTGAATGGGTCTCCCCATTAGGAGCTGAACTTCTCTCAGAAGATATAAGTTTGGCATCAGAAGTGGCAAACATCTGCATCTTCAAGTGCATCACAGATGTACTCTGTATCTTTACTTTATATTAACATTTCTTGGTTCTTAAAAAGGTCATCTTTATAACTGATGAAAACACCTGTGCAAGCTTGAAGATAGGGAAGCATTGTACTGGACATAAAGGCTCCTACTTCCCTTAAACACAGGCATCACTCAACTGCCATTCAGGTCAGGGATGAAAGAGATGAAGCCCAACCCACAGATGCATTCCATACTATATTCTGTGCTCCTCATCACTTTGTGTGTGGAAGGTTATTTCTCTTATAGAATAAGTTCCCAAAGCATTTCATGACTACTATTCAAGAAAAAAAAATTAAGCACATTTTTAAAAGAAGACAAATGTAAAAAAAAAAAGACTGCTGTGGATGGTGTTTTAAGACAAGAGGGAAGAATCGAACTTAAAAATAAATGAACTCTGATGGAAGTTGGAAAGCTCATGTCTAAGAGACAAGAGGAAGATAGTGGTTAACAATGGCAAGGTAAACAATACCTCAGAACTTGAAAGCTGCAATAGCTTTCTCATTGTCACACACCTTGCTGAAACACTTTCTTGACAGCAAAGGTTGGGACACCATAGCTATAGCATAAAACTTCATAAAGAATTGAATCAGTCTTAATGAAAAGTAAGGGAAAGCAAACTTATCCAAAAGAGAAGATGAAAAAACTTTTTGTCTTCTCATCTGGATAAACAAAAAAGGTAAATAGCACCAAGAAATGAAGGCAGTAAATAATTGTTATTTGTTGTTTGGTTCCATATGGAAGATAATAATGAAGCCTGAAGGCAAGAATAAAGCAAAATATCTACTAACATGCTTTAATGGACATTTGCAGATGAATGATTATGTCCAATAGAGGATTACAAGTTATTAAATTGAGTATCTTATTAAATTGAGATTAATAAAAGTACTGAGTCATTTTCTTTTCACAATCGAGTTTTAAAGTTAGAATTAAAAATAATTCTCTTAGAATACTATAGAAAAGCAAAGCCAAATGAAAAGTTAGTGAAATGTAATAATTCTTAGAAACTGAAACAATGTAAACTGTAATGTCTAATGTCTTAAGATATAAAATGACTTTACCTATTATCATATTTCCAGACCAAATTTTCAGTGAACTTATTTTCTTTATGCTATAACTAAAAAAAATATGGTATTGATAGATAAGTGTTACAGAAACAAAAAAGTCCCTGCTGTGTACAAGACAACTTTCCAAGTGAGTCTGAGGACAAAGTTTGCCAGGTAGTTTGTTATACTGAAGATTATACTTGTTTAATAACTAAGGAGAAATGCTTTAAGGTAGTGAAGCAAAAAGAGAAGACAGCAATGGGGTATATTACATGTGTACACATATGTTGTGATGTTAATATTTTCCATAAGTTTAAACATCTCTGTTATTTTGTGTGGTCGCAAGACTTTTGAAACACCAAACAGCATGACTAAGAGCAAATGTGACAAGGAAATTAATCAAAATCCAAGACTGAAAATGAAAACATGAGTTCATCCTATGGCTTCAGAGTTAGGAAAAACAATGTTGCAAAGAACTCTGAACATGTATTGTTGACAACATGAGGGAAAATCAGAATTGGAGCAAAAGGTGTAGCTCCATGGGAAGGCACTCTCTGATCACATCCCTATTTCAACTAAAGAAAAGGAATGTTGTTGTAACTTGTTTGCTTGATTTATTCAACTATTCACAAATGCCATCTTCTAATGGGCAACATATCTGTTATTTTCAACCTAATTCAATGAATAATTATTGAGTGTCAAACTTACATACATGGGAAGACAGTTTCTTTTACTGAAGTCTTCCCAATGAACTCATCTGTTAAGCAGGTATTTAATGAGAAAAGTTAATCAGGCCATGCAAAGAGCTTAATAAACAGTGTGAGCCATAGGTTGTGAATTTGGAGATGCAGGCAACATGAAGGGCAAAAGTCACTTCAAAGAAATCATTAGTAATGAACTCAAATGATAAATGGGATTTTACTACACAGATAAGACAGGAAAATGAAAGGCCATTTGACGTCATTTATGAAGTTCACTTTTACCAAACATAAAAATGTTCTATCTGGTGGTTTTCTCTTGGACGAGAAATGAAGGATGTGGTATGGAATATAGATAACCCATGATTTTCACATAAAGCATGATCTACTTTGCAATGTAGTATGTATAATCCCTCAATTAGCTGAATAGAGGGAGGGAAGAAAAGTCTACAATTTCTGATTTATGGACAGACTACCTCTGCAACTGCACAAACCCTGAGGAAATAGTGATTCCCACACTACTTGTGAGTCAAGCCTTTCTCTTACTAGTGAATAGTGTTCATTTTTATATGAAGAGTGGAAAGTCTTACAGTAGGCTCAGGGATCCCTTGAAACGTATAATTTAAAGCTTCCTTTAAAAAGTTCTTGTGAGAGCTTTTGTAAAGATACAGGTTCAGGTCTTAGTACCCATATTACAGTTCACAAGTGTCTGTAACTCCAGTTCGAGGGGGTGTGACGCCCTCATACAGACATATATGTGGGCAAAACACCAATGACAATGTAACAATAAATGAATGTTTTTTTAAAGTATTTGTCTGTTGGCCAAGTTTTCACACTTGTTGGAGCATAACATTCAAGAGAAACAAGGCAGCAGAGAATACTTCACTGACAAAGTTTTGCAATGTTCTCATTTTATAAATATTTTTCTCACTATTCATATTATTTACAGATGCATCAACTACTCTTATCATTTGAAACCTCTCAAGTCACTGACTTCATGAGCAAACCAAGGTGTGTATCGAAATACAGTTGAGGAGTTAATTCAATACAAACAGAAAGATGTTAGCAAGCATCATATTTTATGTTTTCTAATGAATAATTTTTTGCATAGGACATTAAATACAATCATTCTTTCCCCTCATTATGGCAAGTGATATAGCCAATTTTAAGTCATATAACAAAACATACTTAAATAGAACATTAAAGTATCCTCCTAGAGTGGAAACAAAGAAATGAAAAGCCATACAGTAATATGGGATATGAAACTGCAGAAATCCATTCATGCACTGGGCTACACTAAAAGAACTTTAGTACCTTTCTGAAGGATCAAAAATTAACAGAGTTTACATCGAAAACCTTGAGCAGTCAATTCATCAACATTTTGCTTTTGTTAAATATTGCAATATAAAACAAATATTAGATTTTTCATGCTTTATTATGAAAGTAGACCTAAAACATTTCTTGGGAGGACCCTTCTCTGTAGAGGACTTCTGTATTAAAATAAAAAGGATAGAAAGGAGATCACTTAGCAGTTCAGAGGCCCTATTCTGAACTTAGGAAGCCTTATGTATTTTGTACACATGATACCTATCCAGATTTCAATGGGTTTTCCATAAAAAGTGTAATGGATGCATTGTGATACAACCAAGGAACTTAACCTAAAATTACTAAAGAGAAATCTTGTGATTCTTCGTTATAAAAATCTTGTTCGATAGTGGAAGACAATTAATGTGTAACCTGCTTTGACCAGAAGATGCTTGTAGAATGAAATATAGACCACATCTGGAAACTCAAATTTTTTTCTAAAATTATTTTTTACATGGCATCCAGATGCAGAATGGTTGAACATAGCACAAAAAGGATGGAAATGTCTTCAGTGATCTTAAAATTATTAAGATCAGAAATATGTTATTTGTCTTCTCCAAAAATATGTTATGCTAATGCAAGTTAGCTAAGAACAACAGTAATGAAACAAATTTGTTTCCACTAAAAATCTGACAGATAAAAATTGTATTGGCAAGGCCTAAAGTTATTTAGTAAACATTTTTCACTTTATTTCATCACAACAACTAAGTTCTTTTTGTCATTTATGAAGAGGAAAAAGTCTGATATATCATCTAAGACTAAACACAATGCAGACTGTTTCTTCAGAGAGGAAGTAGATAGAGTTTAAAGCTCCTTGATCCCTGGAAAGAACAAGCTGAGCACACAGGACCTCTGCTTCCCTTTCATGCTACTCAGGCAGTCATGCCTCATGCACGCGCACACTTACGGTGCTCACTTGAAGCCAAACAGTTGCTGTTTATACTTGAACTGATTAAGATATAGTTTTAAAAAATAGGCTTCAGGCTTTTGAAATGGCTTCCGTAATGCCAAAGTGATATAATACTGCACTTCTGTCATTCAAATGGATGGTAGCTGGGGCGAGGGTCCTGGTGCCTCTCTGCAATTTTCCTTTCTTCCTTCTTTTTCTTTTTCTTCTTTTCTTGTGAGTTAAGCAGATTTACTCTTTAACAGTGGAACTTCAGCAGATGATTATGACATCAAAGTGTGACAGACAGTGATTATGTACTGCAGGGACAAAATGCATTTAAACAGAGACAATTCATTCTTGAGGTTTTTAAGGGACAATTTCCTTGGCCAAAAGTAAAATAAACTGCCTCATTCAGTGCCCCTTTTTGAAGGAGAGTGGAAGCTTAGTCTATTTCATTAGGCTGTTTACTTCCTTTCATATCACAGAATCCCACGGTCTCCTCACACCCTCACATACCTTCCTCTTCCCTCTCTCTGCATACCCAGGGATGCTGGGTGTAACCCAGTGACTTACTTGTTTAGAGGACTTTTACCAGCGTGTTTCAAAGCACTCAGGATTTACTGCAACTGACATCAGGTCTTATTGCCAGATTTTGTCTTATTTTACTTTGTTCCACCTTTTAATAATCTTTTCTGTTTTTTTAAATTTGTGGCCATCTTTTAGTTTCTAAGAAGATGCTGGATACTGTATAGTGAGATTTTTGTGGATCTATTGCCAATATTAAGTACTAATGATTATTTTCTTAAGTGATATTTAATTTTATTTCCAGTTCACAGCCTAGTAAATAGTTTTAATGTGCTATATTGGTAATATCATTTAGTTACATTACATATTACTTTGTCCAACATTGCCCAAAGTAATTAGTCTGTTTTATATTAGGAAAACCTTGGTAATCATTACTACCATAGTTCTTAACCAAAATCTCTGCTCTCTATACAAAACTGATGTGTACCACATGGAATTGTAAAATAAATATGAGTACAAATTTTATGAAAATATAAGTAATGGTTTATGTATTTATGTCTTTTGTTTAAAACAAATTCAGGTCCTGTTATGCGTCTGTATTTTTAAAAATATTTCTGTAGACTCCTAGAATTATACATTTTGAAACTTTGTCACCTATATAGCAAAATAAAGATTACCATTTTAGCATAGGCATTTCTAAAATGTTAGATAAATGCAACAAATGCTGAGAGAATATCATTTATGGATCTGAGATGAGAATACAAAGAACAGAGAACAGGCATGTTAATTGACATGGCATGTTTACTCAGAATAGTGGTATGTCTTGGCGTCTGAATTGAATCTTAACTAAGGAGGACTTTTTTTTTTAAAGTTGTATTGAGGAATTCACAAAATTTCTAGTTGAAAATGGAATGTGTAATTTGGAATGCATTGTAAGTATAGATAATTCTTGCAAATAATTTTGTTAAAAATACAAGAACTCAGAGGAAATACCAACATATTTTAAAAGAAAATAATTCAAATATATCAGAGTGAATATAATATACATATGTGTATATTATATATGTATACCATATATGCTTATATATGTATATACACTCTAATGTATTTAAATCTCCTTTTTTTTTAAAGAAAAGGTAGAATGTTGTAGTATTGAGCTCAAGTAGAGGCTGAACAGAAAGCTTGCCAGACTTACATTCTGCCATGCCCAGATACATAATTAGTGGTTGATTATACAATTTTCAGGTGAATTTATGTATTGAGTCTTAAGATGTTCATTTGTTGAGACCTTTACTGCTATTATTCATTGCTTTCATTTTAAACATGGAACTCTTTAGTTCAAAAGAATAATATCAAATAATACTTTGTGTCCTTTTGAAATCCCCATGTAAAAAATATCCAGTGTTGAATGACAACAACTTGCCTGCCTAAACAACTCCTAAACAAATCCTGAGGAATTTTGTTTTTCTGTTTAGTTCAGTTGTCCTGGCTCTGAGTCACCTATCTACTTATTTATTGATCTATCCATTTTGTATCTACCTATCAATTACGTGTCTATCTACCCATTCATAAGTCTGCTTTCTTCCCACAAATCTCAATCTCAGCATAAATATAAATTCAGATACTTAAACATTTATTAAAGAAACATAGCCTGAATCTTTGGGACTTACGAAAAACATTACTAGCTGTTTATCTTAGCCTTTACCCTGGTCATGTGTTTCTGCGCTGCTTCAAGCAGCCCTTCCCAATTTCCTGTTTCAGTAGCATTTAATGCCAGAAAACTAGCCATCTTCTCTTCTAGGAATTTCAGAGTCTACACCCATAAAGACTCCTCAATATGACTATCTAACATGAACTAAATAAGGACAACACGAGTAGTTATGCCACAGGAGCATTCTTGAAGCATTCTGAAGGAGATTCTTTATTACCTTAAATAGTGTTAGAAATACTATATATAAACCTTTTTGGATCTTTAGTCATGGTTTCAATACACCTAGGAACTGTTGTCTAGTAGCAGATTATGCAAAGCCTGAGAAAAAAAGTTAATGTGTCTTAGACAAGTCTTGGTTATGTAACATATCAATAAGATTTCATGGGTGCAATTCCCTGTCATATATAGAAGACACTATCCCCAAGCAGACATGGTGGTTGTTAAAACCAGCATAGGACTGTTCCAGACCCTCTAAACATGAATATCAGTTTGGAGGTCTGGGCAATCAATGGGGCTTCTGGTAGTGCATCAGTATTTATCCCTAGTACACAAATGGACTTTGGGTGCCACCTCCACATAGAGGGATACTCTCTTAGCCTAGATACATGGGGGAGGGTTTAGGCCCTGTTCCAAATGATATGACAGACTTTGAAGATCCCCATGGAAGGCCTCACCCTCCCTGGGGAACAGAAATGGGATGGGATAGGGTGTTGGTGGGGGGCAGTGGAGGAGGGAAGGGAGAGGGAACTGGGATTGACATGTAAAACAAGTTATTTAAATTAAAAAATGAATAAAAGTGTGTCAGAAAAAGGAGTGGCAAAAGGCAGAGACAAGCTTGAGAGGGAATGGTCTAATTAGAAAAACAACAACCGCAGCAGCAGCAACAACAAGAAACCCCAATGTTCCCTAAGCGTTATGTGTAGTGGTCAGGTTGTATTGATTGGTAATGGAAACCCGAAAGTTAGTTGTTCTTTTCATTTTGGCCAGTTGTGGTTTTTGTAGTAGGCTCAATCTGCTGCAAGAAATAGTCTATGATGAGACATGAAAGTTACTCTTATTTATAAATATAAGAATAAAGATTTATGATGCAATTGTGAGTTATACTAGTATATCAGCATATATATACATATATATGTGTGTGTGTTTGTGTACATATGTATAATATACACCTCTGGAAGCAGAGGTGATAGATTTCATGGGGAGCTGATGAGATATGAGGGGATTTATAAGGGAATTATTCTAGGATAGAGGAATATATATATGTATATTTATATACATATACATGTATATACATGGAAACAGTGATGACTTTAAGAGGCATTTGGAAAGAGATGTGGGTGGAGTCTTAAGAGAAAAATGTTTGAGGGAGATGATATAAAGATAATATGTCTGTATGAAAGCCTCAAATGATAAAGTATTATTTTAAGTAAATCTTAAGTACATATGAAGGATCAGAAGAAAGTGAAGACATTTAATCTGTGGTTCTCAAATTCATTATAGAAGCAATCTGTATATCAAGCATCTTCCTCTGAACAGGAATATTCCTAGAAAAGTTCACTATTGTTCAGTCAGATAACTGTGTCACAAGTAGAGTGGAGATCCTTGCGTAGTTATCCAACTGGAAGAATATATATTGTGTGACCACTAATTTTATAACATTCTATTTCAAACAGATCTAACAAGACTGTTGAATTGGAGTTGGACACAATGATTGGAAAGACTGATTGAATTGCAACTTCAAAAATCTAACAAGGAAAATGGTGTGTAAAATGCTGTTATTCAAGTAATCAAACCAAAAACTTAATCTAAATTTGGTTCCTTCCCGGTAAATACATTGTTTTAAAAAAAATCACAAGACAAAAACAAAGCTTAAAACAAATAAACAAAATATTACTAAGACAAAAAAAACCCAAACAAAAAAAGCAGACATGAAAAATTAAGCAGGGTCTACTTTGTATTGCCTAGCTACTATGTGGCATGGGGCTTACCCAAATTATGATTGATACAGGTACTCCATGGGAGAAAATTGATTTTATTTTTCCAAGCAGGTATAAATCACTTCTTCATTGGAGGTTAGATTTGTGCCCACTTTACTTCTCAGTGCTTGGATTTTGTCTGAATTGGACTTTTGTGGGTTTTGAGTGCTGTTACAGTCTGTGAGAATTTGTATGTGTGTCAGGTCTATTGTGTATGAATGATGCTGTGTTGTGGCATTCTGTTCTGCCAATAGACTGAAGCCACACTCTGGGGCCATTACCTCAAGTCTATTGACAGAACAAGATGCAACTACAATGTTGGTTCTGTGGTGTCACCCAACACTTCTGGCTCTTCAAGTCTTTCTAACTCTTCTGTAGATCTGTGGGCCTTGAGTAGAGGGGTTTGATGACTACTTAAGGATGATTACACTCTCTATATATTGTCCATTTTGGGTCTCTGTGTTAATTGCCATCTACTATAACAAGAAGAATATCTGATAAGGGTTGAGTGATATACTAGCAATTAATAATCTATGACTATAACTATGTGTCATTAGGAGTCATTTTATTGCTGTATTTATTTAGCAGATTAATATAAGGTTTCTTCTAGGGTCCATGACATAGTTAGTCTCCTGTCTTTGACCACTTTAGCAGTGATAGGAATGGGTTCCATTGCATAGAGTATTCATTCAAGCCAATTTAAAGGAAGTAGAGATAAATTAAGGATTAGAAATCATCTGCTTTAACCTCTGTACTTCAAAGATTCTTATCTGTTAGTTGGGTTAATGGTGAAATGAACTTCAAGTATAGTTTACAAAAGGATTTTTGTTATAGTAGCTGATTTTCAGGTAAAAATAAAAATTCAGTAGACCTTTTGTTATAATCATATTATTTTGTGTATGTTAAATCAAACTACTAGTTTCATGTTTATAACAAGAGTAAGGTATAGTTCAGGATATAATAAATTCTTAGATATTTTGTTATTTGCTTGAGGGATAATTACTGTCTGAATATGTTCTTTCTTGCCAAATATTACTACAATGGAGAAAACTTATTTTTCTTCTTTTAGCTATCATTACCTTGTATTTATTAAAGTATAGGGACCTATATCAGTAACAGTTATTTAAGGCCAGGAACACTGTTTTTGAAGGCAATTTGGTTACTAATTCCATTCGTCTTAACCAGACAAAATGACAGTTAAAACATTTTTTTAGTTCTTTCAAGACAGGCTTTCTCTGTGTACCTTTGGAACCTATCCTGGCATTCGCTCTGCAAAAAAGGCTTACCTCGAACTCACAGAGATTAGCTTGTCTCTGTCTCCTTAGTGCTGGGATTAAAGGTGTTCACCATCAGCACCTGGCAGTTAAAACATTTTTAAAATATTTGTTATTCAAACCAAAGACCGATTTATCATTGTTGAAGTGCACTAATTTATTGGCTAGGTTTATAGAATTAAAATAATGCTAACTTACATTTTAAAAAATAAATGACTGTATTTTTATATTCTCAAATCATTTTACATGTATTTTGTGATGGAGTGATTCTTAATTTGGCTGCTTTGTGTTTAGTCCAGCATAGTTATCTTTAATTATTGGATTTCAAAACTTATATCTTTAAATATTGTTTACTGCTGTCACTACTGGGTTATCTGGATAAATGATTATATAATAAAGTTTATAGTAAGCATGATATCTGAAGAGAATAGAGTGTTTTACCTGCTTATATTATTTGTTTATTGAAAAAATCTAGACAGTTGATAGGGACATGTCTTCCTCATAATTTCCTTAAAGGATATTCTGCTTATAGTTCTTCTAGTTGCTCTTCAGCCATTGAATTGGATGTTCATATAAAGTGACTGGGCAAAATAAAAATGGAAAGCTTTATTGAAACATGTTTCACATTCTGCAATCAACAAGACCTCCCATTCTTCCCAGATGTGCTTGGACCAAATTTACCTGTAGACATAGAATTATGTAAACAGTCTCTTTGTTGGTATTTTAGATATTAAGACACTAATTTAAATTGATAAAGACCATCAGACATTGTAGGACTTTGAAAATAAATATCTCACACTAAGAAGTTGCACACATACTGAAAATTTCAAAAAGGATACCTAAATTTTATGTATAATGTGAATCAGCAGCAAAAGCTATCTCTCTTCCATCTCTAATTGAATTGTCTTTCCTGAATGCTATATACTTACTCTCTGACTAATACAAAAAATGCTAAGAATGTGGACAGTTTTCTGCAGCCTTACTTTTCACAAGACAAAACAGGAAGCCACCTCAAATGCTCTGAGTTGATCTATCTTTGTGTTCTGAAGACAATGACTTGAAAATCCACCTGCTGGAAGTCGGTGGTGTATGCAAAGGGATGTCATGGTTATTTGAGAACTGGTGAATGCAGAACAGAGGCTTTTCCTGCCCTCAAGCTCACCACTCTGGTTTGCCTGACTCATTACATGCCAAAACTTTTGATTGATGTGCTCACTTCAGTCACGGGTAATTTTAACTCCTATATTAAGTAGCTGCAGTTTCCACTCCTTTATAGTTCTTTGCATGGGGCAGAGCAGAGCTCAGGTCTTGTCTATATTGGGCTGACCCTGAGCCGTGGTGTGCTTTTGTTTGGTTTTAAGTAGGAGGCAAGCTAATATTTTTAAACTAGCAAACTTGTACAATCTCAGCTTTTCTTAATTGTGGGGATCCCTGTGGTAAAGAGCTTTTCAGGGCTACCACACTGCTCCTTAGGAGCTCAAGCCAGTCAGAAATGGCAAAGGCATTCTCAATACACAGAATTGCTTTTGAAATGTTGGATTTACAGGGATTAATACAATCCATCCAACTCTTGCAGTTGATTTTTTACTCCCTATTATCTATTTGCGTTTGTGGAATTCTTTGTACCTTAATGGTAATTTTTGTTTCTGTATCTCAATATTTGCAATAGCTTAGGTGGAAAACATACTTGTGTTATTACCATTTAAAGTACACATTCTATATATAATACAAAACTGATTCAAATAGGGTGGTGATTGATGACTTACATTTCTATTAAAGGCCAGGAATGAGAGTCACATTAACCTTTGTGAAAAAGAATATAAAAAGGCATTATAATCAGTAAAATTGTAGAATTAAGACAGAATTTAAAGCAAACCAGTCAATTAAAGAAATAACTTTGATTATAACTTAGTTATATTTAAAATTAAAATCGTTAAAAGCAATAATGTCATATTTGTTACAATCATAATGCAGCATAAAAGTAGACCTTATTTTAACTTACATCACTTACCCATGTTAAACTTAACACTTAAAATTTTGAACTTAAAACTTAAAAAGGTCTTTGTGAAGCAAAGGAAAGACTGCTATTTATTTTTCAGTATGTTTTCTTATGGTAGACCTTATAGAATTTGACATCTGTTAAACATAGTAATACTCTCAAGAGAAAATCTATAAGGCATATGACCCAAGATTTCATCAGCAAGAGCATAGGAAAGAGAGCATGAAAATTGCAAAAAAATAACATCATATTACAAGCTCCTTTGAAAATTAAAATCCAGAAGCTCGAATCCAGACACCTCTGAGCTGTTTCTTTATATATAGATTGATGCTAGTTGGTAGAAACTCCTTGCCAGACTGAAAAACCTCCAAGCCTAACACCTTGCCCCCATCCAAATAAAATTCAATTGCGTGTGGAATTAAAGGCTATAAATATTGTAATATTTTACCTAATGATTTGAATACTTAAATATGTTTGCACAGTCCAGTTGCACAGGAGGCTTTAAAAGTAGCTAATTTTAGAAGATAGTAAGACAAATTAAAGTAAACTAAGTGAATATTCTATGAGAAAATACATTTTGCATATTTCAGGTTAATTGTCCAGCAAGATACTGATATAAGTTTTAGGTAATTAATGCATTTAGTATTGCCTGAAAATAAAGGGTAACTAACAAATTAAAGATGAAGTAGATATGCAACTTACAAGTAATTCTTATGAATTATGAAAGTTTTATCTAAACATAGCTGTGACAACTAATTCTCATACTGCCAAAGACGTCCTTCCAATTATCAAAACGAAGTTTATTGAGCTAGATCTAATATTAACAAATTTTGAAATAAATAATATCTGACATTCTACATATACTATTTGCCAATATATGATTTAACATACTTTATTTTTTTGGTTGTGAGCCTAGCCTTTAACGGCTGAGCTATCCCTCCAGCCCAACATACTTTATTTTTAAAAAATAAGGACCATTTAAAGCAATTTTTAAATATTTTGAAGGCCTTTTTACAACTTCTAAAATATTGAAACAAGATAAAAATATTATAAATGAAACTAAAATTTTATTGTAGCATTGCTTCAAATAATTTTGTAAAAGGAGGTCTAGCTGGAATAGAAGTGGGTTATTTACAGGCATCAAGGAAAGAATAGATAACATTTTTGAATTACAACTTTCAAGAAGACTATGTGTGCATTTATTCATATATTTCATCATATATATCATGGTAGAGAAATAAAGGATTTAAGGGCAAGTTCCAGATTCTCAATAATCAGCTTTTTTTTTTCTAAAGTAAGATAGCTCAACTTTTAGATAATTATTTATTTTTTAAATTTTTGTGATTTATTCTGGTTTTCCAATGAGTGAGTACAGCCATAAAAATGCCACAGCTTTGCCTCCACTGAAGCAAAGCATCTGTGGAATTATAGCTCAATTAAGGAACTGGAAAGACTCAGGGCTCTCAGCAAGTTCTCACAATGGGTGGCCAAGGCAGACATGGACATGGCTGGAAGAAGCTTACTGCTTTCTCTCTGTTGAAAAAGCCATCAGTTACACAGACATTGCTTTCTCGTGCCTCCTAGTCAAAGGGCGATGGCATGGCATTTCCTTTTATTAAACATCGTAAGCATTTAATGACGTCTTAGGATATTTGACATTTACACAGAGCGTGTTGATTATAACATCAGATGGAGAATCTAAACACCATAGAGGAAGACATCAAGACATTAAAAAAAAAAAGAAGAGGAAGAAAGAAAAGAAAAAAGACCTTTATTGGAAAAAAAAAGTCACTTGGCATAAGGGAAGCCACATGTTACAAGAGTAAAAACTCCAGGTTGGCAACTGAGATCTTCAAATTTATCCTGGCTGGTTTGACTAATGATTTAAAGTTTTACTTCACTGACACCTTCCTGGTGGATCTAGACAATAATGTACAGAGATCAAGTAGAGATTTTGAACAATGCAGCATCTAAGTAACCAAGTCAATGTTATCCTTAGAGATGACTGACTGTGCAATGTTACTAGGAAGATCTCAGACCACACCATTGACCACCAGTGATTGGAGGGACAGGGAAAAAGCAAGTTCAGAGTCCTTGAGGATACTGGCCCTTATTTTGTCTCTCTGCTCTGAACAAGCTAAAACAAAAAGAAAAGCAGAAAAAATAGTCTACAAAAACCTTTCAAGTAATTTTAGTAGAAAAGTCTGTTTTTTGTTTGTTTATTTTTGTTTTTTTTTAACATGTGAAAATATCTTTCAACATCCCGAAATTCTGATTCAGCATTCTAAATATTTTTCGATGGCAACAAGTTTCAGTGTAGCTTTAGGAAGGTTCCAATAACTACAGATGAGAAAAGTGTTGCCAGTTACCTCTAAAGATAGCTTCATAATTTTTGTATTTCCTCATAAAATCCATGTTGATTCTAAAGAGTCTTTTCCCTGAGGATGAAAGCTATTAAAGTGAACTATATCATGCATTGTATACTAATATGTACAAATGCACACACACAATATATATATGATATATATACATATATATATATATTTCCAACACATTGGAAACTCCTTTCTATGTAAATATTAATATATTGTCCAAAACCAATATATTGCTTACAAAATAATAGACTCTACATAATTACATTTAAATATTTAAATATGATCAAATATTCTGATATATAAGTAGATAAAATAATGTAGAGCTTAATTTTCTTTAAAATTGAATACTTTTCACAACCTAGGTTCCCGATATTTAAAATAATTTAAAGCTTAAAATGAGGGGGGTCAAATGCATTTTTAGAATATAATTTAGGAAAGAAGACAAAAAGATGTCATAGTAACTGTAAAATGTAAAATACAACAATATTGGGGAAAGTAAATATGTTTCTGATAAGAAAAAAAATCCTGATGGTTTCCATATAAAAAAAATCAACAAGGTATCAATAGCGAATGAAGAATTAAAATTACGATGACAGTTTTAAAATGCTAACAATTTTCCTCAGTATAAAATATTCATAGAGTAGTACAGTAATGTAGGTCTAACAATAAGAGAAATTCCAAAAATTGAAAAAATGTTAGGAAATTTTTCGTACATTCATATCATGTACATAAAAGAACTGGCCTGTCAATTTAGAGAAATTTTGTTATAAATTTAGTTAAATTCAAAGTCTTAAGCCTGGACTAAAGAACATTATTAAATTTCACAGGAGGAAGTATGAAATCCACTTAGCCTGTTACTAATCTTATAAAAATTCTTCCAGTGAACAGTGATAAAGATATGAAATCTGGGATTATCTGTTATTCTTTTCTTCTATACTTCTGACATCCTCCCTGCAATGAGTAACATTCCCAGAAATACAACCCAAATATTCATAAATGCTAAACAATTTTAACATTAAAAGAAAATTTTTGAGATGAATTCTTCATATTTTCTTCTCAAATATTAAGAAGGTATTTACTTCAATAAACATCATAATTTTGACTTCAGTGGAAAGAAATCTATTTGAAGTTCAATATTTTGACAGGTACAGCGCTAAATATTTTTACATTAAAATTGCAATGTTGCATAATATTTTCTGTACCTCATCAAAGTATCATGGAGGAACTGACTAGAATCATTAATTTGCTGATAATATGGCTCATATATCACATATGATATGTAATAGACGCTTGTTGTAAGCTGCTTATTTTTCTATTTATCTTTGTGTTATCTGACCATTATAACAAAAAAAATCTCATAAATGCACTTACAGTCGTTTCATCTTCCTACAAATAAATCAGTTAAATATCTTTTAGCCAATGAGAGGAGACCTTTCTTTCCTAATAAATTACACTTTGTAACATATCATTATTCTCTTTATGTATCTAGTTGGATGTTTTCTTTTTTATTCAAAAATCTTTCATTTCCTTTCATGTGACTTTCCTGTTCAAATGTAGTTTTGAAGGAAAGAAAATGAAGCAAAAACAAATTTTTTTAAATCAGTCAGCTCTATCTCCTTGTTGTGGTACATATACATGACCTCAAATATCTGCATTAAAGGTATGGAGAGGAGACATTACTTCCTAGCAAGTAAAACATTTTCATTAGTCACAAAGCAAATTTATAACCTCCATATACAGGTTAGCATATGTATTTATACAATTAAGATAATGCCGTATAATTAAGAAATAAATTGTAGAAAGCCTAGGTTACAGAACTCTATCACATATAATTTAATTAATTTATTCACATCAAGCAGTTCGGGAGATGCAATTAAAAGGCTAAAAGCAAGGGCTCTTGTTAAGACTTTTTTTTCCCTGCATGTTTATCTTTGATCACTTTAGGTGACAAAAATACCTTCTTTTAAATCAAACTGTAAATCAGATGTCACGGGCAGTTGATAGCAGGTCTGCGGGTGCTTATGGAACTCAGCCATGGGAATTCCAGGTGTGTATGTGTTAGATGGGTCATCTGTGCCACTGTCTTTGCTATTTCTGCTTTATCTAAGAGACATCTTCACTGGAATGTGTCAGTGATTCTGTGTTCATTAACTTTGGTTTCTGGATGTCCGTTGCTTTGTTCCCCTAGACAACTACCATCCCCCCCTATTTTGATTCTGTTACTCTCCACAGGCACTCAGCCTCATTTTTGTCCCTTTCAAAATGGTTGTGCCCTCCTCTCCTGTGAGGTTTGCTGTTTCGGGAGTTTCTTCGACAGAGCATCCTGGATCTGTCCACTTTCACCTCTACTTTTGAACTGAGGTACAACTGTCTATTATGGAAACACCGACTTTTCAATAGCTTCAAAATTGGTTCCACAGGCATGTCTTAGGGAACCTAAGAAATGTAAGAAAAGTTTAGCCCCTTTAACTTTTTTTCTTTGTTCTCTTTTAATACTTGCTGAGGTACTTTCAAATGTAAAGAAAGAAAACAAGACTGTGTGGCTTGGCCATGGACTGCTCTCTTCTGGCAGCACAGTGCCCCCTAAAGTTACTCTTAGAAAAATAAATGCCACAAGCCCTCAACATGAGTTATATATTACTCCATAAAGTGGCATTGAACTTTGTTTTTACAAAACTGACATAATGTATATAAAAAGAATTCATAGTAGATTATATAAAATGTGCTTATTTTGGAAACTGATTTAATCACAAAAAAGTTATATCTCAGTTCAGTTGCTTTATTTTGAAAATAGGAAATATGCTAATAGTTGAAAGCTCTATGAACTCTGATTCTGATTGAAAAATACTGGTTGCCAATATTATTTAATAGTTTTAGACGGGGATGGAATATAGTTACAGGAAGTGTGCAGAATAATTTACACACTGTAAATTTGCATTTAATAAAATATAAAACATTTTCTGTGCATGGGATAATTAATTAAACAATCAAGGAAGATGGAGAAACTTAAAAACCACACACACTGAAGAATTCTGCTTTTATTTCAGATGTATCACTAAGTTTTATTTTAGATTTTACCACATAAATAAAACATCACCCTGATGTTATGAAGGTGAGAACAAGCTGAATTCGATGAGTCAAAAAAAGCAAGCTATGACATTTGTCTCTTTCATATGAAACAATTTTTATTATAAAATGTTCTTTATAAAGAAAATTGCTTTTCAATCTCTCATCGTTCAAAGCAAACATTTAGTTTTATATCAACTCCTAAATATAATATAAAAATAACAGGTTGTCTGAAAGGTGTTATAAGATACCCAGTTTGAACACATTTGTTTTCCTTGCCTTTCAATTTTTTTGAAAACTGATTTCCTTACTGCTTCTGGTAGAGTCTTACTTGCAATATTCAGCTGTATATAAAAATAAACCTTGCGAAAGAATATGCACTAATAACAATTGAATCACTGCTCTGAGTGTGCTGCTTTTGTTTGGGACTTGAAATAAATTGTCAAGAAGAGAAAAATTGCTAAATGGTCTACTCCGTTTATGTTGAATGTCTCTTGGGGTTATAAAATTTACCTAATGACATTTCCTGTAAGTGAAAATTACTAACTTAATTTCACAAATCATGGTTTTTACATGGTTTCAGTATTTGATTGTGATCAATACTGAAAAACAAAGCACCACAAACCAGAAGAAATTATATACTGGACAAAAGATGGAATGTAATCAAGCTGGGACCAATTTTGCCATAACTCTTTACTTATTGACAAGAGAATACAAGCAATAGTATCTCCCAGGGGCTTGTTGTCAATTTATGGCAATTACAATAAAAGCATATATATTTTTAATTTTTCTAATGTATCTAATCTGAACATTATTAAAATCTAAAAGCACACTAATATTCACTTTATTTCCAAGTACCTTTTTCTTATGTCAGTCTCTTCCTAGACCTAGATCCTCAAATTTGTTTCTGAGTCTTGCAAATAGAATAAAAATGTCTTCATAATGAAGTATCATTGTGATTTGCACATATAACCACGTGTGATTTTCCCAAAAGTTGGAAAATGTATGCTATTCTGGTTTTTAACTACAAACACATTGAAATTCCTGAAAGTCTATTTTACGTTGCTACTCAAAAGTGATGCATGATATCTCTCCTGCTCTCCTCTATTCTTCCCCAGAACGAAATGACAGATTCTAGAGATCCCCCATGGAGGGCCTTACCCTCCCTGAAGAATGGAGAGGGGATTGGGTGGGGGACTGGAAGGCTGGTGGGGGTGGGGACTGGGCATGGAGGGGAGAGAGAGGGAACTGGGACTGACATGGGAAGCAAGCTTTTTTCTAATTTAAATATATAATAAAGTGTTTTAAAAAGTGATGCATGAATTCAAATCTCCTTTCAAAGATAAGAATCTCTCCACCACACCTAACTGAGTAAATCCATACTGCAGCGGTGCAGAATTGCGCAGATCTGTTGTCAGTCTGGAGGGACTGACATCTTCCCACAAATGCAGGTCACTTGTGTGGTACTCAATCACTGTATTTAGTTTGTTCTGGAAATCTATCATATCTAGCCTTTATCTCTCTATTCAAAAGTTTTTTCTAAAAGTAATCCTATTTGTGTAGTTAAAACACAATATAGAGGAAGGATTCAATGCATGGTGCTCAGTTTTACAAATTGAATCCTAGATTAAAATGCATACACTTAGTTAAGAGGGGGAAAGTTTTGCAAATGCAAATCCTAAAATGACACATAAACATATATGTTTATATAATTTTCAGGACCAAAAATATTTATAATTTTTGTATTTTACTCATTTGAAGTAGGTTTATTCCAGTAAAAATAAATACATATTGTAAACCAATTCATTTAAAAGATCTCCAGTTATAATAAGCTTAAAGCCATTAACATTGGTCATTGGTGGCAGAAACTATCAACAAAAGTCACACTTTTTCCCTTTGGCATCTGCTCACACTTGCTTTGAAGGCTTTTGACTTTCCCTAATGGCAATTATTGCTTGACACAACTTGGTAACTTCCCACATTCCTGCACTCAACCCACACAGGTCCCTAAGTCAGATGCTAGCCCACATTTTTCTTTCTTCCTTTTTTTAAACCCTCAAGTCTTTGATCTCTGGATTGTTAACAGTTGATGATTTCTTTCATGTTTAAATATAAACTAGCAACATTTTTACATTTCTTCAGTATCATTTTAATAAGTATGTAAATATATATATATATATATATACATATTTCATTAAATGTTGCCCGTTTCAAAGATAGTATTTCCCAAGAGGTATGGTAGAAACAAACTTGACAATCATAGAAAAGAAGTCAGAATGATGTTTAGAGACTGGGAAAAACTACAAAGATGATAATAGACATGCTCTATCTTGAGAACTAATCCGGAAAGTACTATTAAATGTAAACTAAATAATTAAAATATTTGCATATGAAGTTCATAAATCTACGTTACATTGTTATGATGACTGGAGTCACTTGATCCCATAAATTAAATTAGTAATGCACTATTTTATTTCGTAGTAGAGGAAATATAAATATGCATGTGCATACATGTGTGTGCTTGCAAATTGCATATTTTAATAACAAATGCTTTCCTTATTCATTAATTAAAAATTTTCTCCTGTGTTAGAAAGTACTTAAAGAAACACACACACAGCCGGGCGTTGGTGGCGCACGCCTTTAATCCCAGCACTCGGGAGGCAGAGGCAGGCGGATCTCTGTGAGTTTGAGACCAGCCTGGACTACCAAGTGAGTTCCAGGACAGCCTCCAAAGCCACAGAGAAACCCTGTCTTGAAAAACCAAAAAAAAAAAGAAAAAGAAAAAAAAAAGAAACACACACACACACACACAAGAAAAAGAGTGATACAGAGAGAAAGAGCCAGCACTCGAGCAAATAATATTTGTCAGTATTTTTATATGGCTTTACCCTTTTCGCTGTAATATTTCAACTAAAAATCTTTTCTCTAAAAATACTAAGCATGCAGTAAATATACTTAAAGAAACATGCCGTAGATAAAAATAACTGAGTTATTTGTTGTTTATGAAAGATCATGTGATACTGTCCAATTTCAATCTCATCAGAAACTATCACAGCTTCCTCATGATCTGTACTTATTTTCTTGAAGAAATCGTACTCACTTTATATGAGCTTCATTATGTACGCTTAGGATTTTTCTGTTTTTCAATGAGATCGTTTAACCTACTCTGAGTTGTATTTTGTCTTAAATAACAATCTAATATTGCACAAGATATAAGAGAAATATAGAAATGTAATTTCTCGACTTGATAAGTGAAATGTTTTTTTCTTAAATACTGCAGCTGTCACTGTTCCCTAACCTACAATTCATGTTAACAGTACATTGTGTAATATCATTGCCAAGTAAGTACATGAGACCTGATATGAGAAGGGCAAAGAAGGGGTGTAAATTTTGACAGGAAGTTTATAGGTACATGTTAGATTGATGTTGCTATATTTTCTATTGATAAAGTTATTTGAACAGAAGGCATTCAATATGAATAAAATACTTTTCATGGATCAAATATTTATATTGTTTGATTTATGGCTCTAACAACATCATTCATAACTATGATTCATCTATAAGTCAATCACTTAGAAAAATATCTTACTGAATTATGAATTTCTAAGAAAACAAGAAAGATTATTTACTGATAAAAGATGTTAAAGCATTAATTTTAACAAGTTTACATGTTAGAATCATACATTCAGCAGTGGTGAACATAATGTGGGGAATGCGTGTGCCCCCCACTTTACAAGATGAAGTGCACCTTCAAAGGTTTCCAGTGATCAGCCTATGGTAATGTGATTCATTGTTAATTTTTCACCTAGGTCAGACACCTTTAAAATTAGTGAAATCCTCTCTTATAATTAGTTTCTATGAATAGTAACTCTCTATTAAAAATAGTTTTCCCTTGAAATATTACTTCACATTCATTATAAAAAAGCGTGTTCCTCCTATTCCAGACACTAATGCCTAGGAATACATTGTTCAGAAGGTCATTTCAGAACACAAAGGAGGGTTGCTGTACATCAAATTTTCTCATCCTTGTTTATTTTGTATTCAGATATGTCTTTAGAAATTACACCAGTATAATCTCTGAATATAAAATGATTTTTTGCAACATTCTTTTTGTCTCACATGTTTCATTAGATTAACAGTTGACCTGTAGTTGGTGTCTGTTATGATATTGTTATATGAAGAATCTGTGTGATAAAATCATGTACATTAGACATATACCAACATCTGTTATCTGTCTGCATAAAATTTACTAGTCTGTGTTTTTTCTAATGGCAGTCAGCACATTTAAATGGGACATATAGCCTCTTTATTAAGACATTTTACATTCTGTTTTCTTTAGAATTATAAGCCCTACACTGACTCTTAAAAATAATCACAGTGAAACATGCAGAATATAAACTATATTTACATTATATTATATTGGTTATATGATGTAACTTGGTTTATAAATATATTTCCACTCTATTAAATGAAATCTGCTTTGGAACATGTCGGTAAGTCTTCAAATGTGGTATAGGTTTTACCGTTCCTATATAGCAACTGCATTCACATGAAAAGGTTACCTGGAGCACACTGTACAATCAAGGATAGCCTAGAACTTTCTTTTAAGTGAATACGGCCTCAGATTGAGCTCTACAGCCTAATGGAGAATGTGATTGTAGATGTATTATACCACACTTTGACAGAAATATGATACAGCTTTTTATAATTATATTAGCAATTTTATAATCTTTTGTGATTGATTGCATGGTTCCAATTTTAATAGTTTCCCAATATTTCTTACAACAGTCATAAAACATAAACTAGCTACATATGGTTCTGAATATTTAAGTCATTTTCACTCATTGAGAACAAATCTTATCATTTTCTATGCTATCCATAAAAGAATACATTGTACTTTGTGAAAAAAAGCATCTTTGGGACAAATTACATAAAGTGGCACACTTAATCAGTGAACAAGACTGTTTAAAAAGATCTTTAGTGTACTATTTCATGAAATTAATATTAATATATGTATTAAATAAGAAACTGCAGGCAGTGTTCTGCTAGCGAGTTTTTTGATAAATCAGTATCATGTATCATATATATGTAATCTTAAATTCTGTATCCTTGATTTCTGATAATTGCAACTTTATTTTAGCTTTTATTGACTGCTTATCATTCCTTTTTAGTTCTTCACATTACTTGGTAATTTATATAACAATATAATGGCATTTAAAGAATATTAAAATAGTTATTAATATTTCTTAATAAAAATATACTTACAGGCTCTTAAAATCACTTCTTTTAAACTAATGTCCCTGAGATTTTGACGCATCATGTCTGTAGGGCGAGTTTTAAGGGGTCTTAGTAATAAAATCCAGACTCAGACATCAGGCCAAATGCAGAAAGGTCAGACAGAGAAGTAAAACAGTCAGCTACAGGAGAAACCCTTTACCTATACTGCATCCTCAGAATAAAGTGGCTATCCTGTCCCTAGGAACCCTCAGACTAAATGCCATGAGATCCTGTCTCTCTCTTGGCCCAGCCATATCTCTCCTGTCTCCACCTCCCTAGTGCTGGGATTAAAGGCATGTGACTACCAAGGACTAGAATTAATGACGTGTGCCACCACCACTGCTGGCCTCTATGGCTAACTAGTGTGGCTAGCTCAACACTCTTGTCTTCAGACAAGCTTTATTTGTTAGATAACAAACGTAATATCACCACATATGTCAGTGCTTTCATCAGAACTTTTAAAAATTCTGTAAACCTTACCACAAAGCCTGTGTGTGTGTGTGTGTGTGTGTGTGTGCTCACTTGGAACAGCCTCACATATTTGTGTTCAAAAGCCATTCACTGGCTGGCTTTTTTGTTTTTGTGGTTGTCTTGTTTTTGTTTATTGTTTTTTTGTTGTCAGTCTGCCTGGGAACTGGAGGTCAACAATAATGGTAGATTGTATGACTGGCAGACCCCAGGAATCTCTATGCCTCTGCCCCACGGAACACTGGGATTACAAGTGTGTGCAATCATACCTGGGTATGCACACGCTTACCAGGTATCAAATTCCCATCCTCACGTTTCAGTGGCAGGGACAGCACTTATTGTGCTATTTCCCCAGCTTACCTATCATAGAAACCTTAGGCTTTATAATACTTCATATCCTTTGTATTTAATTTGTATATATTATTTCCTGCAATTAATTAAACAATTGCTTCATACTAATATTTATGTCTCTTCATTTATTAGGTACAAAACTTGATAATATACATTAATAGAAGATTATTTCGTTGAATTGAATGACCATATTTGATTTCACTCATTCTTAGCTACTCAAAGGAAGCACCAATTCATCTTGACTACTTTTTTCACTTTTAACTACTCAATCCGTGGTTTTATTAACATTGAAAACAATTTTTCTACATTCTTTAATCAGTAGAGTAACAAAATACAACTTTGAAATGAAATTTGCTTTTATAACCTACTATATTTTTCTGATATTGTAAGAAAAATTTTGCTCTGATTGTTTAAAGAATTGCATAGCTAATGCAATTCCAAAAACATTATTTAAAATTCAATATTTCTGAAATTGGTCACTTTTTATCATGGTTTGTGTAATATTTCAATTATTTTTCAGGTTTCAGTTGGTATACTTCTTATCAGGATATTTCTCACATCCAAATTCATGTGAATGATATTAAGTCTATATTGTAATAATCTGAAGTAGCTAGAAATGTTCCTGTAATAAATCACTATGGAATACAGTGTTGTAACTTCATTTTTATATATAGTGTCTACTATCAATAATATATTTCAACTCTATCTTACCTTTTTACATCTATCTGCACAAGCAAGCTAATATGTTAAAATTATATTTGTAAAGTTACTGTATAAAAATTATTTGTAGGGTGTGAAATCCTCAAATTTTAATTAATTAATTTATTTATATAGTCACAAACAATTTGTTTATAATAGTTCCCCTAAATCGTTATTAATAGTCACTCCATATTTCTTTGGAGTTTCATATAGTTCATAAACATGATTGCAAAAATTGCATGTCAACTTTTAAATCTAGTTTTAAAGATCTTTGACTGTTGCAACATAATATTCTCTGCACCATTTGTGATGGGAAAGAATAGTAAATGGTGGCGCAGTCTTCAGGGAGAACAGATTGTCACACTGGTATGCAGTTTGGTGACACAACATATAGTGCTGTGTGACCAGCTGTACAACTCATGAGGAAAGCTCTGTGAGGAAATCCTCCAATTTGGGGTACTCGTCCATCTGTTGCTGAGTCATCTGCCTCCTTTCTGTCAAGAACCTGAAGTGGAAATAATCTAGGTTTTCCATCTGCTTTCCTATATTATCAAAGGTTTGTTTGACTTAGACCTGCATTGGTCACCCCAAGTCTCATCAGAAACATTCATGGTCCAAAGATGCCTGAGGCTAGCACATACCTGTGAAATCCAGAACTTTGGCTTTCAGAATAGCTCATGCCAACCTTAAAATGTGTTTTACGTACAGTTGTAGCTGAGGAACAACGGCACGACTTGAAGTTAATCAGAACTTCTCTCTTCACGCAATTAAATTCAGGCACACAAAAAGAAATTACCACTCCATTATCTAATCAATCAATATTCCTTACAAGTGCATTCTCTATGAAATAATATGCTTGAATAAACTTCTTATTGCTAAAAGAGGAACATAAAGGAAATAATGAAAACCTTATTTCCTAGATTCTAATAGTTTGTGTCAAATGTAAAGATTATATAAACATGGTAAATAGTATAATTTTAAGATGTATATTTTAGCTCTAGATATAATGTATTTAATGCATGTATTTATATGCATTGCCTATGTGCCTAATGCCTAAAGAAGTCAAAAGAAGTTGCTAGATCCTTTGGAACTGGAGTTATGAATGGCTGTGAGCCACCATGTAAGGACTCAGCACTAAACCCAGGTGCAATAAGTGCTCTTAAACACTAAGCCATCTCTCTAGCCCATGGTAAACAATCTGTTGTTTTGTGGGGGGGAATGTAAAAGGATGTTACATGATGGAAAAGGCCAATTTTCTTTTGTAAATCTTAGTAAGTACTTTACAGTTGCATTGTTAATATAATAGTAACTTAGATAAATATTCATGTCTATATGCTAATTTTATAGCTTAGGCTTTGTTCTTGTGTAATAAATTTTTTAAAAGGTAGTCAAACATTTCTGTCATTTCTCACATTTTTTTAGAAGTTGCTCGATTGCACTTCCTGTTTACTCAGTAAATATTATTTTCTTCTCGGGACTCTGAGGGAGTTGAAGATAAAATAGTATAGTTACACATTTCCTAGTTTACTAGAATCAATAAAGATACTCACTATAGATGTGTTAAGTGTAATAGGTTTAAAAGGTATTTTTGTTTTGGGGCCTTTTCATCCCTTCCATGGTACACCTTGAATGCCACATTTAGGGCTTCTGACTGTGGAGTTAGGGGGCCCTTTTCTAAACGTCAGAGTTTGACCCTAATATCAGGGTAACTTTGGGAAAAAAAGTAGGTCATAAGGAGTTGGTTTCCATCTTGAGTCTCGGGATCCACATTGGTGTATTGTAAGAGGGCCTTTGTAAGATGGTCTAGGAATTGGGATGGGTTTTCATCCTTGTCCTGGATGACCCTTTGGATCCTTTCATAATTTACTGCTTTAAGAGCAGCCTTATGGAGACCAGCCAGGAGACAAGTTAAAAACCACTTCCTAGCTAGGATGCCCCTGGGGTTTTGTAATCCCAGTCAGGCTCATGGTCAGGAACTGCCATAGATCCAACTGGGTAGGTATCATCAGTTTGATGGATGTCATCTGCACAGATTCTAGCCTGTTCCCAAACTCACCTGCGTTCCTCAGGGAGGAGATTGTTGGTAAGAATCATATAAACATCATGGAAGGTAAGGTTATAGGACTGGGTAATATACTGGAATTCTTTAATAAAGATGGAAGGGTTGGCACTATAGGATCCCAATCTTTTGTCTATTTGGGAGAGTTCAGTCAATGAGAAGGGGACATGAACTTTGACTAAGCCATCCACCCCAGTAACCTCTCGCAAGGGGAGAACTGGAGTTGGTTTAGGTTGGGGAGGTAAAGGGGGTGGTCCCTTAGTGGAGCGGGACCGAGTAGTGGGAGGACTAGGGACTGTTGGTGGTGAGCTGAAGGAGGGTGCCAGTGAATGCTGACTAGGGTGACTTGTCACTGAAGAGGGAGAAAGAGAAATCAGAGGGGCCAGTGCGAGAGGGGAAGCTGAGGGTTTTGTTCGACGGGGAGAAGGCTCATTGGCTGAATCAAAAGTAGTGGAGGCATCATCTTGTTCAGACTTCCTAGCCAAAAGGAGTTGAGTGGGAGAGCATGAGGCACAGAGAGAAGGCTTGAAGCATAGCAGAGAGAAAGCCTGGACATAGAAAATCTCCTTCCATTTCTCCAATCGCTCACAGTAGTTCTAAAGGTCCCGAATAATATTGGGATCGAGGGTGCCATTACGTGGCCATTTGGACTGATTATCTAAATGGTATTTAGGCCAAATTTTATTGCAAAAGCGAATAAGTTTAGGACCCTTTAGTTCAGTTGTCAGGTGTAGAGACGTGAGGTTTTCTAGGAGGCATCCCAAGGGGGAATGGGAGGGTACGGAGGACACAGTTCCCATGGATGAGAGGGAAAGGTCACTGCAGCCTGTAGTCAAGGGCATCTCCAGGACTCAGGGAGGACCACCAAAAGAGGACCAAGCTGCTCAGAGGGTCATCACCCAACTCAACGGGGGTCAGGCTTAGCCGGCTAAGCCAGAAGAGACTAGGCGCCTGGCACCACGGCTTTTCTAGAGGCCAGAAGGTGTAGACGGAAACCAAGCTCTAAGAGGGCCTCATCTACAGGAAAGGGTTAGGAATGGAATCGTAGAAGCCGCAAGGGCCTAGAGGAGCTGTGCGATGACAGCCAGCTCCAAGGGAGGAGGTCAGGAAGGGATGCAATGATCCGGTGGGGCCTAAGGAAATTGCAGGATTGCAATTTCAAGGGTGGTAGGATGGGGTAAGGTGAGGAGGGTCAGCTGTAGCTTTAAGGGCCTTGGCTGGGGTACCTCGGCCTCTACAAGTACCCTTGACTTAGGGAGCTGAAACACCAAATGAAGGGGAGACTTACCCAATCGTTGATGGTAGATGGAGTGTCAAGCAATTGGTGACCTGGAAGGCCAGTCTGCTGCAGGTCAACTGGAGATGAGAGATAGGGTCCCATTGCAGCTCAGACCACGAAGGGGAGCACAGGCACCAGGAGAGCCTATCCAAGTCATGGGTAGACTGGAGATGAGGGATAGGATCCCAGTGCGGCTCAGACCATGAAAGGGAGCACAGGCACCAGGAGAGCCTATCCCGGGTTTCGGCACCAAATGTAAGCTTTTCAGATGGGTCAGGACAGGATGGAACAGGAGTGGGTCAGGTATTCTGGCACTCGGAGTCACAGAATACTGAGTGTTACACAGCTCAGGTGGAAAGGTATCCTGGAGCTTGGGAGCCAAGGATACTGAGTGTTACACAGCTCAGATGGAAAGGTATCCTAGAGCTCGGGAGGCAAGAACCACCACAGGTTGCATTAAGGTTAGCAGCTTATAGCCTTGCCTCAGAGAAAGGCTTCTCCAGTGTATCAGCTCTGCTCTGGCAGGACAGGGTCTTCCAGCTGGGGATGTTCGCCTAGTGTAGCAGTTTTGCTTGCAGGAGGTTTCTCGGACGAAGTTGCTACAGTTCAGCTCTGCTCCTGGAGAGCAGAGAGCAGAGAGCAGGGAGCAGGGAGCAGGACAAAGCGGGGAGCAGAGTGTAACAACTCCACTCTGCCCAGGAAGGTTTCCCTGGCAAGTGTTACAGCGCTGCTAGCTCTGCTCTGCTCTGCCCAGGGTCACCTCTGCTCTGTAGCTGCCACAAAAGAAGATCTTCACCTGAAGCTCGTCCAAAGGGATTTATTGGAAGGCAGCTGGACCAGCCAAGCTGAACATACACAGGGTTTATATAGGGATTCTTGGGGGCAGGGAAGTTTTTCCAGAGTAGGGATTGGTCCGATTTCAGTGCTGAACTCAGATTGTCTAGAGCTCTGCTCCGGGATTGGTTACTTTTTTACACAGGATTAGGGTCAGATTTGGCTCAGGTTTCAGGGCCAAAGTGTGTTTCTTTCTCTGGTCCTTTTTAGCCTTTTGGCTCCAATTTTAGGGCCAGGGTACATTTCTTTCACTGACTCTGATTACAGGGACAAAGTGTGTTCCTTAGGCACTGGTTTTTAGGGTCAGGGTACATTTCTTTGGTTCTGGTTGCAGGGCCAAAGTGTGTTTCTTTGGCTCTGCTCAGGGTGTGTTTCTTTGACTGGTCCCTTTTCCCTACAAGAAGGAATATGATGGAATAAAATGGGACAAATTGGATGGAGAAGGGTATAAATTCAGATCATACAGTTATTATGAGCACTTATTCAGGTGTGAGATATATGCAGTTAATATGAGTGGTACATTATATATGTGTGAAATATATGCACTTAATATAATACCACTTTATACAGGTGTGTGATATATGGGCTAATATGAGCAGTACTGAATATAGCTGTAAGATATATGTGGTTAATATGATCACTGCTTCATAGAGATATGAAATATTTTTCAGTGAGACATATGCATATAAGTTGTCCAATGAAACCATGCTATATTATTATAAAATTAGAAAAGCCCATTTTACAAATATCTACAGAAGGCTGTAACTGATGATGATAAACAATCAAAGTAAAGTTCAAGATTTGATTTTAAAACTGGTTAGATATTTGAGGCTGAAAATATAACTCAGCAGTTACCAACATAGGCTACATTACTACAGGAGCATTGTTTGATTATCAACATCCATATACAGCTCACAGCCATCTTCCATTACAGTTCTAGGGGATGCTAATGTCCTTTTCTTTCTTCATTGGGCACTAGCATACACATGGTGAATATACAGCCACAAAGGCAAAAGCACTTATATGTCTACTAAAAAAATGAGACAAGTGCAGGAATTACATATATATATATTCAACTATTTTAAGTCAGAACAAACTAAAATAGTGTTCAATATTCTATTCAATTTGATTAATGAAAATATATTGATCAGAAGAAGCCAGAAGAAAAATGGCTACGCGACATATGTGTTCAAATTTTTAATATTTGTAAAATATTTAACAGAAGACAAATATGTTAATAATGGAGTGATATTATCAATTTGATGTTAGGGAAAACAATTTTCTTGAAAATAGGCAAAATGTCATATTGTACTAGCCCTTTCGGCCAATTTTATTGATTTTACTAACAGTTTAACTTGTTACACTGGAGATTGAATCAATAATTCTACCATATTTCTTTTTACCTTTTCACTATTTACTGTTCATTCTTTGTTATATTCATATTTTCACCATCACAAAAATACTTCACAGTTTTAAACTGTATGAAATAACCCTTAAAATCAGTTCCTTTATGATGATGACTAGAGTGGTACAGTGTTAACACACTTAAATCATGAGCTTTCAAGGTTCCTTGGGTGGAATTTATTTTTAGTTTATTATTCAAACTGACATCCACGTTCAGGGCATCTGGATCAGTCCTATGATAGTTTCCCTGCTATCAGTCTGGGGTCCATGATATTAGGTCAGCTGTTTCTGTGGGGTTTTCCAGCCTGGTTTTGAACCCTTTGTTCATCAGTCCTCCCTCTCTGCAAGTGAATACAAAGAAATTGTACTTAAATACTTTAGGATAAATATTCAGTAGCTAAAAATAGTAGGAAAGTATTTTCTATTGTCTGTTTGTAAATGTTGCCTTCATAGTGTATAGGTTAAATATGAAGATTGCTGAACCTTTTAATTTTTACTATCTAAAGACTATAAATCTTCCTCTCTGCAACTGGATTCCAGGAGTTCAGCTCAGTGTATAACTGTGGGTCTAGGACTGCCTAGTCATCGAGTCTGCAATGTTAGTAGTAAATTCTTTCTTCTCTTAATGCACAGAATCTAACAATGCTGAGCAATAGATTACCTAACGAATGTACCATCCACATTCTTTGACACGATATTTACCCAACTTCATCAACAGGAAGGAATTTGGTAAAATGAAGTATAAACAGCTAGTTACAACTAGGAATTATGTTGTTGGGGATGCGGGCACCAAAAGGACAACAAAGGGGGAAAATCCAGTTTAAAGAATTAGAGTTTGGAACAAGAAATTCTCCTCATTCTTTGTTTTCTTTAAGATGAGATCATTATTTTAAGTTTATAAAAAGTAAAATGTTCTATTAAAGGTTCTCACTTTTCTAGAACAGGAATAACCACAAACAAAGTGTGTAGTGCACAGGGGGCTCAAAAAGACCCGTACAGTGAAACAAACTCTAGTTTCATCAGGGTCAAAGCTAAAGAGACGGAGCTCTGTGGAAGTGTATATACACTTCTGGGGCTGGTGTGTGAATAAAGGTAAGAAAGAACAAAAACCACCCCTAGAATAAGTTGACAGTCTATTCAAGAAACTCAACTAAGAGGAAAGAAATTTTACATTAAAAACAACAGAAACAACGAAACTTTCTATATAACAAATCCAGAATGTTTTTTGAACATTACATAGTTGTGTTTCTAAAGAAGGACAGACACTACCTGTAAGACAGAAATGAGAAGATTCACCCCAAAGAAAAATTCAGTGGTCTTTAACACTCTGGATGTGGGAAATTTCTCTAGAAACTACTGCAGGTAGCAGGAGCTTTTATTTGGGGGGGGGCAGGGGGCTCAGTGAGCCAACAAAGGGAAATGTAAAGTTATATAACAAAAATGATAAATTCTGCATATTTGATTTTGACTAGCTTATTGTATTATAATTTGATTTGTATTGTATTCTGTGTCACATAAAGTATAAACGAAACAGGAGGTCAGGGTGAGGGTTGGGATGCAGGGCAGGCCCAGTGCACATCTTTGCCCCACATTTATGCTTCCCTAAGACACTCTTTATAATGTTTTTTCTTTCATCTTAGTTGAGCTGATCATTTTAGGATTCAGCTTTCATTTTGGCTTTGAAGTTTCCTTTCCTACTTTAATTACCTTTGATGGTAGGGTAAAACTCTTTTGCACAGAAGAATTTATATACTTAGGTTAATATAGCATACATTTAAAAGTAGAGAAAAAATAAAACTCTTTTTGCTTGAAGCAGCATTTAAATTGTAAGAGCACATCACATTGACACATGCTCAATAATAACATTTAGCAGCTTTCAAACCACTCGGGAAGTGCTCTCCCCACCCGCTCTTGAAGGCAGCTGCCCCTTCTAGCATATGTACCGTGTTTTTTTTTTCTCTGATAAACTGACGTCTTTATTTAGGGAGTTGTAAAGAATCACTTCTAGTCATCAGCAGTTTTAGAATTTAGCCATTGAAGCAGGAATAAAGCCTGTTCAGAAGATAGATGCCAGTTTTTCATTCTGACTCACAAAAATAGTTTCCAAGTGTAGCTGGAGACTTGCATTAGCCAGGGATCACCACTGTAATAAATGGCAAAGACAGAGACATTCTTGTTTTCATGTTAAAGGATAACATATGACAAAAAAGGTTTCACATCAAGTTGTGTTACTTACTAAACACATACACACATTTTTATAAAAGTGTGTTGACACTAACCGTATTTTCCCAGCGTATTACATGGCATCGAGAGCCGAGTGTGTCATTTTGTTTTGTAAGATGGAATTTCTTTAATGGAATTAGTTAAAAACAATGATTTATAAGCAGGTGAAAGGTAACAAAAATATGTTCTTGCTTTATTGTATCTTCCATTCATTGAAAAGATGAAAATTACAAATGTGATTAGTAAATCAGGAAGGACATGAATACCACCAAGTCATTCATTAATTTTTAGTTCATTGATACCTCCAAAATCTTTTAACATTCACTAAATTTGCAAATCTAAGGAGGATTCAGACATGTGAGAGTTCTGGGAAGTTCTGTGTAATTTGAAGCATGGATATGTGGAAACATGATGGGCACAAAAACAGTAACTCACCTGTCTTTGCCAAGCTATCTCTATATTGCACATATTCTCCTTAGTATTAAATCTTGTATGAATCTAACCCATCCTGATATTAGATTTGCATACAGGACATTATTCTCTGTAACCCCCTAGTACATATTGTAACTCCTGGTGTTTTCATCTTATTTTCACAGTCTGAATACAAAAACCATCAAAAGTATCCTTTTCTTTCTCTTCTATATTACATCCAGCATTTATAAAACATTTCATCTTATTCTTAGATGACTTTTAATTCTCATTATTTAATAGAAAGAGAGTTGCTTGTGGATATTTAATATGTCAGATTTACTGAATTCAGGGGGTACTTTCTCTGTATATTAAATACAAATCTTTCTCACTAAAGTAAATTAGTAGAAAATCTGATCTTTTCATTAAAAAGGTAAATCAGTGTGAGATTTCATATCTTCTTTCTACCAAGTATAAATAGTTTCTTGTTCTGCCTAGTCCCTCAGCCTGTTTGCCCTAAATAAACACACAAAGAGTTATATTAATTAGAAACTGTTAGCCTGGTGGCTTAGGTTTCTTATGGCTAACTATCTCTTAACTCATAACTATTAATCTATGTATTCTTATATGATCTTATCTTACTGGAGAAGGCTCCAGCATGTTGCTCCGTCATTGGCTACATGGCTACATGGCTACATGGCATGTCCTCGTCCTCGTCTCCCAAACATTTTCCTTGTCCAGTTGCCTGTCCTAGCCTATACTTCCTACTGGCCAATCAGTGTTTTATTCATCAACCAATAAGAGAAACATCTATACAGAACTGGCGCGACTAACAGGAGCAGAATCTCCGTCCACAACCAAGTGTCTAAAACTGACTTTCAAATAAAAGTAACCATCAACATCTATATTCTCACCTGCCTTCAGAGAGCTATATGTCTACATCCACACAGAATTTCTTAACTCTTTAAGCCCAGGCTTGGAGTGGAATGCCCTTTATTTCAAGATGCAAGCTGCATAAGCGGACAGTCCCACTGCAGCCTTCATCTTTCCACACTTCAGTGCTTGTGAGCTGTTTTTGTTCCTGAAAAGTGATGCAATTCGTGATCCTTTTTAATCCAAGTTTGAACCATATAGATGTTGCTGGAACTTTCTAAGGCTGCCACAAACCCTTTTATCTTTGGGACATTGAATCCAATTTATAGCGTGTGAGGAAGACAAAAGAAGAAGAAATTCAGGACCATTTCATTGCAGCAAGGATCTCTGCCTCCAGGTTTTAACAAAATACAGGGGTTTGTTTCCCTCTGTTATTAAGCAAAACTTCAAAAGTATCCAAATTTGCTTAACCAGGGGCTCTTCTAGAGGGAGAATACTGCTATTCCCTTGTAAGACTTCTCTCACTGAATGGTTCTGGCATATTTCTTTATCCCTGTACTCAGAAGACACAGGCAGTGGCATCTCTGTGAGTTTGCTATCAGCCTGGACTACAGAGTGCTCTCTAAGATATTCTGAACTGGTAAACAGAGAAATCTTATCTTGAAAAATAAAAAAACAAAACAACAACAACAACAAAAACTCTTTGTCCTCACCCTGGCTCCTACTCTCTCTCAGGAAAAAAACAAAAAAGAAAAACCTCAAAAAAAAAAAAAAAGAAAGAACAAGTGAACTAGGAGGTGGCTTACTAGGTAAGTGCTAGATCATGAGTAGCAGGGTCCTGATCACCAGAAACACACTGGAGATAACAAGGTGGGAAAGGAGGCTGTATTTCCAGCCTCAGGATGCAAAGCTAGGTGAAGATGACTAGGTGGATCCATGAAGTCTGCTAGCCCTGGGCTCAACTGGGAAGCTCTTCCTTGTTAACAAAGTTGATAGAATAATAGAGAAGGATTCAAGATATCAGCTTTGGACTTCTGCATGCACACTCACACACACATACCCACTCACATGTAAACATGTACAAATTCACTTGCATATCACACAAGCAGATGTAACCATGAAAAGGAAAAAAGAAAGTAAAATAAGATGATATCTATTGAAAGAGATAAATGAGAAGGACTAGATGGGTGTGAAAATGGACTCACAACTCTACTTCATCTTTGAGCTATGACAATCAGCAGAAAGACTTAATATATCACCCTCATCATTCAACTGTCACTTCTTGATAAGAGAGTTGGGCAAGGTGACTATATACAAAAACACAACTAAGAAAGAGAACTACAGACCAATATCCCTCATGAAAATTGATGTAAATATACTTATTAGAATACTGTCAAATCAAATCCAAGGGATGGTTCAACATATGAAAATCAATCAATGTAATTACCATATAAGCAAACTGCAATAATAAAACCACATAATAATCTCACAAGATGCTGAAAAAAACCTTTGACAAAATCCAACACCCCTTCCAGATAAAGGTCTTGGAGAGATCAAGGATAACAGGAACATACCTAAACATAATAAAAGCAATATACAGAAAGCAAACAGCCAACATCAAACCAAATGGAGATAAACTCAATGTGATTCCTCTAAAGTCAGGAAGAAGACAAGGTTGTGTACTCTCTCCATATCTCTTCAATATGTTACTTGAAGTTCTACCTAGAGCAATCAAACAACAAAATGAGATCAAGGGGATACAAATAGAAAAGGAAGAATTCAAACTTTCACTATTTGTAGATGATATGATAGTTTACACTACAGAATAAATGCACTCCTCATCAAAATGCCACAACAATTCTTCACAGACCTTAAAATAGTCATACTCAACATTATAGGAAAAAACAAAAGACTCAGGATAGCCAAAACAACCCTGTACAATAATGGAACATCCTGAGGCATCACCATCCCTGACTTAAAGCTCTATTATACAGCTATAGTACTGAAAACAGCTTGGTACTGGCACAAAAACAGACAGGTAGACCAAAGGAATCAATTTGAAAACCCTGATAATAACCCACACACCTATGAACACCTGATTTTTGACAAAGAAGCTAAAATTATACAATGGAAAAAGAAAGCATCTTCAACAAATACTGCTAGAATAACTGGAAACTGGCATGTAAATGAATGCAGACAGATTCATATCTATTACCATGCAAAAAAAAACTTAAGTCTAAATGGATCAAAGACCTCAACATAAAATCAGTTACACTGAAGCTCTTAGAAGAGAAAGTTGGAAGTACCCTTGAATAAATTGGTACAGCAGACTGCTTCCTAAACATAAAACCAGTAGCACAGACAATGAGATTGACAATTAAAAAATGGACCTCCTTAAACTGAGAAGCTTCTGTAAGGCAAAAGACACAGTTAACATGACAAAATGGCAGCGCACAGAGTGGGAAAATATATTCACCAACACCACATCTGACAGAGGGTTGATTTTCAAAACATACAAAGAACTCAAGAAGCAAGTCTCCAAAACACCAAATAATCCACTTAAAATGTGGGGTATATAGAGAATTCTCAGAAGAGGAATTTAAAATGTCTGAAAGACACTTAAGAAAGAACTCAGCATCCTTAGCTATCAGGGAAATGCAAATCAAAACAACTCTGAGATACCATCTTACTTCTGTCACAATGGTTAAAATGAAAAAGGCAATTGGCAGTTTATGCTGGATAGGATGTGAAGAAAGGGTAACACTCATCCACGGCTGGTGGGAATGCAAACTCATGCAGCCACTATGGATCAGTAGTGGAGAAGTATTTATCCCTAATGTAGGAATGAACTTTTGGTGCTCATTTCACATAGATGGATGCTGTATGGGGGAGGGTCTAGGCCCTGCTCCAAATGATATGTCAGACTTTGAAATTCTCCCCCATGCATGACATCACCCTCCCTGAGGAACAGAAACGGATGGGATAGGGGAGGAGAGGTGGGTGAAGGAACTGCGATTGGCTTATAAAACAAGCTTATTCCTAATTTAAATAAAAAATAAAATTTAAATAAAAAGAGAGGTGGGTAAGACTTTGTGGTTGTATTGTTGAATGCCACGGGGTCAAAGAAATATGGTTAGAGAAGCAAGCACACCAGTAAGGATGTCATGGGGAAAAGCCACCAAACAACTCAATTTGTGCTTTAAATTCTACAATTGTAGGTTTCTACCTAGGAATATTACTGAAGATTAGAGTTTGAACTTCACTTAGCTTCATGAGTAACCTACCATTAAACTGAATACCTGCAGTCTGCCTGGTGAACTTTTAAAACAACCTGTTTTTTTCTGTATTGAATAAAATTCACTAGATATATTATTCAACAAATGGGGGAATAAAATAATTTTGAATAGCAGTTCAACATTTGTTTTTTAAACTATTGCAATTTTTCCATTTAATTTTTTATATTTTTCTATTGTTTTTCATTTAACTTTATACACATGCCACTTTCAGTTCCCTCTCCCTCCCCCTCCTCCCTCACCCCCAATCCTCCCAACCCCTCACCCATACTCCATCCCCCCTTGCTCCCCAGGGAGGGCAAGGGCCTCCATGAGGGATTTTCAGAGTCTGTCACAGCATCCCACGCAGGGCCCAGGTTCTTCCCCATGTGTCCAGGCTGAGAGAGCATCCCTCCACGTTGTATGGGTTCCCAGAATCCTTCTCCATGCCAACAATAAATACTGCTCCACTCTACAAGGTTCCACAGATTGCCAAGGCCTCCTCTCTGTCACCCAGGTTTGGTGGGAGAGTGTCTAGATCAGTCCCATGCTTGACCCCCAGTCATCAGTCTGGGGTCCATGTGTTCCCCCCTTGTTTAAGTCAGCTGCCACTGTGGGTTTTGCCAGCCCAATCTTGATTCCTTAGGTTGTCACTCCTCTTAGCAACTGGGTTCCAGGAGTTCAATTCAGTTCACAGCTATGGGTGTCTGCCTCTGCCACCATCAGCCACTGGATGAGGGTTCTAGGGTGGCATAAAAGGTAGTCATTATTCTCATTACCATGGGAGGACATTTAAGGAAGCCTTAATGCCAGTTGGTGTCATTCTTGTAGATTTGTGAAGATCTCACTAGTGCCAGATCACTCCTACAACTTACACTGGCTCCCTCTTTTATGGTATCTCCCATCCTTTTCTCTTCTATTCTTACCCTGGCTCAACCTTCCTGCTCTCCCATGTCCTCCTCTCCCCTCCTCTTTTCTCCCTCTCTTTCTACCATCTCCTTGTACCATCCCCTTCTCCTACCCAATCCAATTAGGAGATCACATCCCCTAATCCTTCTCCAGGTTACCATGCATATCTCTCTTAGGGTCCTCCCTGCACCCCAGACTCTCTGGCGGTGGGATTGTATATTGGTACTCCCCTGATACATGTCTAAAATCCATATATGAGTGAGTACATACCATGCTTGTCTCTTTGTGACTGGGTTACCTCACTTAGGATGGTTTCTTTCAGTGCCATCCATTTGCCTGTAAATTTCAAGATTCCATTTTTTTTCTGCTGAGTAGTAATCCATTGCATAAATGTACCACATTTTCTCAATCTACTCTTCAGTTGAGGGGCATCAAGGTTCTTTCCAGGTTCTGGCTATTACAAATAATGCTGCTATGAACATAGTAGAGCAGATGACCTTATTGTATGAAGGTACATCTTTTGGGTATATGCCTAAGAGTGGAATTGCTGAATCTTGTGATAGACTGATTTCTATTTTTCTGAGGAATCTCCATACTGATCTCCAGAGTGGCTGCACAAGTTGGCATTCCCACCACTAGTGGAGGAGTGTACCCCTTTCTTCACATTCTCTCCAGCATAAACTGTCATTAGTGTTTTCGATTTTAGCCATCCTTATGGGAGTGAGATGGTATCCCAGAGTTGTTTTGATTTGCATTTCCCTAATTGCTAAAGATGTTGAGCACTTTCTCAAGTGTCTCTTGGCCATTTTGGACTCCTCTACTGAGAACTCTCTATTTAGTTCTGTACCCCATTTTTTAAATTGGATCGTTTGGTGTTCTGGAGACTTGCTTCTTGAGTTATTTGTAAATTTTGGAGATCAGTCCTATGTCAGATGTGGGGTTTGTGAATATCTTTTACCATTCTGTGGACTGTCGTTCAGTCTTGTTGACTGTGTCCTTTGCCCTGCAGAAGTGCCTCAGTTTCAGGAGGTCCCATTTATTATTTGTTGATCTCAGTGTTTGTGCTACTGGTGTCATGTTCAGGAAGCTGTCTTCTGTACCCTTGAACTGTTGCAATTTTTAAAGAAAAAGCAAAGGAGTGCTTTACTTTTCACATTTGTTAAACAAGGGTAATTATTGCCAAATAAGAAAAGGAATACTGACAGAATATCCACAAAGAATTTTGGTAGTATTTGTTCTTGGCAACCCTGAAGGACAGAAGAACACACTCCTATAGTCATAGGATGATCTTGCCAAGTGGTGTTAACAGATTGAAACTTTGTGACATATTTTAGAGTCACTAATTGTGAAGATTATCTTTAGAATAACACTTTTCATTCCTATTTATTGCTATTGGCCTTATAATACAGAGCCATTGTTCTTTATTGTACTTAACACTGTACTTATTTTCCATTTAGTTGACAACTGTCTCTCTCATCATACAGAATAGAATTCACCTAAATAAGGAACTAGTTTATATTCCAATCTGTTCCTTGCTCTTGGTATAAACAACAGGCCAATACTTACTTAAAACAATAATGAAACACAACTTAAGTAATTTAAGTAGATTTTAGAGACCTTAGCACATAAATAAGAACTTTGTATTTGCTGTTCATAAGAGTCACATGTTGCTGAACATTTAGAAATTAAGAGAAGAAAATCCAAGGGTGTCTGTGTCTTCCCCTTCCCTGATGCCACTAAGTCAACATTTAATAGAGGAAACAGGAACAACACAAAACAACACCAACAAACCCAGAATCTGGATGATTAGACGAGATCTGATCTCATAAGACTGAGACTTCGAGAAGATTTATCCTAACTCTGCAGGCAAAAGTAATTTTACAGGACCGACAGATCTTCTGACTGACATAACAGGATCCACATTTCAGGAGGGAGAAAAGTCTTGGGTGGGTTCATATGTCACAGATGTTGATAACCACAATAAAAAGAATAAGGAACCCCAATAGAATACTGAAAGAGGATGAGCATTTCTAGTTCATATTCATTGGAAGGAAGTTTAGAGACAGGTGAATGTCACCAGGTGAAGAGCCAGGATGGGAAAACAGGCTTTTGAAATTAGCAGTGTCAGTCTGCCACAACTCATATTCAGTTACAACTTATACTTATTGGATTACCAAATATCTGAAAATTAGTTATTTGCTATTTTGAAAGTATTATAAGCATCTGTAACTGGGCAGTGTGGTAGTCATTACATTGAAAGTATTTCATCTATGAGAGACCAACTAGAAATCGAAGTGAGAAAAATTTTAACTTAAAGGTAATATAATTCTGACTAATGCATTTTCTTTTTTATTCTTGAGAAATAATGGCCTTTTCTACACTGAGAGAGATGACATGTCTTCAGAGGACACTATTCACACAACTTGATAATACTAAAAGAGGTTAGCAAATTATAAACCCAAGACTAAAAGAGGGCTATGCATTTCAGATGGCCAGAGGACGTACACACTCAACATATGAATGTATTTAATGGGAAATAAATCCCCTTCATAATTTTTCTTCTCCTGTTCCCTCCAGTGTCCCTTTGAAATAGAATTCAGTCCTGGGATGGATATTTTATTCCATTCTCACACTTTCTTAACTCTCTGTTAAACATGATTTTCTAAGGGACTCTGTTGCATTTTCATACTATAACTTCTTTGCACAAATAAACTGATGGGACGTGAACACATTATTATTTATTTGGTTCTCTTCCTACTAAAAAGTACTTTCTTGCAGACAGTTTTGGTGAGATATGTCATATTCTCAAAGCATCTTACCATATTCAGTCACCAAATTCACTGGATAATTCTAGAGTTATTCAATATTTACTGCTCTTAATTTATCCTAAACTGGATTAACTGTCTGTATTTTGAGTGCTTAAGTAAGCATGAGCACATTTTAGCAATCTTTTTGGCATCAGTGTGCTCTGATACCTGACAAGTCTGAGATCTAGTTTATTAGTATCTTTAATGTACTTTCGCAGAGTTTACACAGTGTTTCATTAAAACAGTCAATTCATCAAGTCATCTAAGTAATTTAAAAATCCTTAGCTTCTTCTCTTGATGAAAGACACGTAGCATGGTTGCAAACCATTGTGGTGCACAGCATTTGTATGATTATTCCTGATGCTTTGCTTATCACACTGCAATCTGCAGATAAATGAAATAGCAGCTCACTTCCGTTCACAACAAAGAGTATGTTCAAAGACAACAATGATGGGGGAATTTTGAAACTCTGTTAGATTCATATGTTAATGAACAGCTGTGATGTTTCCCAGACACATTACTAAACAGAAGACAATTCCCAGGTTTTCTGTACCATCTAAAAACTTTTACAAATATTCAAACAAAGCTGCAATCAAAACTGTCAGTAGGTTCCACAAATATGTCCTTATACCTTTACAATTCTGAGCTGTCACTCTACTAAATTTAGAAAATTCAAATGTTCCAACAGTTTTGTAGTATATTTAATCTGCTTTTACCTTTGAAAAAAGTGAGATTGCCAAGTATGCAGCATTATTCCGAAGGCTGTGGTTCTTCATTATGCTGCAATGAGGGCAAAAATAAGTTCCCTACCAGGAAATAAATAATAACTTTTAAAGTAACAGCAACTGTAACAGCTTCACTCCCTCTCTCTACGCAGCAAGGATGTATGAGGATGCACCCCCAGTTTCTGTAATTAGTAAACCAATAGAGGAATTACTAAAGGCCCTTAAAGGACTTTCAAGCACCTACTTTCAAAAACATATCTCCTGCCATCACAGATTTTAAAACTTAGATGGGTAGGCAAGACATATGTACATGAAATGTAAAATAACCACAAAAAAATGAAAATAGATACACTCCTGTATTTTATTTTCTGTGACTAAGTCTTCTTGAAAATAACTCCCCATGGATTCGAAATCTCCTTGTTTGAATAAGCTAGATATAAAGGTGAAATTACAAACAACTATTAGTGCTCCTGTGTGATCCAAGGGCATGGGTCACTTGAGTTGTATTACTTCTATATGGTCAGGCTCTTAATATGGTTTGCAAGTATTCATTCTTTTTTACATTCACATGGATAGGAGTTTCTCAGTGAAAGGCAATTCAAATCCTTTTCATTGTCTGTTCAGTCTGCTGTGCCATGAATATATGAATACATCCAAATGATATTATGTAAATCAAGTCTACCAAATGGCAGGTGCCATGAGAAATAGAACACTTTCTCAAGAACTAATTATGTCCATAAGTATTTGATTTGAAAAAAAATGAAGATGTATGAAAATGAAGTCTAATTCTATAAATAATAGCCACTGCAGTTTGCATCTACATTCAACTTCTACAGACCTGGGGATATTTCAGCAAACACATTGGCAGTATAGACAAGATCTAAATTTAATACTTTAGTTACATATCATGTTAGTGTCCTTTATTGTAGTTTGATCAAAATTAGTTTCATACAATCAAATCTTTAATTACATTGAGGGCAGATATGAACGAATTGAGGAAAACTGACTTCTTCAAGAGTCAAATTTTACTTTTTGTACAAATCTGTGTAGACCAACACCACAAGAAAGAGAATATTTTCTGTTCAAATCTGTGCTTGTTGATATTTTTCTTATTTTCAACATACTGTTTTTGTTGTCACTCCATAAAGACACTAGCAACAGAAGACATCTCCATGTTAAAGGATGTATCCTGAACCTTTTTTTTCTCTATATGTGCATACACATATGTACTCACAGATCCTTCTAGACAAAAAGAGGACTTCTGATCAATAAATAGCTCTTTGAACTCCCTTATGAAAGCACAATTGACAAAAGTCCTTATACCTCTTCCTATACCCAGTCAACCTGCTCCAGCTAACTATTTAAGTAACTTCTGTATCATTGGAATATTTTAGTAATGATGTAAAAACTAGTGTATGTGAGATATTTTGATTGCTTTTTAAAATTTTTTCATTGATTGAGTTGCTTACTACAGTTTTGTATGTGTGTATAAGCACAAATTTCATAGCATGGACTTAGTTTTCTTCTTCCACTTATGTATGTTGAGGATTGACCTCAGGTTGTCATGCTTGTATGTCAGACACATTAACCCCCGAACCAACTCTTCACCCTTACCTTTTGTTCTTAAAATAGTTATTTCTTATGAAACATGAATATTATTTATTTGGAAATCCCCTATGCCTTCCCTTTTCCTCTGTCTTATGCACTCACTGAACTCCTTCAATCTTTTTGGTCTCCCATTAAATATGGTAATGTGGTGTGTGTGTGGGTGAGTGACTTGCTGATTCAGATTGGAGTGGTTTTTAAGTATGTGTGCAAGTTTATTTACTGAAGTATGGGAAACTTAACAATGGAAACATAATGGAGAAAATGTCTCCGCCTACACCTGTATCCATCAACTTGAGAGACATTGATGGGTCAGTTTTATGCAGATCTGTGCAGGTAACTACCGCCACTGCAGGTTTGAAGGTAACAGCTATGCATGTCCTGAGACTGCATTTCAAAACACTTCTTGTTTTCTTAGGCTTGGAAAGTGAGATAAACATATCTCATTAATAGATAAGCACTCAGCAATCATTTATTCTCACCATTTTGACCTTTTAACAATCTCTAAATTTACTAGAGTATACTTTCTCTTTCTAAGGCTGAAAACCTAGTAAGTTCATGGGCATAAACATAAAATGTATTTGAACAAAACAATAATAGCAGTATCCACCCTTAAGATGCTGATAGTCTCAGCTGTGGGTTCAAGATCAGGTTTATAGTACCAGCTATACACAGGTCTCAAATCCAATTAGAAAGCAGTCATTTATTCTTGTAACAGTTGTATACAACTATTGTAGATAAGTTGTTTATTGTACAGGGCCTACATCTGAGAAAGACTGTTGTCTCTTTTTCCTTCTCACTAGCGTTTTTAACACCTTGCATCACTCTCACAACTGGACAATAGGGAGAAAGATTCAGGCTCAGTTTCAGCTTACTTTCTCTATAACCTGTAAACAAAACAATAAAAGTAGCATTCATTGAGTTCTCATGGAAAACTAAAAGCAAAGATCATAGCCTGTGTTTTTGTTTTGGATTGGGGAGGTCTAGGATCTCTCTGACCAATAATGTGTAGGAAGGAATCTGGTTAGTTTTATGTCAACTTCACACAAGCCAGAGTCATTTGGGAAGAAGGACTCTCAATTGAGAAACAAACCCCTTTAACATTGTTCTGTTGCTATGTCTGTAAGATATTTTATTATGGATGGGGGAGAAGTCAGGCCAAAAGAGCAACGCCATCCCTAGGCAGGTGATTCTGAGTGGTATAAAGTAGCACGAACACAATGGAGTCTAAGACTGTAAGTGGAATTCCTTTACAATCCATGAAACCTGTCCAGGTTCCAACATTGACTTTCTGCCTTGACTTCCCTCAGTGGACTGTGACATGAAATGTGAAAGCCAAATTATTCCTGTGCTCCCAAAGTGATTTTGGTCATAGTCTCTATCACAATAGAACGTAAATTGAGACTGTACCCTATCCAGACACTGAGATTTTCACTTAATAACTTTGAGCTTCTATGATTGTCGTAATTCACCCATGTTGTGTACCACCTTTCAAACATTAGATGTAGTGTTTGATTGACTTATAAAGCAGTTTTTCTCATTTTTCTTTTTAAACCATCCTTGGTTTTAGTTTTGGTTAATTATCCCTCCATCCTCTTTTCTCCCTCATTCACCTGCCCATACCGTCTTAAACATTTCTGACTCCAGTAACCCAATCTATTTTCCTATTGGATCTGTTCTGCTACCCCCCCCCCGGCCTGTTGTCCTTCCTCCTCTTTCATGATTCGTTCTAGATCCTTGTCTTCTAGAGCACTCACTCCAATTTAACACAAATCAAAGAACTGAAAGTTAGGACCCACATTGAAATTACTTTCTTCACTGTATTTCTTCCTTCATTTTTTTTTCACCAGATTGATTCTTTTGCAGTACCTAAGCTGATTTTTATCAAATATACGTCTTGTCCTCTTTTTCATCAGTAATCTACTTGAATGACTTGAATACCACCAATGTTAGGAAATATAAGTATAAAGTGCTTCTGAAAACACAGAAAGGATTTTCGAAATTGAACTTGGCTCTGTGTATTTTCTCCTTCTCAGACAAATTAAAATGGTAAGAAATAGAGTCTTGGAAACCTAAGATTTTCTCATGTGTTATTTCCACCTGAGGATCCTAATGTACAATGTTAAGTGTCTGTTACTCAGCCTTAAATGTTTAGTTGCCTGCTGGGTACATTCATAGCAAGGCCCCAAATTTGGGACTGTGCTCATCTACAGCACAGCTCAAATGCAAAACTATCGAGTCATCTTCAAATCTGCCAATACCATTTCTAAAATAACTAGAATCAGACATTTAAGACATAATTGGATCCTTCAATCTTTGGTTAGGCCTTTAAAGGCATATTATTTTAAATGTACATTATGCATTATACCTCCATTCTTAAAGATAGCTTGTTTTTGAATTATCCTTTTACATGCACATTTTTTCAGTACACAATTCAAACTATATTTTCTAATGATTCATATACTAATCGGTTGTATTTCTAAAATGCATATTCTTATCTGTGGCATAGGGTACTTTTTATATAATTATTACTTATTTTAAAAATCTTAAAATGTGTATTTGAATATCCACTGTTTTTGTAACAGTGTGACCTTATTTAGGAACCCTTATGAGCTTTTGGAGTCTCTAATGAGTGACTATCTGACCCACTGCAAATAGAGACCTACACAACTCTTATACGTGTCTGTGTGTTCAATGTGCATGTGAATGTGATTGAAGAGGCATTGAAAATAGAGCATATCTTATTTTATATCATGTAAGGTTTTATATATTTATTTCAAAGACTTTGGGAATCGAATCTGAAGATTTTATACATTTACTATTTAAGATAACTGTAAGTTTCTTTTAGTCAACACTTGGCATTAACATGTAAAGAAGATAATAAAACTCTGTCACTTTCACACTGATCATCTGGAAACTTGAGAATCTATCCTCAGGCTTCTGCTTTTTAGTCCTAATTCAAATAGAAGAGGAAACAAGTGTCATTGTACCAAGACACTTGCCATAGTTTAATGATGAATTTTGGAGAGACTTTTTTACCAGGCTTCAATAAATTTGTTAAGTGTCTCAATGGAAATTCTGCTTGGGTATTTAAAACCACCTGTTTGTGCATTCATTTTTTTTCATGTTGCACACATAAATGTGAGTCTTTGCAAGCAAAAACAGATGCATTCCTAAAATGTGTCAGCACATTTTCAAAAGCTTACTGAGAATATGTCCTCATGTGTCTCTAGACTTCCTTATAACTTATATCAGTGAGCTGTGTAAATTGGCTTCCTGAATATCCATTAATGCAAATTACCAGTACGGGAAAACATCACATAGAAACCTCAAATTTTCAAAAAGATAGAATCATTTCTAGAATGGAGCTACAGAGAACAAGGATTTGCTGGCACTCTTTTTTCTAAGGTGATTTAGAAGTGATCCTGACTTTTACAAATTTATGAATCTTTTCAAAAAGATAGTGCATTCTACTGGCAATTTCCAGCTGATGCTGGACAAAGCGAAAATAAATCACATCTTCATTATAATGATGGGAAATAGTTTTATGAATCTTACAGTAATTAAAATGGAATACAAGTGAAAAATAGAAGACTGAGGTGCAGAAGGATGTCTACTTAATTGGGGAAGATGCTATCTAGTAGAATGTGTTCTAGAATTGCCAGTGGCCCTAGAGATGTTGTGCAACAGTGACCAAACTATTATCACTGATTGCACCCTGTGGATAGGCAGTAGTATGTAGTTATTGTTTAAGTAAATTTTAAATTAGTTTACTTGAAAACTTTGAAAAATGTGTTTTGACATTTTGATCATATTCATCCACTTTTCCAGCTCCTCTCAGATCTAACCCATCTGTCCCCTACACATTTAATTTTGTGCCATCATATTTTTCTTCAATCACCAAGAAGGTAGTTTCTTAACAAGGTGTATCAGGCATTTTTATTTTATATGCAAATAGAATTTGTTTGATTTTTTACAAAAATACTTTTTTCTTTAAAATATTATATTTATTGATTTGTTGTGTGGAAATAAATGGTAGGGGAATCATGCCGTGGTCCTAATATGGAGGTCATAGGACAGCTTACAGGAGCTGGTTGTATCCTTATATCCTGCAATTGTCAGCGACCAAACTTATAATATCATGTTTGACTGAAAGTACCTTCACCCATTGAGAAATATCTCATAGACTATCATTTCAATGTTGTTATATTTTGTTTTAGAAACAAGATTATTTTATGTGTTCCACTGTCTTAGTCACTGTTATATTGCTATAAAGAGACACTGTGATCACAGCAACTCTTGGGAAAAATGCATTTAATCAGAAGCTAGTCTACTGACCTGAAATTTCTGATCCTCTGGCTCTTCACTCCCAAACCTCAGAATTAAAACAATGCACATGCAATACTGGTTTTATTAAGTAGTGGACATCAATCTCAGGGTTTTGCTTATGCTCAACAAGCATCACAAATATTACATTAGAAGAAAAGGAAAACAGCATTGTATACATTTGAATAAGTGTACATTAGTGATCTGAGTTTAGTATGCAGATATTCTATGTATAGTCTTCTATGCCAGGGATATAGAATTAGTTGTAATAGTTTATTCATATAATTGACTAAGGGGTAATCAAAAAGCATCATTGGAAATATTGACATCACTTTGGCTTAATATTAAAGGAAATTTTCAAGGATAATGGATTGTTAAAAGGATTGTACACTTCAGTGTCACAGATGATGAAACTTTCACTATTACTGTAAAGAAAAAATGTGAAAAAGACAGTAGGTAGTCTTACAACTGCTTTGGTCTATTTTTCTATGTACATCAGACTTAGAGCAATTGTGGTCAATACATTTGGAAACCCAAATACAACAGGAGTCAATGAATCTTAAAGTGACAGGAAAAACAAATTAGACCACCAAAAGTAAGTGATCATAGTCCCTGCAAAATGCAATAAATTAAATATATCAGTCAAAGTCAATTAATTCATGTGAAATTACTACATGGCTAAGTTCATAATGGATACATAAAGAAATATTTAAGAATTGAAATAGACATAAAGAATAGTATGTTTTACTCTACTTCATAACTTATTAATTTGTTTCAAGTGAACAAAATGTATGCTAATGTCTATGTACAAAACCTCACAGACTCCTAATTTTCAGAGTTGAATAAATTACAAAATATCCCTTTGAAATAATATCTCAGTACACTGACTCATCTTGCTATAAAAGTGCTCAATGCATTTTATCAGAATTACTTGTATTGGGGAATAGGTAACACATTTTGTGAGCACAGCCTACAAGTTCTGCACTAATACTGTTATTAAAAGGTCTAAAAAACATATGGTCCCCTTGATGATTTTTTGAGGTCAGGAGATCCAACTCAAATCACAGAGTTTTAATAACTGCAAGGGTCATGAACTTGTATTACAATTCCTGAAAAGAGTACATGTGGGGAAATGTGATAAGCAAACTGTGCCCTCAATGGTGTGACTTCCGTTGTGAGCAATAAAACACACACAAAAGACTCAGTCACGTTTTCAAAGAGAATTTGCTGAAATAAGGGAGGAATGTCAGTGGGAAAAAGCCACGCAGATATCTACTGCACTGACTTCTCATTTGAGAGGAAAGAAATGGGTAAAAGAAAGGTCAGCAAGAAAGGTTGTCTTACTGTTCCTTGTAAACTAGTAGTATGCAAAGAAAAGAGGGCACAGATTTGCTATTTCTGCAGAGAACTTTCTAGGGTATAACATGGTCAATACACCAAGACTACTGAACTGAGTAGAAATGACAGGATATACAACTCAATCTGACTATGATTCATCATGCAGATGAAGGTATCAGTAAGGGCCCAGTGCAGGAAACTGTGATAATCAAGGGACTGTCAGGATCTGAACTGTTTGAATTTGGAAAAACTTTAAGCATTCATTTATAGGGCTCCTTAACCATGAGGTTGTGAAATAAGTGGCCAGATGGCATCAGTCTGAGTACTGGAAAGGTAAGGATTATTAACTAATATGAGTATCTAATCTTTCTTTGAGGGAAAGGCTGCAAAACCTGAGCCAATGAATAGAAAACCAGTCTCTGAAGAACTGGTTTATCTGAACCATAAAGATTTATTGGGCTACGGCTAACTGAAATCGTCATGTGTATCAGAGATAAAGATCATAGAATAAAGACAGGACTTAAGGAAGGAATGATTGGGAAAGGGCTTGTTGGTGCCCAGATCACTAGGTTGCTTATGACTGTATTTCCAAGAGAGCTGGAAAAAAAAGAAACTCATTAAGCAGAAATTTTGAGAATACTATGGGACATTAGCTTCTGTACTGAGTCCTGCTATAGAATGTAATCTTTATGAGAACCATTATAAGTACTGGTTTATCTGCAGATATTTATAAATTATTTTGAAAAGGTTCTAAACTACCAAAGAGGATATTAGCAAAAGAGAAAGTGCTTGACGCATCTTGTCCAAGATGTTCAAAAGCAAACATGTACAGATTTGTGGTCTCATGCAGCCACTTTGGAAATCAGTATGGAGATTCCTCAGGAAAATGGCAATCACTCTACTACAAGAACCAGCAATTCCACTCGTAGGCATACACTCAAAAAATGCACGTTCACACAACAAGGATGTCTGTTCAACTATATTAATAACAGCATTATTTGTAATAACCAGAACCTGGAAGCCACCTAGATGCCCCTCAACTGAAGAGTAGATAGAGAAAATGTGGTACATTTACACAATGGAGTACTATTCAGCAGAAAAAAAATGGATCTTGAAATTTGTAGCAAATGGACGGCACTAGAAGAAACCAACGTTTGTGAAGTAACCCAGTCACAAAAAGACAAACATGGTATGTACTCACTCACATATGGATTTTAGACATGGATCAGGGGAGTGCCAGCCTACAATCCCACTGCCAGAGTCTGGGAAACAGAACTTTCATCCAGTAACTGATGGAAGCAGAGGCAGACACCCACAGCTAAGCACTGAACTCAATTCCGGGAATCCAATGACAGAGAGGGAGGACTGAGAAGCAAAGGGGTCAGTTGAAGTTTTTGTCATAATTATTTTGATGGAAGCCCAATTTCTGAGTTTGTGAGTTTGGCGAACTTTTTCAAGGCAGAACAACAGCTCACTATTGGATGCAAAAAATGTAGAAGATAGGTGGGTGTAACTGGTTTCCACTGCACCTTCTGCTGTGGAGAAAAATACCCGTGCAAACCATTCTATGATGTCTCCAGGTTACTTGAAAGTGAAATAATCAGCCATGATAAAACAAAATCTCTGAAGCCATATGGTTGTTAAGACCTAAGTGCAAGGTGTGGGCTGTTACCCTAAGGAGTGTTTGTCACAGACAGTCCTATGTCTTATAAGGGGTGCTACCTCTGCTGCTAGCTCCATGTTAGAACTGGATGGCAAATCTTTATTGTTGAAAATCCAAGAATCTTTGGCTGCAGGGCATGGAGAAATTAGACTGAGACTGAACTGGAAGCTTTCTCAAGGAAAGCTGAGATCCATAGTTCCATAACATTTGAGATTCCCAAATGGGTCATGGCCCACAGGTTGAGAACCACTGTTCTGAATTGTGAATACTACGATACACTCCAGGAAATATGTACCAACTAGAATAGTAATGGAACAAGTGTTATGGGCGTCACTCTTTGCTTTCTTGTTGAATTTAAGGCCTAATGCAATGCAATAACCAATGTCTCATCCTGTAAGTCAGGAATAACCATAGCTGGGAAAGTTGAGGCCCTAGTGGAAAAGTAACTGGTATTTTGTCAACTGTGATGTGCCTATAAAATCATCCTCTAAACGTTGTTGTTTAAAACTATTATTAATGGTGTTGGCAAGATTACGTCTTCATGAAAGTTTGTCTTTCATACAAAAGTGATGCAGAGACTCATCACACCAAGTTCTTGCAGAAAAGTGACTGCTTCTGTGTCACAATGGCTCAGTGTTCATCCATAGATGTTGAAAATGGTCAGATGCCTATATTAATTCCTCAAAAGCTAAGGGAACATTGTGGGGAAAAGGTGGAAAGAACATTAAGAGATACACGGGTAGTATAATGCTATATAGCTATTTCCACCAAATGAAGACATTCTTTTCTTACATAAGATTGTGGAAATACAAAAACAAAATAGAAGACTCAGGAAGAAAACCAAACTTACAGTATTCTGGAATCTTGTAAAAGTCACAATATTCACAGTTGATTAAAGCAATAAACAATTACCTGGGAGAGGACATACGACTATCTAAAACTACCTGTAACTTATGCAGGTGATATCAATAATACAGCTTTCTGTGTCCTCACCAATGCTGGTGTGGGCCTTTCTGTGATAGAAAATACCTTTATTTCACCTTTGCTCCTGTAAGAATTTATTTGTTCACTTACAAATCTTTTTTTTTGTCTGTAATTAGTGCCCTGTCCAGAGTAAATAGATGTTTGTTCACACCTTACCAGGAAAAGCTGTGAACAACCTGCTTTCCAGAAAAGGAGAGATAAATAGCACAATAAAGGAGTTGAAAGGTAGAGAGGAAATCCTTCCTCCCATATGCCCATTCAACTCCCCCACTTAATGGGTAGACATGTATCTTAGAGAAAGACAGTACATTTTCCTAATTCAGTGAATGGCTTGGATTTCAGTCATAGTATCAGAATGAGTTTCTTGTAAGTTTTTTTCTTTATCAATACGAGTTAATAAATATTACAAAACAAACAATAACAATACAAAACAGCTTTCTGTCAGCCAGCAAGGCCAGTAATACACCTGCACCTCACATACCAATTTATAACATATAAATGCTTCAGCACTATTTCATAGAGATTACACCTCACTCCTCATTCCTCACCTATAGGAAAGATAAAATTGTAGGCAATTATTTCTACAAGAGTATCTTGATTTGATACTATGAGAAAGATATAGTTTGGGGAATTTTAGTAGAAAGTTCTTTGTTTTATTTTTTTTTGTTTTGTTTTGAGTGCAGAGAAATATGTAGCAGAAAAACTTGAAAGAAAAATCTTTGATTCTTCAACTCCAGTGGACGTTTTAAATTAACCATTTGGGAATTACCAAGTGTGGTTGTTTGCAAGAAAATGGTCCCTAAAGGGAGTAGAAGTTTTGGGATGTGTGGCTTTGTTAGAGTAGGTATGGCTTATTTTGAGGAAATGTGTCACTCTGGAGTTGGGCTTTGAGGTTTCATGTATGCATAAGCCAGGTCCAGTGTCTAAGATCACATCCTGTTTCCTGTGCAAGATATGGAACTCTCAACTACCTGTCTAACAGCATGTCGGCCTGCAAGCCATCATGTCCCTCCATGATGATAATGGACTGAACCTCCAAACTGTAAGCCACCCCATTAAATGTTTTCTTTTATAAGAGTTGCGATGGTCTTGGCATCTCTTCACAGATATAGGAAACCTAGCTAAGATATCAAAGTATATCTAAAATAAAAGCAAGTTATGTATGACTCTCTTCAGACTTTGTGGACAATGAAGTCCTCATTTGAATGTATAGTAAGTGCTATTTACAGAGTGATCTGGAAAGCTGACCACCGTGAGTGATACCTAGCATAAGATATTTTATAATTTGTCCATTTATTCAAAGTACTCTGTCATTTGATATATCATCTATTTTATCCAGTGGTGTTCAATATGTTAGTAACGGATAACGGTGCTATCTTGAGCCCTTGACAGACCAGGGGAGGCTTTCATTATATGAAAGGCCCTCATATTTTGGATGAAAGTCCTATATTCTTCTGTGGAAAAAGTTTCCTTTTAGAAATAACATTTGATCTGTGGCTATGCTACAATAGGGACTGAGCACTTATCTATGATAATCAATTACCATTTGAATGAAGTGGTACTTTGTACAGTTGTCTGATACATTCAAGTAATAAACATGTGTTTATACAATATTCCATCATTAAAAGGACATCTGCTTTGCATAATTGAGTTCAAACACATTCTGCATCCCTAAGCATGTTACAATAAGTGCCAGTCGCACAAAGCTTTCTTTATCCTAATGTTACTAAGTAGTGTGATAAGAATTTTTCGGTGATCAGTGATAGACATTTTAAAAATGCAGATAATTCTTCAAAGTAAATAGGCACCACTATAAAGTAGACATTTATAGTTCTATAGACCACTTGAGAACCTCATGGAGGAATATGTTGAAGAGAACTTCTTTTATGGAATAAAAATTTGAGTACTGCATCTGGTACTCATAGTACTTAAAAGGCAAAATGGCTAGATATATAACAGGGGAATAGGATATGAAGTCTCTTGTGTATATTTTTCACTATTAAGCTATAAGTAGCATTCAATTTATGGAGTAAAATCAATCAATTTATTTGACCTATATTTCCATCTTTGCTAATTTCTTTTTTCTCAATATCTGTTTTTTATTTAAATTAGAAATATACATGCTTCACATGTCAATCCCAGTTCCCTCTCCCACCCCTCCTCCCTTGTCACTCCATCATTCCCCCCAAGCCCCAGGCCCAATTCCCAACATCATTCTCCAGGGATGGTGAGGCCCTCCTTGGGGAGATCTCTAGAGTCTGTCATTTCATCCAGGGCAGGACCTAGGCCCTTCCCCAACTGTCCAGGCTGAGAGAGCATCCCTTCATGTGGAATGGGTTCCCAAAGATCATTCATAAGCCATGGTGAACACTAATCTTCTACCCAAGGTGCCAGAGATTTCTGAGGCCTCCTCACTGACACTACATTCATGGAGTCTGGATCAGTCCCCTGTTGGCCTATCAGTGATCAGTCTGGGGTTCAAGAGCTCTGCCTTGTTAGGTCAGCTGTCTTTGTGGGTTTCACCAGCATGGTCTTTACCCTTCTCATCTCTCCTCCATCTATGTCACTGGGTTCCAGGGGTGCAGTTGAGTGTTTAGCTGTGGATATTGTCTCTGCTTCCATCAGTTACTGGATGAAGGTTCTAGGATGGCATATAAGGTAGTCATCAACCTTATCATCAGGGAGGAGCTATTAATGTATGTAGAGCGTAGACTTCCTTGCCAGTGGTTTTGGTTTTTCCCCTGCCAGCTGTCTGGGCTCTGCCACAGTTGCAGTCCCCAAATAACACACAGGATGCTATATTAATTATGAAGCTGTTGCCTATTTGCTTGTTTCTTACTGGATAGCTCTGACTTAAGTATTTAACCCATAATTGTTAATCTAATTATTTCTCTTACCGGAGAAAAGTGTCTGGACCTCTTATTCCTTTGGAGGCTACATCTTGTCTCTCTGTGTCTCTGTTTCCCAGAATCCTCCTCGACTCCTTGTCCCAACTATCTTGCTTTCCTATTGACCAACAGCGCTTTATTCAAATCAATCAGACACAGTTTTACAGAATGACATCTATCTCCTAACAAATATAGTCTCCACTATTGCTTAGTTTGCCAGTTTGTGTTATCCTTGTAGATCTCTGGAAATCTCACTAGTGTCAGCTTTCTCCTCAAATCTATAATGACTCCATCTATTATGGTATTTCTTATCCTGCTCTCCTCTATTCTTAGCCTGACTCAACCTTCCTGCTCCCCAATGTTTTCCTTTCCAGTCCTCTTATCCCTACATCTTTTGTCCTGGTTCCGTATCCCCTCCCCCATTTTCCCAATCTGCTCAGGAGATCTTGCCTCATTCCAATTCTGTGGGGTATCATACATATCTCTTGGGAACCTCCCTGTATCCCAGACTCACTGGCACTGGGATTGTAGGGTGACATTCCCCTGGTCCCTGTCTAAAATCCATAAATGAGTGAGCACATACCATATTTGTTTTTTTTTTATTTGTTGCAGGGTTAACTCACTCAGGATGGTTTCTTCTAATGACATCATTTGCCTGCAAATTTCAAGATTCCATTGATTTCTTCCATTGAGTAGTAATCCATTGTGCAAATATTCCACATTTTTCTATCCACTCTTCAGTTGTGGGGCATCTAGGTTGCTTCCAGGATCTAGCTATTACAAATAATGCTGCTATGAACATAGTGAAACAGATGTCCTTGTTGTATGAATGTGCATCTTTTGGGTATATGCCTAAGAGTGGAATTTCTGGGTCTTGTGGTAGATTCATTCACATTTTCCTGAGAAATCTCCATACAGATTTCCAAAGTGGCTGCACATGTTTGCACTCCCACCAGTAGTGGAGGATGGTTCCTCTCTCTCCACATCCTCTCCAGCATAAGCTTCATTGGTGTTTTTGTTTTTAGCCATTCTAACAGGAGTAAGATGATATCTCAGGGTGTTTTGATTTGCATTTCTCTAATTGTTAAGGAAGTTGAGCACTTTCTCAAGTTTCTCTCAGCCACTTCAGGGTCCTCTATTGAGAATTCTCTATTTAGTTCTGTCCCCCACTTTTTAATTGGATTCTTTGGTGTTTTGGAGACTTGCTATTTGACTTCTTTGTAAATTTTGGAGATCAGCACTCTGTCAGATATGGGATTAGTGAATATCGTTCCCCAATCTGTGGGTTGCTGTTTTGTCTTGCTGAATGTGTCCTTTGCCGTACAGAATCTCCTCAGTTTCAGAAGGTCCCATTTATTAATTTTCTATCTCAGTGTTTGTGCTACTGGTTTTATGTTCAGGAAGCAGTCTCCTGTGCCTATTCGTTCAAGGGTACCTCCCACTTTCTCTTCTATCAGGTTCAGTGTGGCTGGATTTATGTTGAGGTCTTTGATCTATTTGGATTTAAGTTATGTGCATGGCAATAGACATGGATCTATCTGCAGTCTTCTACATGCCAATATCCAATTTTGCCAGTACCAGTTGTTGAAGGTGCTATCCTTTTTCCATTGTACAATTTTAGCTTCCTTTTCAAAAATCATATATTTATAGGTTGGTGGATTAATCTCAGGGTGTTCAATTTGATTCCATTGATCTACCTGTCTATTTTTGTGCCAATACCAAGCTTTTTTCAGGACTATAGCTCTATAATCGACCTTGAAGTCAGGAATGATGATGCCATCATACATTGCTTTGCTGAGCAGATTTGTCTTTGCTATCCTTGGTTACTTGTTTTTCCATATAAATTTGAGAATTGTTCTTTCAAGGTCTGTGAAGTATTGTGCTGGGATTTTGATGGGGATTGCATTGAGTCTGTAGAATGCTTTAGGCAGTATTTCCATTTTTGTGAAACTGATCCTACCTATCCAAGACCATGGGAGAGCTTCCCATTTTCTGTTGTCTTCTTTAATTTCTTTTTTAAAGACTCAAGGTTCTTGTGATACAGGTCTTTCACTTGTTTGGGTAGCATTCCCCTAAGGTATTTTATGTTGTTTGTGGCTATTGTACTGGTGATGTTTCTCTGATTTCTTTCTCAGCCCTCTTATCATCTGTATATAGTAGGGCTACTGATTTTCTTGCATTAATCTTGTAGCCTGCCACTTTGCTGAAGGTGTTCATCAGCTCTAAGAGTTCCCTGGTAGAGTGTTTTTAGGTCACTTATGTAAACTATCATATCATCTGCAAATAGGGAAAGTTTTGCTTCTTCTTTTCCAATTTGTATGACCTCTTTTTGTTGTCTTATTGCTCTAGCTAGAACTTCAAGTACAATATTGAAGACGTATGAGGAGAGGGGACAGCCTTGTCCTATTCCTGATTTTAGAGGAATTGCCTCGAGTTTCTCTCCATTCAGTTTGATGTTGGCTGTTGTTTTGCTGTATATAGCTTTTATTATGTTTAGGTATGTTCCTGTTATCCTAAATATCTCCAAGACCATTGTCCTGTTGGATTTTGCCAAAGGGTTTTTCAGCATCTAGTGAGATGATAATATGATTTTTGTTTTCCAGCTTGTTTATATGGTGGATTACATTGATGGATTTTCATATGTTGAACCATTCCTGCATCCCTGGAATGAAGCCTACTTGATCATGGTGGCTGAGTTTTCTAATGTGCTCTTGGATCCGATTTGCCAGTATTTTATTGAGTATTTTGACATCAATGTTCATGAGGGAAATTGGTCTGAAGTTCTCTTTCTTAGTTGTGTCTTTGTGTGGCTTGGGTATCAATGTTATTGAAGCCTCATAAAAAGAGTTTGGCAAAGACCCTTCTGCTTCTGTTATGTGGAATACTTTGAGGATAATTGGTATACACCGTTATTTGAATTGCTGGTAAAATTCTGCAGCTGAAGCCATCTGGGCCTGGGCTTTTTTTGGTTTGGAGACTTTTGATGACTGCTTCCATTTCCTTTGGTATTATAGGTCAGTTTAACTTGCTTATTTGTTCTTGATTTAATTTTGGCAGGTGATATCTATCTAGAAAGTTGTCCATTTCCTTTAAATTTTCAAATTTTTTGGAGTACTGGTTTTCAAAGTATGACCTGATGATTCTCTGGATTTCCTCAGTGTCCGTTGTTATGTCCCTCTTTTCATTTCTGATTTTGTTAATTTGCATGTTTACATTCTGCCCTTTGGTGAGTTTGGATAAAGGTTTGTCTATCATGTTGAATTTCTAAAAGAACCAACTCTTTGTTACATTGATTCTTTGTATCGTTTTCCTGGTTTCTCCTTTATTGAGTTCATCCCTCAATTTTATTATTTCCTGGTGTTTACTCCTCCTGGGTGAGTTTGCTTCTTTTTGTTCTTGAGCTTTCAGTTGTGCTGTTAATTCTCTAGTGTGACTATACTCCAGTTTCTTCATGTGGGCACTTAGTGCTATGAACTTTCCTCTCAGCATTGCTTTCAAAGTGTCCCATAATTTTGGGTATGTTTTGTCTTCATTCTCAGTGAATTCTTTTTTTTTAAATTTTTTTATTTTAATTTTAAATAGCTTGTTTTACATGTCAATCCCAGTTCCCTCTCCCTCCCCTCCTCCCGCACTCCCCATCCCCCCCAAGCCTCCCACCCTATTGCCAATTCCTACCACATAGGGGATATCTAGAGTCTGTCATTTCACTCAGGGTAGGGTCCAGGCTCTCCCCTAAGAGTCCAGGCTGAGAGAGCATCCCTCTTTGTGCTATGGGCACATGATGATTGTTTGTATTCCATGGATAGACATTGATCCACTGCTCAGGGCCCCATTGGTTGCCCATGCCTTCTTACTGACACTCACATTTGGAGTCTTTAATTTCTTTTTTTATTTCTCCTTTGACCCAAGTGTGGTGTAATTGCTCATTATTCAATTTCCATGAGTTTGTAGGGTTTCTGCAATTTATGTTGTTGTTGAGCTCTAACTTGAAAGCATGGTGGTCTGACAAGACATAAAGTTATTCAAAAATTTTTGTATCTGTTGAGGTTTGCTGTGTTGCCATGTATATGGTCGATTTTTGAGGAGGATCCATGTGGCACTGAGAAGAAAATATATTCTCTTGTGTTTGTTTGGAATATTCTATAGATGTCTGTCGAACCCAATTGTGTCACAACTTCTATTAGTTCCTTTGTTTCCTTTGCTAACTTCTTGATGTAGCTTTTGAAATTTAATTTAAAGCATTACTTGATGGATTAAAATAATGGATTGTATTAAGACACAGTTTAACAGTGGGTCTTACATAGTTTTTTGTCTGTACTTTATTTCTTTTTCCTCCAATGTACTAGATTGGTTATCACAAACATGGATTTCTAAATGTTTTATTTAGAGTAACAGTAACATATAGGAACTGTGTTCCTCTCAAAACCTTTCAATTCAGCAGTCATCATTTTACTATTTCTTCCTAGAGATTCAAATAAAGACTAATGTTGAGAACATCTGATAGGAAAGCTGATAGGATTCTCACACTGGTACATTACGATCTGGATCTTGTATGCTCTAGTCAATTTATTTGCTTAAGATTTGTTTCCTCGCTGATGGTTCTACTGAGAAGAGATTGGGCTGGGAAGGTACTTAACTCATCAATGCATTGATATAGGAATGAGTTAATTTCTAAAATTCTACTAGAATGTGAGTCCTATATAGAAAAATAGACCAGCAAATATGCCTCTGATGGCTGTGTTATCCTCAGATCTTTTCTCTCTTTCCTTGCTTCCTGACTACTATGAAATAGGTAGCTTTTCCCCTCTGTGTCCACCATTTAGCCACAATGTTCTTTCTCCCTTGGCACAGACTCATAGATATGATTCAAGCAGCCATGGCCTGAAATATGTGAAATGGAACAGCAGCAGCTATGTATTCCTTTAAGCTGATTGACCAAACAACAGAAAGTAATTAACACAGACTCTATTGAAATGGACCCTTGGAAAGAAGAAGGAATAGCAGTGGAACAGCAGTGTGGCTGTGCTACACTCTCAGTGTGAGTGTGTCACAATAAACTTCTCCAGGGAAGTTGCTTTACTATATTTTAAGGACAAGACAGGCCTTGCTATTTCTGAATGCTTCTCCCATTATACAGGAATTACAGTATAAAGTATCAAAGGATTCAAATGCAATGTTCAAAAGTATGATTTGGTCAGACCATGGCTGCCAGCCTTCAAAGTATTTTGAATTGTTTGCTCTGTCAAAGGACACGAGGAGATGGAAGTCAGTGGGGCCTCAAGCTGTCCTTTAACCCACATTATAAATGACATTTCTTTGAGTGTAAAACAGAATTTCTGTTTCTATGCATATTTTCCTTTGGAAAACAACAAAGGCAATTTTATTCACAAAAAGAAAAGTTCAAAGATAAAGATATTCAGAGCCTTCAAGATAATTTTAATTAGTTCTCCAATCAAGTGAATAATTCCAGTCCTTCTCAGCGTTTTCTTTAATTCTTGTCAATCCATTTTATCCTGGGTCTTAAAACCAAAAGGTTTTAATTTTTTAATTTAAAATATTTTTTATGAAATGACCTCTTGACCACATAATGAAACTATCCTCTTATCTATTAATTCCTTCAAATGCTAGGTATTTCAAATTGCTCAAACCCTATTTGGTCTAGAAGATTATGCTGTTACTTCTGATTTTATTCCTAAAAGTTGATAGTATGTTCATTGTAGAATCATGAATTAAGCTATAATCCAAAATAAATTGCTCAATAATCATTTAAGCTTCTAAAGGTTTGATTAGGAATGTTAGGGGATTATACAAAGAGTGCTGATGACCAAGTGTCTGGGGGAAAAGGCATTGGTTTCTAAATTTTTGTTTCAGATATCTGCACTTGGAAATTATTTTACCAAATAATCTCAGCACCCTTTTTACAAGTCAATTGAAGTACTAAATTTAGTTTTCAACAGTGATTAAGGCATTGTTTAAGTAATTTTATAGAGTCTTAGATGCAATGTTCTATAATGATTGGAAATTATTCTCAAAGGGTTAAGTCTTGTGAATTTGAAGTTAGATTGATGTATAAAAGCAATGTTCATTTACTAAATTGATAACTTTATGCACCTTCCTAACCCTCTTTTAAAATAACTATGTTGAATCCTTGCTTTAAAAATGTGTATATACCTTTTTAAAATCAGAAACAAATCAAGAAATATTTCTTCATGTACTTATTTTGAATACGTCTTTTAAAACTTTTTCATTGCATCCTCTTCTATTCATCATTTTTCTTTAGATTTCTTACCCTATTCCTCATTCTACTTCTTCTCTACTACTTGGTTCTTCTACTCCTTAACATTTTCTTTTGTTCAAGATTTTTTTCTTATCCTATTTTTTTTGTCTCTTTTGAGTTATAGCATCAAGAAAATAGAAAGCTTTTGGTTTTTCCTTGATTTTTCTCAACTATATTCCTATTTTTATGATGACTATAGTAATGTTCTGTCCTTTTAGTTTAGTGACCTTTAATTATCTTTCCAACTCAACTTTTCATGTTCTTCTCAGTTTCTCTCTGTGTGAAATGGTATTACATACTTGTTTTGGATATACTTCCTGACAAAGTTTCTTTTAAAACCCAAATCCCATGAAATGGCATTTGGGTCTGGTAATAAAGTTCCACAGCCATGATATCTCAGGGTTCCTTATCTGTGCATTGCATTAAAATATTCTGCTTTTGTGTCATTTGTAAAGGGAAGATTTTTCCTTGAGGGAAGCCTTCTTGCCAGCCTGGTTCCAGAGCTGCATCAGTCCCAAATAAACACACAGGAGCTATATTAATTATGAAGCTGTTGGCCCTGCTTGTTTCTTACTGGCTAGCTCTGACTTAAGTAATTAACCCGTAATTGTTAATCTAAGTATTTCTCTTACCGGAGAATAGTTCCGGGCTTCCTACCCCATGGTGTTACATCATGACTCTCTGTGTTTCTCCTTCCCAGAGTTCTCTTGGACTCCTCGTCCCACCTATCTTGGTTCCCTATTGGCCCAACAGTTCTTTATTGACATAATCACAGGACTTCCCACATCAGTCATTTATCTTCCCCTTAAAGGTGAGCACACATATCTATCTCCATGACTCAGACTTTACCTTTAAAAATATCTCTCTAAGGATTGCAGTCAGCTTGTTAAATATTCCAAACTCTTTTCACATTCAATGATGTCACACAAGCCAACAATACAGATATAAACACAGAAATCTGACTTCTTATATCGAAGGAATACAACTCTGCTATAGAATGGTTTTGTATTAGCTTAGATCAATAGGTCGTCCTTGGTTATTTAAATTCATTCTGTTCATTCTACTTTCTCTCTTACTTACAGCACTACCTTATAGGTTTTGTAGAACAACATACCTTATTTACCTCCATTTTATTGTCATAAAATGCCATTATTAAAAATAACTTAAGAAGATGTGGTTTATTTTGGCTCATCATTCCAGCATTCATTGAGATTGGGAAGGCGTAGCGTGGTGGTATGAACAGGAAGCTGGATGATAACATTTTCATTCACAAACAGAAAGTGGACAGGGGGTATAGGGAGAGAGTACAGTTTAAAGACTTCAATATAGCCCCTCATATTATACTTCTTTAAACAAATCTCCACCGACAAAAGGCTACATAACCTTCTCTAAACAATGCCCCGAATTGGCTACCAAGTGTTGGAAGAAATGAGCCTATGGCACACATTTTGTTGTTTCTCATTGAAACTACAGTATTCATCTCCTGGACCTCATGAATTCATGGCCATATTATACTGAAGAATGCATTTATTCTAGCTTCAGAGATCACCACAGTTTTTTTCCTTCTTGTTTTTTGAGACAGGGTTTCTCTGTTTAATAGTACTGGCTATTGTAGACCAGACTGGCCTTGAACTCACTGAGATCTGCCTGCCTCTGCCTACTGAGTACTAGACTTAGAGGCTTGTGTTACCACCACCCGGCTCACCATAGTCTTTAACCATTTGAATTCTATTCATAGTCCAAGGTTTTTTAGAAGCAAAACAATGTGTGATTCTGTAATGTCCCACATATATATGTCCACACACATATACACACACAGAGACAAGAACACCCCACCACCACCACCTTCCCACATACCATGCAGTGGCACAAAACATACATTGTCAGTCCAAAAACAAGAAGTGGGGCAATGTGAGAAAATTAGACCAAGACAAAACTAAAATCCATCCAGACAAATTTTGTAGTTGTGTTAGTTATCTACAGATTCAATTTTAAAGGGCTAAAAATTCGCTGTCCTCTAGCTTTGATTCCTGCAACATAACATCTCTTTTCTGGGATGATTATGTTTCCTCAATGTAACTCCTCTGTAAAAGTCTTATGGTGCTGACATCTCCAACTTACTAGGTTTCCATACTATCTGAGATAACTTTCAAAACTTCACATTATGTACTCTCAGAGCCTCCTCACAAGTCCTCACAAGTTACCACATTTCTGATCCCAATCATGGTCTAAAACCACAAAGGAAAAATTAATTACTCTTGCATCTTTGATGTGTCCAATATGAACACTATGTGGATGAAACTGCCAAATTCAGCCTGTAGCTTGGGATGGTTGTTGGTCCTTTTAGACCACAATTGTCACAGCTTTAAAAGTTTTCTAGAAGCAGAAAGCCACTTTGTCTCTTTGCTTTCACAAAGAAAATCTAAGATAATTTGGGTCTTCCTGTGAGAGAGCTTTTTCTATTTTCTAAGTGGAGAGCAGGAGTCACTTCTTTATGCTAACAATAACTTTAACAATTAATGTCTCTTGTCAACACAAGAACTGACTGAAACATTAAGCTCCTTAGTGGAATTTTCCTCTTCAAACTGTGTAGAAGTGCATTTTCATGAACACTGGTAACGCTACCACTGGTTCAATATTCCATTGTGTTAAAATGTCCTCTGCCCAAGAAAGTATAGTATCACTTTTGAAATTTAGCTTTATTTAAATTCTCAGGACAGAACATAGGCAGTATCACACGCATGGCATCTAAACCAGATACTAACCCAGATATATTCTTTGATTCCCTGTGAGACCTCTTGAGATGGACCTCCATTGTCTACATTGTCCTCATAGCTACTGCTTGAAGTGTAAGCTCTTCTACAAACACGTAAATCATCTTTATTATTCTTTCCATGCTTCTTTTTCCCCTTATGGGTTCCCTGTATGGAAAAATTTCATTCTCATAAGTACAGATTTTGAATTTATTTCATCTGTAGAGCAATTGAGGGGGAGGTAATATGATTGTCCAATTTGGAGGCTATTGCAATATATTATTTTGGTGATTGTGGACTTAATATCAAAAGTAGATTTTAATGAGTCTTTCTCTGCCCTACTAGCCAGCTCTCAAACAATGATACAGAGACTTCACATTATTTATGAAAGTTCAGTCCATAGGCTAAGCTTGTTCCTAACTAGCTCTATGTTAATCTATATTCTATAATCATTGATTGATACACTTGTATTCTGGTTATCACTACAAAGTTTCATTGTGGTTTCACAGTCACTGGACACCCAGGTCAAAAGACTTACTGAAGTATGGACAGTGATCAGTAAGGTTTCTGAGAAATTTCTTAATTTATTAAGGTGTCAGTTATTATTTTTATTATTAGCAAATCAAATACTTTGTGTATATGTTCTGTAAATCCCTAATAAAGGAGAGACAAATGAGAGACAGGTTTTATAGGTTTTAAAGAAATTAATAGAAAGTCTCTAGGCTGAAAAAGACAATAGATACGTTCTTAACTGTGTGATCTCAGTAAAATTATCTGTATTATGCATGTCGCAACCTCATTCAAAATTATTATGAAGCCTGAAACTTTTAATTTTTTATAAACTCTTCTCTTCAGGGAAAAATAATTACAACATTTCTGAAGGTGATTTATGAACAGGATCAAAATCACATTTTATAAATTTGTAATTTATTACTATTATTATTATTATTACTATTTAGTTACTCTTGGAACAGTAAAGGGGAATTTTGTGTGTAAAAATGCTGCTAAATAGCTGTGAGAGAAAAAGGTGAGGGAGATGCAGAAGTTATTGAATGGAACAGGGCACCAACCTAAGGATATCCAGAGTAGAGATGGACAGAAGATCAACAGAAATGTTCTAAATTTCTGAATGCTTATGCTGTATTCTCTTTGTGAGAATCTGTCTCTGGGTCTATGTATTTGAAAGATACAGGGAAGCAATGGTAAATGTCATTTCATAAACTTCCTGATACTGAAAGAAAAACCACAAGCTCAACAATGATTGACAAATGACATATCGTTTATCTTAACAGTGTACAAAAACATTTAGGTATATTGCACAATCCTGGCTATATTTCCAAAGTGCCCATCTGAAAATTAGAATATTATGTGTTCAAATACATGTAGATGGATAGAGGTGTATGCTTTTCATGAGAATTATATAAATCTTAGCTTAAAAATCTTAATGAAAACCAAAAAACACAAGTTTTAGTTATAAATAAAGGTTTTCTTTAAGGCGGTTGATATCCTGTAATTTAATTTATTTCTTTGTTTCTAAAATAAGTTCTGCCCATCTCACTCAGCTCTGTGTCTAAGGAGAGAACTGAAATGTCTCTGTGCGGTAGCTGTTGGGACTGAATCAAGAAGTCCTTCCTGCTGCTTTGGTAGGATACTCTTAAGCTTCATTAATGACAAACCACATCCATATCAGAGCAAAAGTAACAGAACACAGCAGATTCAGACAGATGCCTTACACTCATGATAAAACACAGTAAATAAATGCACAGTTTTAGTAAAATCACTAGTGTACCCCACTTTTCCAAGGTCAAACCAGTATCACAATTCAGGAATTTGCTAATACACTACTCATTTTAAAACCCTCACTATTAGTCCACCTATTGTGTTGCTCTGATGCTCAGATATTTCACTTAAAATCTCTCTCTCTCTCTCTCTCTCTCTCTCTCTCTCTCTCTCTCTCTCTGTCTGTCTCTCAGTTTTTTCTTTCCTTGGAGTTTCCACACTGATTCAAGAACTTACTACTTCCTTATAGAAATGAGAGCTATAGTTTAATTTGTATGAGAAAAAGATTCTGTACAGAGTATTGTGATATAATTCCCATCTGATTGACCCTAAATAAAGCTCACACTTTGTACCCTGTCTGCTTTGAATACAGAAACAAAAACAATGCATTATATAATATGTAAAAAATTATTACAAAAACAAATTTGGCCACAGTACAATTCATTGTTTTGTGTGTGTGTGTGTGTGTGTGTGTGTGTGTGTGTGTGTGTGTGTGTGCGTGTGTGTGTGTTTCTTTTTGGTTTTTTGAGACACGATTTGTCTGTACTGTTTTGGAGACTGTCCTGGAATTCACTCTATAGACCAGGCTGGCCTTGAACTCACAGAGGTCTGCCTGCCTCTTCCTCCCGTGTGCTGGGATTAAAGGCATGCACCACCAATGCCCAGCACACATCATTGTTTATTTGTATTATATTTACAGACAAATGTTTTGAAGAACAACCATAACCATTTCTTTCAAATGTTAGAATTAGCACTGTACATTTATAACCTTTTAACAACTTGTTACATTAACAAGTCGAGAAATAAACTCTAAGCAAAACAATGGAGTTTAATAAAATCACCTTTTTATTTGCAAAAGTTAGAGGTGACTCATATTTTAGAAAACTTTACCTTTTTCTATTACTTATTCACTAAGAAGTCCGGGCAACTGAATTATAGACATCACATATGAATGACAGCTTGACTGTTACATTACTGACATAAAATTTATTGTGTATATTACATGTGTACATTTCACAGATTTTGACATATGTGGCCAATGAAATAATTGTTACATTGAAGATAATGAACATGTCTATCACCATCAGCTCTTCTCCCAGGTTTACTACAATGCATCCCATGTGCACCTCCTCATTTTCCTCAGCCATTTCTGGAAATATACAGCTTTGCTTTCTGATAAAATGCATTAATTTCTTCTTAAATGTGAGTTTATACAATTGGTATCATAACAAAAATGATCATATCGAAATGTTTCATTTAAACCATAATTACTCTGAGATTTAGAAGTAATGTGAAATGAACACATACACACACACAATTGTCTATGATAATATTTATTACATATGTTTACTTTATTGCTGCATATTATCCTTGGATATTTTTAACATTGTCAAAGAACTTTAATTTTAGAACATTCAACATTCATTTTTTAGGAATAGATTTGGTAATGATATTAAATACAAGAAATGTCTTAGCCGGGCATGGTGGCGCACGCCTTTAATCCCAGCATTTGGGAGGCAGAGGCAGGCAGATCTCTGTGAATTCGAGGCCAGCCTGGTCTACAAGAGCTAGTTCCAGGACAGCCTCCAAAGCCACAGAGAAACCCTGTCTCAAAAAACCAAAAAAAAAAAAAAAAAAAAAGAAATGTCTTAATAACCCAAGACCCAAATGATGTGCTCAAAAGTTTTCTTCTAGATGTTTTTTCTTGAGATGTTAGATTTTCGCCTGTAATGTTTTTAAAAGTATTTTTAATATGCAGTATTAGATCCTAATGAAAACTACTGATCTTTTATTTTTTGGTTTTAATAAGTATCTGAAGGAAAGCAGGATGAAATACATAGGAGGCCTTGGAGGGAGGAAAGGGAGTAGAAAAATCATATAATTAGACTATAAATAGGCTTATCCAGTTGTTACAGAAGAAAAAGCTGAGAAGATTGTCATTTCTGTTAAATAATCTTTCTCTCTGCATTAAACTGAACCATTTAAAATGGTCCTATTTCTGGAATCTCTTACATTTTATTGATCTCTTTGTCTAATTTTGAAAATTCTGTCTTGATCATTGATAGTCTGTCACAAATCTTCAAATAAAGTAGTGTAGATTCTCCAAACTATTGCTTTAAAACATACTTTGGCCACTTTTTAGCCTTTATATCACTGCGTTAATTTTGTGTATAAGCATTTAGTTTAAAAAAAAGAAAAAAATATACTTTGGTTTATAATTGAATTTTGTCTACAAATAAATGAGGAGAAATTATAGTAATATTAAATTTTTCTTGTTGTGAAATATTCCTTTACACTGTGGGAAGATATTTCACTGTTATTGGTTTAATAAAAAGTTAAATGGCCAGTAGCTAAGAGGATTTTTGGGTCAGAGATAATTCTGGGAAGAAGGGCGGAAGTCACCAGGAGTCACCAGCCAGACATGGAAGAGGTAGGAGAGTAACATGGACAAAGTGAAGGGAATAAAGCCATGAGACAGAAAGTAAATTCATAGAATTGAGTTAATTTAAGTTACAAGAACTGGTTAGAAGCAAGCCTAAACCAATTGCTGCCCATTCATAATTAGGAAGTTTCTGTGTGGTTATTTGGGAACTGGCCAGTGGGATAGAAAAGTCTGCCTGCATTTTCTTATGAAGGTAACAGATTAATTCAGTATAGTCCATCACAAATTTTGTATTTTTTAAAACAATATTTTGAAGTGTTATAGTTTTCGATATAATGAGTATATTTTACATCAGCTTTATAGAAAGATATATCATGTTTGTGATGTTAACATAAGACGACATTATAAAAATTTTCTTTTTATTGATATGTGTAAATACTCATGATTGTAATTAAGGTGTTGAACATGATCTTTTCATCCTGATAAGTGTGATTATCTGGTCACCAGGGTGAAGTGGTCAAACAACTGTGATACTTTGTTATTCTATTAGGAGCCAAACTCCAACTGAACCCTTCAGTATTCTAAGCATTGTTTATGTCATTATCCTGAACATTCTCAGCAAATAGAACACATTCCTATGAAATAGGCCCCATATACTTTGCATCCTCCATCAGTAGAATCTGCGCTGGTGCTTATCACAGATCTTTCTTCTAGGCTCTAACCCTGAGACCTATGTATCTGCCAGTAGAACTCATTCTCATTGTTAAGGTCACAGTTGCTTTGTTACTTTACAAGGGAGTTTCTATGTAGCTGTGTCTTAAGCTTTGTTGTAACAATTGTCCAAATGAAAGCCCTTACAATCTTTTACTATGCTGAAGAAAAATATACCAGGTCAGTACCCAGATTCCATGACCAAGTGCCTACAATGATGGTATTGAGTTTCCCTTTTCACCTCTTATGGATCATCTCTTTCTGGGCCCTAGGGCTTGTGGGGATCCAACCAACGAAAAAAGAGATGATTGAAATAAACTAGTCAACCCAAGACTTAAAAATAGAGTTTGAAAATCTGAAAATAACTCAAACAGAAATCATGCTGTAAATGGATAATTCAAAAGCCAGTTATAAACATCTGTAGAAAGGCACACTAACAAAATAGATCATATTGAAAACAAGAGTTCACTGCTGAGTAAGATTATTGATTATGTTTCTACAAGCAGTTTGCGAAAATCCTTGTAGTGCTTTCGAATTTATCAGTAGGGATGTAGTCTCCAGGTTGAAAACAACTTAATTTCTCCAACTATTTATGCATGTGCTGTACTAATAAGGTCTTATAATCTTCTGAAGGATGACTGGAAACAATGGCAATAAACTATTGTTTGGGTGTATATGGGAGTCTATCAACCAGAAACCCAAACTCTATTATCTGGCACTGTGTATGTTATTTGATAGCCTATATTAAAAAGCATTGTCTTTCTCCTATTACTATGTGACACCATTTAGTGTGTGTGTGTGTGTGTGTGTGTTTAATTTAGCAAGCTTCTTTACTAGTTCAGTTTACATGGCATTTACAAAGGTCTTCAGTTAAGTTATCCTTTCCCCTATCCTAACTTTCTAGAACCACGCCTTTTTAATGCCTTCTGATTCTCTCTCTCATATCTCATCACCTGCATTTTATGCACTTCTTTTAAAATCCAGCTCCAAGGCCCTTTACTGGTTTCTTGATCTCCATGAACACTAAGATTTAAACACACCTACTTATTGATTTTATGTTAATATCCACATATTAGTCCTACTGTAGGCATCTTTCTTCCTGGACCTGGCATACCACAGTCAGAATGTTTCCTTCCCTTCTCACAAAAGTTTCAAAAATATTTTTCGTTATAGATGAGTAACATTACATTGTGTGTATGTGCTGCATTTTCTTTATCCATTCATTGGTCACTAGACATTTCCATTTACTGAAAATTGTGTATAGAGCAATAATGAACATGGATGAGCAGGCATCTCTGGGATAGAAGGTAGTCTTTGGGGAATATGCCCCAAAATAACACAACTTGAGAAGTAATAAAATGTTTGTTTTAATTCTTCTTATTGCACAACCGTCAAATGTGCAGTAATATAGGGATAAGGATTCTAGTCCTTATGTAGCTGTCAAAAACATCCTCAGTCCCCAACCATTAGTCAAATATTTGTGTCTTTAAAGTACTGATCATTTGAATTAGTTTATATTTCTTATTGAAAATTTATTTCAAGAAAAATGCTAGACATTATGAACTCTGCTTCAAATCTCCTAATATTTATGTATAATTGAAAAATACTTTACTTTTTTCAACAGTCTTACACTCTTCTTGCCAACAAGTATTAACAATATTTTTAATAACAGTAAAATTCAGTGACCTCAAGGAAACTTTTTGGTAATTGTATTATTTGAAACAGACGAAAACCCTACAGTAAATATTCATTTCTATTGCTTTTACTTTTCAAAACTTCACGTATCTCTTATAGCATGTTTGTTTATCAGACAAACTGTCATTTTAGGTGGAGAAAGTTCCAAAGGTTTGATCTTCCTACTGCTCCTGGAAACTACCTCAACTCTAGGAACAAATAATTTCCTTTGCTGTAATATTTATTTCAACCCATTCTAAATGATATGCCATATGCAATATGAAAGGTGCTGTAAATTTTTAAAACTGTTTTAGTGGTATCAGTTAAATACACATAACAGTAGGTTTTATTATATCTTCACATGTGTATATACTGTACTTTCATCATATTCTTAGTCCACTACACTATTTTATTCCTTCCCATCCCCACTGATCCCCTTCTTCTTCCTCAATACTTTTTAAATGAAATTCTCTACTAGCTTGTGTGCATTGTTTTGAGATTTATCAATAGAATTATGAGACTGCCTTTCTTTGCACAAACCAAAATATTAAAAAGAAGTAAAGTTAATTTGAGCACTATACGTTAAGGGATTTGTTGCATTATAAATAATACCACTGAACTATAATGTCAAACAAAGTCGATTACTATTTATTTTCTTATTTTGTAGTGAGTGGGAGAGATATCCCGGGCCTACTCTATACTCTGTATTTACACTGGATTGAAAACAAGAGTGATGGGAAGCCATGGATAGCTAATATGATTTTTGAGGTGGCACCATACTGAGCCCACAGTGGCTTCAAAGTTATATCAAACTTCAGATTTATGAAAGTGAAAATTCCAAGTGTGAGTCATCACACCAAGGTTGTAGCTACCCTGTTTGACAGAGCTTTTGTATTACTCACTTTCTCATTGCTGTTTCAAAATACTTCACAGAAATAATCTTAATGAAGAAAGATTGGCTTATGGTTCTAGACGTTACAGTCCTTCATGGTGTAGGAGGAATGGCAGAACAGAGGAATTAAGATCATTGAAGCTAGGCATCAGAAAAAGTCTGCATGATGTGCCCAGTGATCTAATTCCTTTAGTTGAGGCACACTGTTTACTTTTTGTCACCTACCAATAATGTGTTTCAGAGTACTAAGTACTTACAGTCTATGGATCTCTGGAGAGAGATGTATGTCACTTCTCTTTCTGGTGTTTCTTAACATGTTAACACTGACAATCCTTAACTAAAAATAGATCTACACTGTAAACCAATACAGGGCATCAAAAATCATTCTTCCAGTTATTGATACTTGGTTAATGGTTTTGAGTTCCACAAACAAGTTACAGTCAGTGGAGTCTTCTCTATCCCAGTTTCTTCTTCACTGAACCCTCAACTAGGCTCTTTCCAATTTCCTGTATGCATAGTATCCCTTGCCCTGTTTCCTCATTCAGAAAGATAGAGAACTCTCAGAACTCCACTTCTCTTGCCTCCACTACATATGTGCCTGTTTTAAAATTGAGAAAACTCTGGTGGATACTACTGTTTGTGATTTTAGGTTTCATTCATTTATGTTCTAGGTAGAAAGGGGATTAAGTCATAATCTACTTTTATGTACTTGGCATACATATTTCCTGTGTGATCAGACTATTCCTGGTCTGACACTTGGTATGATAAAGCAAGCAAAAAAAAAAAAAAACCAAACACTATTCTGCTCAAGTTGACCTCATTAAATTTACACTGATTCTTTTTCAATATATCTTAGCATGATTTTTTCAACAATTTATTTATTTTTTAATTTTTATTTTTAAATTTAAATAAGAAACAAGGTTGCTTCACATGTCAATTCCAGGTCCCTCTCCCTTTTCCTCCCCTCCTCCAATGCCCTCCCACCAATCCCTCCAATAACCTCTCATTTCCCCAGGGAGGGTGAGGCCCTCCATGGGGGTGTCCATAGTCTGTCATTTCATCCAGGGCAAGGCCTAGACCCTCCCCTGAGAGTCCAGGATGACAGTGCATCTCTCATTTCACAATTTACTTTGATGCTTAGTGTATTTATCATTTAAATTTTCATCTTAAAATATGGACTATATTTCTTTTCTATATTTTAATTTGATATTTGTGACTTATTTAATTGGTACTAAAATTTTTATGTAATATATTTTGATCATGATTTTTCCTGTTCCCATCCTTCCATGTCCTCCCCACCTCCCTACACACCACTTTTTTGTTCTATATCTCTCTCTCTCACTTCAAACAAGAAAGAAAACAGAATGAGAAATAAAAAGACATAAAAACAAATCAGTAAAATAACAATAAGACAAACAATGCCAAAATAAGGAAAAATGTTCACAAAAATACCTCTTAGTTTTATAGTGAATAATTGGTCTCCATTTGGAGGAAATTTTCACAAGCCTTTGGAAGTATGGCATTGTTGGAGGAAGTGTGCCTCTGTAGATGCACTTTGTGAGTTCAAAAGCCCACAGCATTCTCAACTGTGTCTTTCCTTCCTTCTGCTTGTGAATCAGATGTAATCCCTCAGTTACTGTGCCAACTGTATGCCTGATGGTCTGCTTCTATACTTCCTACTATGCTAGTCATTGATTCACCTTCAGAAACTATAATCAAGGTCTCAATTGCATAATTTCCTTTATATGCTGACTTGGTTATGATGTCTTGTTGGGGAAGTCCTGTGTATATGTCAATAAAGCACTGTCTAGCCAATAGGAATCTAGATAGGTGGGGCTAGGAATCCAGGAGGATTCTGGGAAGGAGAAACACAGGAGAGTTGGACATGTGACGCCATGGGGTAGGAAGCCCGGAACTATTCTCCGGTAAGAGACATACTTAGATTAACAATTATGGGGTAATTACTTAAGTCAGAGCTAGCCAGTAAGAAACAAGCAAGGCCAACAGCTTCATAATTAATACAGCGTCTTGTGTGTTATTTGGGGACTACAATGTGGCAGAGCCCAGGCAACTGGCGGGTGATATCCCAAAGCGGCTAGCAAGATAAAGCTTCTCTTAACAATGTCTGTTTGCAAAATTATAAAATTAAGACAGAAATTGTTATCAGTCTATAAAGTATTGCTGTGACAGCCTTGACTATGTGCTATTATTTGGAGAAACATAAGAAACTTTGTGAATTTAGACTAGAAAAGTAATTGTATGTTGTTAATGGGGCTTACTGGCACATCCTAGCAACTCAGAAGACAGTAGAAACTCATTTTGAGAGCTTTTAGTTGGAAACAGAGTAATTATCATGACATTTCAGTAAATCATGTAGTTGATTTTTACCCTTAGCCTAAGAATCTATCTGAATTCTAAGTTGAAGAATTTTGGATTAATTTCTTTGGAAGAGGGGATATGAAACAGGCTAATACTGAGTCTGTCCTTAGGTTATTAGTAATCATTATTATTCAGGTGGACATTGAAAGAGAGGAGGCAAGAAAAACTACAAAATTAAGGGAAAAAAGAGCACCATGAAACAGTATTGGAGCATTGATTTGTACTGAAAGCAAGGAGAACTGTAATAAAGGTGTTGTTTTCAGGGCAAGTCTCTTCCCAACTAATTCTGCAATTTGTGAAAAGAAACCAAACTAAGGAATTACCAATACTTAAGGAGCAACAACAATTCAAATCTTATACTAATGTAATTGAAGGAGGGTTCCAGGTTTCCACACTCCCAAACAGATGAACTTATGAGTCACATACTTCTGACATTAGAGTCATAAGAGACACAGGGCTAATTGGGTTGTGGAATCTTACTCCATGGTTAATGAAAGTCACTGAGATAAGGCATGTAGAGGAATTATAAAAGTGTGAAAGTGAAGATGTTTTATATTGGAGGTCTCACGATGTGGGAGATGTCAGATGATGTCTTGGACAAGGAGTGTTGCAAGTAAAGAGTAGAACGAGCACAAAAGAAAGAAGTGTGTTGCAGTTAAAGCTGGGAGGAGTGGAAGATTCTAAGCCCTTTAATACCAGACATAGAGCTACAGAATTTGGAGCGTTCTTTAATGGATTTTGGTCTTGCTTTGGCCCAATATTCCTCATTATGTCCCTTGTGTCTTGGTCTGGCCCAGTGTTTCCTCCTTATGCTCCTATACACCTTTTTTTTCAAATGGTGATATATATTCTGTAGAATATATATGATTGAAATATAAAGTTTACTTTTGATTTTTTAGGGTTAAAATTAAGTGAGTGCCTTGAATCTCAGAAGAGACAGTTCTTGTAGGCAGTTTTGAGATCAAAAGAACAAGGGTGTTTTTGAAGTTGGATTAAGCCCTTTTGAATTAGGATATACTTACAGTCCTAAGGGACATGGAGAAGAATGTGGTTGTTTGAAAGACTATGACCCTCATAGGCTCATACATTTATATGTTTAGCATTTATTGGCAGATTCATTTGGGAAGGATTAAGACTTGTGGTCTCATTAGAGAAAGTGTGTCACTAGGGATGAGCCTTGAGGTTTCAAAAGTCCACATATTCGCTGTTAGTTCTCTCTCACTGCCTTTTGCTGGTGTATCACACATAAGATCTCAGTTACTTCTGAGACTTGAGGAAGGAATTTGGTGAATATAACCCTTTTAGGACTAAGTCCTCCAAAATCTATCACTCTAGAAACAGTTTTCAGTTGTAGGTACATGAGTTATTTCTCATATACTGCAAGAAAGAGATTCTCTGATGTTGGTTGAACACATCATTCATTTATGGTACAGTGGTATGTCATTAGAATCCATTTGATTGCTATGCTTCTTTGGCAAAATAATAGTAGTAATATAGATACTTTGGTAGAATAATACTAATGATAGTAGGTTTTCCCTTTCGTTCATGATCTATTTCCTCTTTGGTTCTTGGTCACTTTGCACTGTCATGTATGGGTTCAATTTCATAGAGTGGTCCTTATATCCAAACAAAAAGTAGTTAGTTTTTTCTGTAATATTTGTGCCACTATTATACCAGTATACCCTGAAGCCAGGTAACTATCATATGATTCAGGGGTTGGAGCTGGGAAAACTGATGGTTTTCTTTCTCCTCTGGTCATGTGAAAAGTATATTCCATTGCTATGAATACTATTTATAAACTACTGATAGGTATTCAGCGGGAATTCTTGGTTTGATGACATAAGTTAAATGTTCTCTTCATCAATGGGGTCTTATTGTCGGATTGTACAAAGCAGTGGTGGTTTTGGAAATAGTCTTAGATGCTTGGGAGTTTCCATGGAGCCCTTTGACCAACATCTCAACAAGAGTAATTGACACAGGAAGTTTTACATGGTGATGTAAAATGTCTAGTTTGGGCATTGTTTCTCCTATTATCTCATGACTATATTCCTTTCATAAATGCATATATTTTTGAAGCTTCTACAGTAACAACTTTCCATATGTTCTTTTCAAAAGATCTTAAGTATTAGTTTCCCCTTTACTCTTTCTCCCACCTCACTCCCTATTTAGTTTCCCTATTCTAATTTCACCTTTGTCTCTCCATAACATTATGTTTTATTGCTCCTTCCTTAGGAGATCCTCTCCTCTCTTCACTGGTTCCTTACTAGGTAGCTAGTCTGTATGGTTATTCAGAATGTAGTATACATTTCAAAAGATTGAAGCCAAACTTTCAAATATAAGTGAGAACATATGGTACTTCTCTTTTGGGGTCAGAATTACCTCACTTAGGGTTATTTGTTTTCTAGAGTTATTGAAGTATTTACCAGTGAACTTTATAATTTAATTTTAATAATTGCATAATATTTTACTATGTAAATGTACCCCATTTTCATTTTCCATTTATCGATTGCTGGCATCTGGAGTTTTTTTTCTATTTCTGGCTACTAAAACTAGCAGTAAACATTGCTGAGCATATATCTCTGTAGTAGAATGTGGACTCCTTTGGGTACAAATATTTCTCAGTTAGGTTTTCTATTGTTATGATGAAGAACATGACCAAAGTATTATGGAGAGGAAAGAGTTTATTTGGCTTACCTATTACAGCCTATTGCAGGCAGGAACTCAAGCATGGAAGGTACCGGAAGACAGGAACTAATGCCTGGAGGGGTGTTGCGTACAGGTTTCTTCAAAGGGCATGCTCAGCTTACTTTATTATGGAATCCAGGACCACCAGAAGGGCTCTAACAGGCCCAAACATGGCTAACAGGGTACCAGCAGGTGCTGCCCTTCCTCCTTCCCTATACTTTGACAATCCATCAGATTCCCTTATTTAGGCTCCCCCACATTCCTAAAACTGGTCACCAAGATCTATTCCCTTATTTGGCCACTTCCCTATGCCTGTCTCATTCGCAAACCTGGTTGCTTTTGGGTCTGGGGCGCATAAATAATGGGGGACAGACCATTAAAGTCTATGAACCCAAAAGCAAACTTTATTCTCCCAAAAGAAAAAAAATTACCACGGGACACAAAAAGCTTACCAGTTAACTGGGACCACAACCAGAGTTTTGGCTTCTAAAACTGGGACAATCGGGGCTGTTTGGGGCCTTTCTTACAGTGAAATAAAGCACCAGATGCCAGTCAAAAAGTTTTTACAACGTTGGCGTCAGGCTTAAAGTGACATTACACCAAAATTTTACCACTTTTGGTTATAGGATATTAGAATGTTAACTTAGGAGGTTTGCGAATGTCTGTGACTGATACAGCTACTTTTTATCATCCCTGAAAGAATGCAAGGCAGAGAATAGAGTCATGTAGGAGGAAGTTAAAAGTTAAGGGAATAAAATGCAGAAGGTCCCAAAGAGGCTGTGGTTAGAAGCTAACCTTTGCTTGCTGTACATATCTAGCTTGGAAGCCGGGAGACGAGAGACCACTGTTAAAAGTTTACCTCTATGCACAGTGCCTGCAAGCATGCCCTTTCTTAAGGCAGAAAGTGGTTGTTAGAGATTTAAAGTGTCTGCCAGCTTCATTTTTTTCCAAAATGTGTTTGGGCTTACAATTTTATATTTTATATTTCACCAAGGTCCAGCAACCAAAATTCACTATTTTGTTACACTGTCTAACGTGACCAATCAAAACGAACAAGTTCTTTCTAGTAAGGGCCTCATTTTTTTTCCCTTTAAAAATCACTTCTGCTAAGAAATTAGCTGCTGTTTCTGTTCAATTCAGATTCAGCCATTTGTCTCTCTGTTTTGGAAATTGGTCTTTGTGTGCAGCCTATACTTAAACCTGGGTCCAGAGGAGAGCACCCTGCAGTGCAGAGGTCCCTTGTTTTTGGTGTCATTTAGGCCACTAAGTAACCACTCAACCTCTCCACACTCATTCCCTTTTCCCAACAATCCGCAGATCCTCTACGTTCCTGTACTGAGACTCTGGATGACCTCTTTTCCCATCCCTTCCATATACATGACTATTTCTGCCTGCCCTTTTTATATAGATGGAAACTCCTTCTTGTCAAATAGTCACCAGGTATATGAAATGGTCAAAAATGGCTCCACAAATGAGATGGTTTCCTTCCTTCAACATACCACCAATAGAATTAGTAGCCCACACCAGAATGTTCCAAACTGCCAATAATATATCATTAATGGTACACACAGACTCCAAATAAGATTTGCATGCTAAGACACTCAGCTATCTGGAAGAACTGAGTGTTTCTAACACCAAAAGGCAATTACTAACTCTTCATGTACGCATAACCTTCTCAAGACCTTTCTTTTGCATTCTCAAATTGACTTGGTTCATTGAAAACCACATCAGACTGACCCTTCCATTGTCAGTAAAGGCAATAACCATGCCAACATGGAAGCATGTCAAACCACTTTTTTATCCCTTGTGGTTCACCCTACTTGCTTCTACATCACAATGTTACATGACACATAGAGCAACGTACCTAACCCTCCCTCAACACAGAACACCATTTGCTACTTATATCAAATATTCCATTCTATTACTAAATCCTGTCTAGCCTTTCTCCAAATCTACCTTATTCTCACCCCAGCAGATAATTCCTTTCTAGAACCTAACCTAGAACTGCAACTTTCCTACTCCCTACTCCCTATCAACAGACTATCCCTACTCCCACTATACAACCTCCTAACTTTCCATTCACCAGGTCCTGAGGACTGCTTCCATATGCCCACTGTAAGAAGTATTAAATATCTGTGGTCTGTGTTGATACATTCTTTCTTGAGATTGGGACCTAGCCACTAATGAACAAAAGAACATCAAGTATCACCACCCTTTTGCTCTCTAACATAGTCTCTCACTTCGGACTGCCTACCTCCCTCCAATCAGATAACAGTCCAGAATTTACCTCTCAAGTCACTGAGGGTCTTGTCCAAGCTACACAACTACCCTGACATTTTCAAATTCCATATCACCCATAATCCTCCTACAAAGTAGAGGGCACCAATAAAAACTGAAAAAATACTAAATATACTTACTCTGGAACTTCATCTCTATTGAATCCAACTTCTCCTACTATCTCTTCTCCAATTTGCTCTTTGCCTTGTTTTCTCTTAGAATTCATTTCAGAAGACTGCTTCTTCCAGGAACTGGGTCTCTTGTCTTCCTCCATCCCTGAAAAAAACTCCTGATCCCTCTCTTATAGGTCATCCAAATGTTCATCTGGACCCTTTCCAACTGTCTCCTTTCCCAGCTGCTCACAAATCTTCCAACTCATCCTTTACAGACATGAGATCAGGTTCTCCTCACACCCCCTATCAACCAACCCTGCCACTTCAGCCCAAGTGGCAAGGACCTATACCGTGGAATTCATGACCCTGACCACACTGAAACTCCTCATAGAAATCACACAGTGGCTCTATCTGTCACATCAAAAACTGTTTTTGTCCCTCTCTTCCTTCTCCTCCCATTCCCAATTACTCCTCTAGCCCATTTTACATACTCATCTACACCCTCTAATCCCTGTTCCTTTACCCTTGCCCTACTGCCTCCTGTCTCCAAACAGGATGAATTTAGCTCACCTTCTCTCACTCCTGTTTCTTCTTTGTCCACTTAATTGCTAATATTTCTGGAAATTCCAGGTCAGGGAAACCATCATAATTCACCAAAACTCTACTCAGGTAATCAGTAAGGTTTTCTTTTCCATGTCTGGAAGTATTGCTCCTATTACAATACTTATTCAGTCACATTCTATTTTTGGAAACCTTAGCAGTTTAACCTTTGTCTGATTCACTTTCAGTCAATCCCAGGCAGGGTACTTCACTTGTCCCAAACACACGTCATGTGCAAAGACCACTGGGGAAGCAGCCTGTTCAGATGGCACTGGAAAGATACCAGGATCTGTACTCTTCCAAACCACTAAAATCCATACCCTTCAAATATACATCTATCTGATGAGGATCAGATAGATTGATTGGCTGTAGTCCAAGGTGTATTTTACAAAGGACAATGAGTTATCCCTTTTTAACTGGGAAGACTTGATACCACAATCAATAATTACTGCCAACTGGATCCCCTAACCAAATTGCCTTTCCAGGTATCCTCAGATGTCAAAAGCTCTGAATATCCTATAATCCATTTATAATATACAACTAAACCCAACCATCTCCCCTTCCATACACACTGTCATGACCTAACTCTCATTTGGGTTGAGTTCATACGGCAAACTCTTTTCTTTCTCAACTTCACTGATCCTTCTTTCAATGGTTTTCCCTGCTTTCCCTGCATCTCTGCAGTTCTTCTCACTGGTGATGCATGCCTCAGTTGCCAGTGCCCTGCCACCCATCACTGACTGCTTGCCTCCAGTTGTCCAATCGCCTCTTTGGGAATTAGAGACAGGCTCTCTCACTCCTCCCACACCAGCCCCAGAGATTTGTTCCTGATCATCCCTTTCACTGTTGGACAAATGCATCCACAATCATCCATGTTCTGAAAATGTCTCCATTTCAAAGCCCACATGGGCACTCTAGGGAAGGATATTCTGTTACATTGGGAATTTCTTTTTTTTATTTTTTTATTTTAATTTTAAATAGCTTGTTTTACATGTCAATCCCAGTTCCCTCTCCCTCCCCTCCTCCCGCACTCCCCTTCCCCCCACCCTCCCACCCTATTGCCAAATCCTTCCACATAGGGGATATCTAGAGTCTGTCATTTTACTCTGGGTAGGGTCCAGGCACTCCCTAAGAGTCCAGGCTGAGAGAGCATCCCTCTTTGTGCTATAGGCACATGAAGACTGTTTGTATATCAGGGATAGACACTGATCCACAGCTCAGGGCCCCATAGGTTGCCCAGGCCTTCTCGCTGACACTCACATTTGGGGGGTCCAGATCAGTCCCATGCTGGCCTCCCCACTGTCGGTCTGGGGTCCAAGAGCTCTCCCCTGTTCAGATCAGCTGTCTCTGCTGGTTTTGCCAGCCCATTCTTTGCCAATTTGCTCATTACTCCTCTCTCTCTGTCACTGGGTTCCTTGGGTTCAGTTCAGTGATTAATTGTGTGTCTGACTCTGCTTCCATCAGTCACAGGATGAAGGCTCCCGGATGGTTATAGACATCAAGTTCATTACCAGGAATGGGCATTCGAGGTGGTCTCTCCACTATTGCTTAGCTTGCCAATTGGTGTTATCCCTTTAGATCACTCGAGGTCACTCTGGTGCCTGATCTGTATTCGATCCTATGATTCCCTCTTCCCCCTATTTTACCCCCACCCCCTCAACTTCCTGTTCCCCCATGACCAACTCTCTTCCTCTTCACCCCTTCTCTTCTTCCCAGGTCCCACTCCCCCCCCATCCATTCAGAGGATCTTGTCTCAATCCTCTTCTCTTGGGTACTATGCATATATGCATATCTTTTAGGTTCTTTCCTGTTCCCCAGACTCTCTATCAGTGGAAGTGCAGACTGGCACTAAAATTGTAATCTCCCAGTGCTAGCAGACCCTATTTTTTGGTGACAGTCATCTCTCAATTGACCTTGCATGGCCAATCTGAATTTTATTGGCTTCTTTCAAGAACATGTCTCAACAGGGTTGCCTTCTTGCCTATTTTGCTGGGGTAAGTGTGGCTGTATTAACTGAAGCAGCTATGGCTAGTGGTGCTTTGTGTCATTCTGTCCTTACAGCTCAAGACTTCTAGGAAAAATTGCAACTGTCTTTAGAATCTATGGCCCAGTCTTTATCCTCCCTCCAATGATTTCTCTGTACCAAGCTTCCCTCCAAAACTGCCAAGTCCTAGATCTTTGGACAGCAGAGAAGGGTGAGCTCAGGGAAGAGCATTGCTCTTATGTGAAGAAAAAAAAATGTGTTTGAGAGTAGTGTGTGCCTAATCCTGAGTCAAGAGGGTAAAACCTTGCATTGGTGAGGGTCCTTTCACCATGAGCACAGGAATGAACACACACCATCATAAATCACGAATTAATCAAATTTCCTACAGGTTTTCCTGCAGCCCAATCTTATGGAAGCATTTAGCCAAAAGAGGCTCTCTATATTTTCCAGAAGAGACAGTGGAAATCTTTTTCATGATCCTGATTTTAGTAGAACACCTTTTAATTTCTCTCTGTGTTGGTTGATTATCATCTGTGTGTTTCCTGTGAAATGTCTTTATCATGTTAAGGTTTGTCCCTGGTTTCCATAGTCTTCCCAGGACTTTTATTATGAAGGGGTATTACATTAGTTAAGGATATTTTCTTTATTTGATGACATGATCATGTAGTTTGTTTGTGGTAATATCTTGCTTGTACAAAGAAAGCCCTCCTGAGCGTCAGAGAATGGAGTTTGCCACTAGATAACCATAGAGGTTTGGAGACCTGTACACTCAGGTAGGAAGTGAGATAGCTGTGCAGAAACATGATATAAGCAGGGAGAAACAGGAATTCTCATGTCTGCTGAAATGCTAAGAAGGTAAGATATGGTGGTAGCTTGCTCCTTCTTTATCTCTGATCTCCCATCATTTTCCTCAACATCTGACTCCGGTTTCTATAATTTAGGCCGATTAAGAACTCCATTTATGTCTTAATTTTTGTCTGTTTATGTGGTAAATTATGTTGTAAGAATTTAAGTGTGCTGAAAAGTTCCTGAATCTCTGGGATGAAGACAACTTGATCATTGGAGAAAACATTTTTGTCATATTTTTTTAGTATTGACAATAATTTCTTGGAAATTTTTACAATTATGTTCATATGGGATATTGCTCTATATTTTTTTCTGCTGGGACATTAGAGTGTTTGGGTATCAGGGTAATAGTGACATCATTAAAGGAATTAGGAAAGTCCCTTCATTTTTTAGTTTAGTGAACACTTTGAGTATTATCAGCATTTATTTTTCTTAAAGGTCTGGTAGATTCTGTGCTGAATCCATCTGGACTAGGCTTTCTTTTTGTTTAGAGCCTTATAATTACTGTTTCTATTTCATTAAGGGTTATGAATAGATTTAAATTGCTATTTAATCTTGATTTTACTTGACAGGCTCATCCATATCTTTCAGTTTTTCCAATTTGCTGGAAAACAATTTATTTTTATTTTTATTTTTAAATTTAAATAAGAAACAAGGTTGCTTCACATGTAAATCCCAGGTCCCTGTCCCTTTCCCTCCCCTCCTTCCATGCCCTTGCACCAATCCCCCCCAAAATCCCCTCATATCCTTGGGGAGGGTGCGGCCCTCTATGGGGGTGTCCATAGTCTGTCATTTCATCCAGGGCAGGGCCTAGACCCTCCCCAAGAGTCCAGAGTGAGAATACATCTCTCATTCTTGGATGGGCACCCAAAGTCCATTTGTATGCCAGGGATAAATACTGATCTACCACCCAAGGCCCAATAGATTACCTAGGCCTCCTCACTGACACCCACATTCAGGGGGTCTGGATCAGTCCCATGCTGGATTCCCAGCCATCAGTCTGGGATTCAAGAGCTAACCCTTGTCAGGTCAGCTGTTTCTAGGGGTTAAACCAGTCCAGTCTTAACTGCTTTGCTCATCAGTCCTCCCTCACTGTCACTGGGTTCCTTGAGTTCAGCTCAGTGTTTAGCTGTGGGAGTCTAGTTTATCTTTACGGTTCTCTGAATTTCCTCAGTGTCTTCTGTTATATTCTTGTTTCTTCTCTAATTTTATTAATTTGGATGTTTCCTCTTCATCATTTTGTTAACTTGACTAATGGTTTGTTAATTTTCTGATTTTTTCAAAGAAACAACTCTTTCTTTCATTAGCTTTTTGTATTATTTTTGTTTTTCTTTGTATTTCACTATTTTCTGCCTTAAATTTCATTTTTCCCATATGCTCTTTAGGATATTGTATGTTCTTGTTGTTCTATAGTTATCAGGTGTTTGCTAAGTTACAAATATAGTATTTCTCCCATTTTTTCAAGCACTTACTGCTGTGAATGTGCCTATTAGAACCACCTTCATTATGCCCCACATCTTTAGGTAAGCTGTGTTTCATTTTCATTCTATTTTAAAAGGTTTTACATTTCCTTCTTGATTTCTGTCTAGAAGCATATTTCATTCAGTGTTTTTCAGTTTCCATGAATTTGTATATTAGTGCTGATGATATCCATCCTTAATTTATGGTTTATCAGATAGGAGGAATGGTTTTATCTCAATTTTCTTATATCTTTTCAGACTCTCTTTGTGTCACAATATGTTGTCAATTTTGGAGAAAAAATCATGAGCTAATAAGAAGAAAAGGTATCCTTTAATGTTTAGGTGGAGTTCTCTGTAGATGTCTGGTATGTTCATTGGATTTCTGACATTATATAACTACAGTACTTCTTTTTCATAATGTCATAGTTTGTCTTTTGTCAAAAGTTGGGGACTGAAGTCACACAGTATGACTGTGTGAGAGTCAATATGCAATTTTTAGCTCTAGTCATTTTTCAACACAAGTGTCTTTGTGTTTCATGAATAAATAACTAGATTTGTTATATTCTCTTGGTGTAATTTGCCTGTAATGAATATGTAGTATTTTTCCATATCTCTTATGATTTGTTTTAATTTGAAGTTTATTTTCATGGATATTAAAATAGTTATCTGCTTTTATCTCTTGCCTCCATTTGACTGGAATACCCTTTTCTACCTATTATTCTGAGATGTTGCCTATCCATGATTGTGAAGTATATTTCTCAGATGCAGCGGGAAGATGGATCCTGTATACTAATCAAATCTGTTGTTCTGTTTTTTTGTTTGTTTGTTTGTTTTGTTTCTGTTTCCCAGAATTGAGACCGCTATATTTTATGTACTAATAAGCAGTGCTTATTAACTCCATTTATTTTGTTGTTATGGTGTGGGTTTTTCTTCCTCTTTTGATTTATATTCCTAGAATTATTTATTCCTGCATCCTCCAGGTTTCATTGGTTTATTTATTCTGTTTACTTCTGTTTCACAAGCATGTCTTAGATGAAGTTACTATTGTTGTGATGAAGCATTATATTCAAAGCAACAAGGAAAGGAAAGAGTTCCTTTGGCTTACTCTTACACAATATAATATATCATCAAAGAACATCAAGGGAGAAACCCAACTATGGAAGGAAATTGGAGTCAGGAGTTGATGCAGAGGCCATGGAGGAGTGCTGCTTACTGGTTTACTCGAATGGCTTATGCAGCTTCTTTCATAAAGAACTCAGAACCTCTAGTCCATTGGTAAACTCTCTCCCAATGGTTTGGGATATTGCTCATCAATCACAAATTAAGAAACTGTCCTACAGGATTGTGTATAGACTAATCTTACATAGGCATTTTCTCAAGTGAGGCTCCCTCCTCTTTGATGACTATAGCTTGTGTCAAAATTGACATAAAGCATAGCTCATTCTACGTGCTTTGTTCTATGTGTTTTGCTTCTGATTGTATTGTTAAAACATTGGAGTAGTTTTTGTTATTCTTTCCAGATACTATTACAAATAACCCAAAGTCTTATTTGGCTCATTTTCTTCTATTATCTTAGACACACTTTGCTGACTGGTGAGTTATTATTCTGAGCTTTTCTGACGGACGATTTTATGCAGACTGTCATCCTGGTAGTCAGAGTGTTGACGTGTCAGATACATGTTAATTTGTAAGGCATCAGACTTCTCTCTATACTGATTTCAGGAGTCTCATTTCGATTTCATATGGTATTCTAAAGTATGACCAATATTTGTGAGTATATTTCCATTTGCTTCTCATTTATTTTAAACTCAGTGTAGCATTTCAGTCTAAAGTCAGCTCAGTGCTTACCCAATTCAAAATAGCAGTTATAAAGAGAAAGAAAGAAAGAAAGAAGAAAAACACATAAAATTATTCTGTCTAGAGGCAGAAATGAATTCTTATACATTGTTTCTTAGAAGGTAAATTAGTCTAGACATAATGAAAACCATGGAAATTAGACAGAAATGACTCAAGAAAACAAAAAAATTAAAGAATCACAAGATTCAGCAATATTAATTCAAGAGTTTAAAAGTCAGTATAGTGTAGTGACATCTGGAAACTCATGTTTATTTTACTACTCATAAAAGTCAACTTGTGGAGCTATGTAGGTGTCCACAGAGAGAAGGACAGATGACGTCCATGTGGAATACATTCACAATAATATATCAGTCAGTCCTAAAGAAGACAAATTATGCCATTTGCAAAAGAAAGGTTGGAACTAGAGGGAAATAATTCTATGAACAAAATAAACCAAATTAAAAACGGAGAAATATTTCTTATTTTGTTTCATATTCATAGGATAGGTTGTGAAAATACTGACATGTATGAAGAAGAAGATGTATAATTTGAAAAGTAAAAGGAGATTACTTGGTAGCACAATTAGGGATTGTAATACATTGTTATTTGGAGTGAATGCTGTCTAAATATGGCACATACACAAATGAAAACATTTTAAAGAAATGTATTACTTTTTGCAATCAACATAGTGTTTAAATCCCTCTGAAATGTTTTGAAAATGAAATGCTGTCTATTTTTAAAGTATTTTAATGAATATATAACTTTGTTTACCTGATTTTTAAGGTCTGGATTTGCTTTTGTGCTTCTCATCAGTTTCATTCTTTCCTTTCTTTATGCATTCAAATCTCAAACATTATGTTGGATCTTTCATCTAGTTCATTGTTCTGATTTTGAGCAACATCCATTTTCTTTTCAACATACTAATTAAATTAATTTTAATTTTACAAGTTTTTTCTTGTTTTACAGGAAATTAATTGATCTTCTTAAAGGTAAGTATTTACTATGTGACTCTAGTTGGCATGGAATCATTATAGAGATCAGTCTGGCCTCACTCAAACTCATAGAGATAGGCTTGCCACTGACTCCTCAGAGCTGGCATTAAAGGCCTGTGTCATCATAGCTGGATAATGTATTCCTTAATAAGAAAGGAAGAAAGAAAGAAAGAAAGAAAGAAAGAAAAAATGAGTGAAAGAAAGAAAGAAAGAAAGAAAGAAAGAAAGGAAATAAGAAAGGACTAACAAAATCAAAATAACTTAGTTGTACTTTCATGAAATCTGTTTCTTACTCGTTTTTAATCACCTAAGTTGCTGTTTTATTTTGTCTGAGATTTAGACTTTGTTTATTTTCTTAAATTCTTTCTGATTTCTTATTCTTTTGTGTAGATTTTACAATAATGGAAAAGTATTCCTAACCTAGGTTTTAAGTGAAGACTATATATTTCAAAATTGTGGGAAACTATCTTCCTTGTAATTCCTTGTCAGAAAATCCTGTTTTTATTCCCCTAATGTTTTCCTGAGGTCTAACAATGTCACTGCTCAGCAGTGGCTTGCTTCTTCCCAGGAATAGTCTCTTTACTGGAAATCAATTGTAAGAACCAGCCATGTGTTCTTTCTGTCTTGGTGACTCAATTGATACTGTTTCTGTGATTTTCATGGTGTCTTTGAGGGTTTATTTTGTATTGTAATACTACTGGCAGGGTTTTTTTGTCCAGTTCTTAGAATAGTCACAGCAGCCTCTCTTCATTGTTGTGGGCTCTAGAGATGAGCTAGTTTATCTAAACTCTTCACTTGTGGGTCTCTAAATTGTTGATCACCCCCATGGTTACTAATACCGAAGTTCCATCATTCAGATCTTTGTCTCTGCATTAGGTCTGAAACAGCAAAGAGACTAACTCTCTCTACTGATTATCTGCTTTGGGATACATAAATACATAATCCTGATTCATTTCCTGGACCATGAGGAGTACTCTTTTCCGTATTGGGAAGTTGATTATATGGAGTTGTCAGACACAATGAAAAATGTGATGTTCAGTGTATGCTTGAGCTGAGAAAATGATCTAATGTTTATGTGAAATTCATGGTGAATTGTCACCCTGTATTATGATTTCCTAATTCTAGAAATGCTATGCTTGTATTCATTGCCATGTACTGTTTAGATTATGCTGAGGTAGTGTGGACTTTGCTGAGAAAGAACTATGTGCTGTTCTTTCTGTGTGGGGATGCCTGCCTGTCTTCAGTCACATAGTCACCAGAGTCAATTCTTCCATCCAGTTCTTATGCCGTTGTTCACTGACAGTGTCTTCAGACACATCAGTAAAACTTCTCCTGAGGCAAGCAATGCTGAGGTTCATCACATGATAACTGCTCCCCTGCAGTGGGAAAACCATGTGTGATGCTGCAATTCTTCATATAAGAGAGCATTACTATGAAATGACAGACATTGACAATAAATGAAATTGATTCATAGTGATTAATTCTAATTCTCATGATGATTTATGTTTTTTCTTCTATTATATCTGACTGGATAGACATTACTAAAACATGTTATGCAATAATCTCTAAAGAAATTATTCCCACCTTTCATGCTGCCTTCTCCTATGCAACTTTGTAGCTAAATTGCATTTTTTATACATTAAACATATTGAAAGTACACTAATTATGACAAATGCAAACCTTTCAGTCTAAGTTCTAATTGGCATTATTAGAGTTCATGTATAGATTCTGACTCATGTCCTGCCACACATACTCAGAATCAGAAAAAAATGATTGTTACTACTAATTATAGCTTACTTAAGTCTCATTTCAATTCACTTTTCTATTACTCAAATACCAACAGATTTCACATGCTGTGTCTAAACCTCGGGATAAATTATTTTCTCATGTGATAAAATAAACTTACTCAAAAGGAGTTTAAACTAGATATCTGAATATGCAAAACCAAACTTTATTCTACTTCTCAAATATTGCATATGCTTTAACTATGTATGATAAGATATAAGGATGGTGAGCACAATTTCACAACAGCAAGATAAAGGAACAGTTGAAGTACTGAGGGAGAGAGGGAATAGACTTATAAATATGGAAGTGAGTATTTTTAAAAAATTATTTTCAATAAGTGAAAAGACAATGATGTAACATGTTAGATATTATAGTTAGCATTCCTTTTTGATTTAAAGAGAAAGAGAAATAATTCATTCATTGTCATATATGTCTCATGAAATGAAGCGAATAATGAAAACATAGTATCTTATTACTGTAAAAGGGTGCATATTAGATAAGTAGAATTATTAATATTTGTGTATGATTCATATATTCTGATATCTCTTACAAATAAATCCATCCAATGGTTTCTAGCAAGTGAATGCATTGCCTTATTTGCAAGAAATATGAATGAATGAATGAATAAGAACATTGTACACTGTTTAAAATGTCTGAAGATAAGGACACCTTTGTTATCTTTTCAACCTGAATCAGCAGGAAGCAGCCTTGGACACTGAGGATTCTGTGCAGGATCACCAGCTGATGAAGAGGAGGTATGGGGGATAGGAACAAGCTGTCAATGAGAAATGTTGTGTTTTGGTTTAGTCTCAACAAAGGCACCTGCTGACTCTGCATGAATCCCAAATTTAGTCTTCTCCAGAGCATCTTGCCCAGGGTGAGGAATTGGGCCTAGATACTGCTTCTAGCAGATTGGAAAGAACATCTGAAGAAGCACGAGGAGGTTTGAAATAGTTCCCTCCAGCTGACGGCAATTTCCCAACAGGACTAACAGCTGGAATCCCTTCCAGCTATAAAAGAAATATCTCTCTGTGCTGAAGACTCTGAACTACAAATCATAGTACCCGCTACGATATCTCCACGACTTCAATAAACAAAGTAGGCAAACCCTGTGGTTAAGCATGGAAGATAGAGGTGAGGAAATGAGTTGAAGAAACAATGAATGTAACAGTTTAGTACGCCTTTTGTTAAAGAAAAAAATATAAATATATGAGGAAAATGGCAGGCTTCTGAAATAATCAATATATTCTGTGTATTTAGGTTAAAAACTGTGTGTGTGCACACATTTTTTGTGTCTAGAAATTGGAGAAAATCCTGAGGAACTTGGTTCTATCCCTTTAGCTTCTGGGTCGCTGGAATCTAAATCACACATTTCTTTATATGTTAAGCCATTTTACCATTTTGCTGACACTTGAACTAAGATTTGAAAATGTTAATTATGGTACTTAAGGCAATTATTAAGTCATATTATTTTGTATTTTGGCCACCACTTGCTCCTGGATTAAAGCAAGGATAAATCTGACAATATGCTAAACTATCAAATCAAATAAGTGTTAGAATCTCGTACTGCTAGTAGCTAGTCTTTGTAACAATGTAGGGTTTTTTTCCTTTAAGTATTCAAATGAATAACCCTAATCATACCAGTGTGCATTGTACCCAGCAATGTAACAGTGGTCTTTCTTTTCCCGAAATTAAATACATATATATTAGGCTGTGTTTAACTAGATTTCATTGCAAATCAACTTAGTGTTCTCTGCTGGCAATCTTTCCCCGATGAAAACGGAAGTCCCAAGGACTAAAATCAGAATGCATTTTCCTCAGCCTCATTAGAGAGAGGGCTAGCTCACAGCCATCTGTATTACTGATGAACCTTTCCTATCATGACATCAATCTGAAAAACCAAAAGTTTAGCTCTTGGACTAGTTCTAAGAATTGATGTGTACAGGCTTTACATTAAATTATTGTCATATATGAATATCACTTTAAGAGTATATTCATGTGGAAAGGTCTTAAACTTCATTTACTTAATTGTTTCATTTGTTAATACTCATGATTCTGGTATATATAACCCATATGGAATATGAGAAAATGTTGAAGATATTTCAGTTATATATTATGACATCTTGGGTTCATTTCACCATATAAAGTGTGTTTAATATTCTTCTAATGTTAGGTTTCAATTATATCACTTTCTTTTTATAAATCACTTTATTAATATTTCAGAGAAAATAAAGTTAGGTAGATATTTTGAAACATATATTTATGTATGTTGGAAAAGATAACATATTATCAAATGTATGTTAACTCACATTAAACCTTACAGGCTAGTTATTTTTTTCTGAAGTATTTAAGTATCAACCTTACAAACAAAATTGAGGAAAGGCTTGTTTGAAAAAGGTTTGTTTTCACTGTATTTTTTTAAATGAGTTGACTCGATGATGAATTTAAGGTGGAAACTATTGCCAGATGCTAAATTCTATCTTTGGAAATAGATTTTATCTTCAGCAATCACACAGAGATAATAGCTAAAGAAAAAGGAAGTTCTCCTGTGTTAGTCATAGTGATCAGGCAGGCAGGGCACTTTCGCAACCTCTGTGCTGATAATGTTTCTTCAATTTCTAGGCATATTTGTTTGGCTCTTTGTTTAAAAGTATGGGAATAAGGGGGAGATACTGAACCCATGTTAATTCCTTTCAATTTATGTGTTAGTTTTCTAGAACAGTCCATAGTAAAATCAGTGTCAGAAATATGTGGAATTTTGACATCATTTTTATGTTTTGCTTTGGAGGCTTTAACAAACTTACTTTTTACAGTTTACCAAGCAATACAACAAAATCATTATGTCATCTGTGTACTTCGTAACTACCTCATTCCTCATTCAAACACCACACAAAAGTAACATTTACTGTAAAACATTCCCTGTAATAAAGTGACTTAAAATACTTGAATTAAATTTCCATGAATTCATTAATTTGTCTTAAATTTTAGAATATCTGTGAAATAAAGATGGGAATCTAAACTTTAATAAAATATAATTTATTTTTCTTCTTCCTCCTCGTATTCCTCCTCTTCCTCTGCTTCTTAAAAGATACCAAAATAGGAAAGAATAAAAATTAGACTTACGTTGTTGGACATACAAAGGGACCCTCAGTAAGGGAAGGGAATACTACAATTTGAAATTATGGATGACATTTACTGTATCATCATTTATTTATTTATTTTACTAAGGAAACTTTTTATTTCTCCTTCTTGAGTTTGTTTATATATCTCTGTAATCTCTTCTGATAATTTAACTTTGCAAGATAATCTCATGTTTATTTTTCCTTCTACATAGGATTGTACACATTAGCTGATGGTACATTTCATATTAAAACATTCTCTCCAATTAGTACTGAAGTACAAATTTCAGGGCATTTTTATTGTTGTTATATGAAATTCATAAAATTGTTTTGATTAATTTTAGATTCAAAGATTGCTAGATTTTTCTGATTTTCACAGATCTGTTTCGTGTCATACTGTTAAGTTTAAATGTAGCAGCCTCCACAGTGCTGTGCTTGAGAAGGCTCCAGAGTATTTCTCTGGCATTGGTGGGTCATATATCAGCCTGGACAACTAGGGAAGTATACTTAGTTGTTATTTCCAGATTTTTAGATCTATAATAATTATTATAATAATCTATATTTTTTCAAGACAGAGTTTTTCTGTGTACGTCTGGTTGTCCTGGAACTTGTTCTATAGACCAAGTTGACCTTGAAATTAGAAATCTACTTGCCTCTGCCTCCTGAGTGCTGGGATAAAAGGAATGGGCCTCCTCCACCCATCCATAAATAATATTCATCACATGAACAGGTTTGCTATTGCCTTAGTCATTGATAACATTTGGATGGTTTTACTAGCAATATTCCTGACAGTACTTTTAACTCTTCTCAACAAACATTAAATTTCTGAAGATCTAAATGAAATTAAAAAAACATATAACAAATATAACAAATTCTCTAATATGGTTTAATCTTTACATAATTTACTTTGAGCAAGAGAAAAACAAAAAAATGCCAATATGCCAATTTATTTGTTCATTGTGTAATGACATTAGAAGAAGAATTCTAGAAAGATGCAAGATAGGGTGGTGATTCTTTAAAACAAAACCTGATCTTTAGCCTTTCTCATTCACTAGTATGGTTTGTCAGAATGACTGACTGAAAATGAAGCTCAGTTTATGTCAAATCTTAAAACATAACTGTTGAATATGTAAAATTCATATGAATGCACAAATTACTATAGCATAGCAAAGTCATTACAACATGAAATAGAAGCATGGTTCACACAGTTTTCTGGAAGAACATGTAATATGTTTCCAGAGTTTGTTCGGATGTGCAATTGTTATCCTTCTCTGGTAATTTTGCTAATAGAGAGGTTGACAAGACAACTGAATTTCTGGGTAAGCACATGTTAGAGAGGCCTTTCCATAGCTCTCTTGCTTCCTATGTAACACTCTACACAAAGTAAAGGCAGAAAAGGACATCATAAACCTAAGAATCAGATGCTCCAAAAATGAATTAAATGATATTTTCAAAATACATGAATGCTGACTGCTCACTGACACATTCATACAGCTTTTTGTTTAAATAAAATTTTGTGAAAGCTAAATCTTACTACCACCAGGCCTGCCCTGGAATGATTAGGCTCTGTAATTGTTTGTTGATAAGAACTTACTGTTTGTATATCATGAAAAGTGTAGATCCTTGATCAAAATACCTCTGGGAAAATATGAGAGACATTAATAATATATGAGAGAAAATAACACAGCAAGACTTAGTTTAATCATCAACTTACAGCATCAGCCACTCTTTTCAGTAATGAGTATCTCTTTCCCCAGATTTAATGTGGAGAGTAGAATTTGATTCCAATTTTATTATTAACTACAGTGCTATCTCTTGTCTATGCTAAAGAGAGATGTTCCTCCTAAGCAATTTTTGTTACAAATATTGTATAAGCTTTTTCTACAGCATTCATCATGAATCTTTATTCTTCTTGAAGTGAGATTCATATCCCATGAACATCGTAGTATACTTTTCCTCTTCAAGACACCTGTGTGTCAACAGTGCTGGCACACACCCGTGGATCCTTTTGTGTGCTGTCATGTTCTGTATTCTGTTTAATGTATTATAATTCAAACAGACATTTGTCCATGGTCTGGAACTAAAAATACATGGGAAATATCATGACACAGTGAGTTACAGTCTGCAAAAGTCTTAGGACGTGGCATCATCACTGACAAATGCAGAAAGTGATCATGACACATTTTAAAGAGGATTGGGGTTCTCCACTGTAAATGCTGATGTTGAATTAGCTGGAAGACAGCAACTGGGAGATATTCCCTCACTCACTGTCCTTTACCTCGGGTCTGTTTTCTTAGCAGCCCTCCTTATAATCTTCACAATATATAAACACTATATAGTTATTCAATATCTTTGTAGCATTTCATGGGATCAATTCTTGAAGTTGTCAGCAAAAGATAGGCTTCTGCATTATAATAAATATTTGATTGAAATAAACAATTATTAGATTTCTATAACTTTTGGGCTGAAAAAAATCTTAACTACACTCCTTGTTAACCAAAGGTCTAATTAATAATAACAATAAATATCCCCAAACAAAAAGTGTAATTATTTAATGAAATGGAAGGAAGATGAAAGACTTATTATCTAATATTTTATTTCCTTTGAATCATATTATTGGGATATTTATTCTAATCCTGATGGGTTAAAGCCCTAATGGATTTTGAGGCTGTTAGTGGTAATGGGTTCCCTTTTCTTGAAACTCTGAATATTTACTCTGTGTCAAAGAGAGCTGAATTTTAGGAGTTGTAGAGATGAGATTTCCCTGTTTTCTGGCTTCTGGTTGGATAGGTCAATGGGAAATTTCCTGTTTCAGTTAATAATTAATCTGACATGTAAGCTGAGGAATTGTCAATGCTGGATCCCTCTTCACCACTCATTAGTGCAGCGAGTTGGCCATGCTGGAGGTCTTCCCAAGGATATCATCACTGTTCTTGTGGCAGTATCAATGGCGCCCTCAGTCATGAGGTAATTCCTTTACCTTTAAAAAGTATACCTGGAATGTTCCACCATTTCTTGGTTTTTCTAAATCATTTCAAATCTTCATAAAATATGATAAAAAAGGAGAAGTCCCAATCTTAAACATTTGTGGTTACCTTTTGAGTTCACCAATGTTTCCTTCTAGGAGGTTGAATGATAGACTAAGTTAATTTCTTCGCTTTTATATTTTATAGTTTATAAAAGCCACTTTTTTCTAAATACTGTGTAACTTATTTTAAAGCCCCTGATTTTTGCATTTTCAGTTCCTAGGTAGAGAATCATCTTCCTATCAGAGATGTTAAAAATGAAATAATTTGGGTTATTGCAAGGGCAAAGAGAGAAATGGTTACCCAATATCATTTCTAACCTTGATGGGTTAGTTTATGCAAATTCAGTTTTTAATAATTTCTTCTGAATATTAATATTTTAAGATAAAATGCTATTATTATCTTCATAATATTAATTGTTAATATGGATTATTTTGAAATATGTGACACTCTGATTCACATTGTTTTGAATCTATATTTCCTAATTTCCAGCATTTCATATTTTTTATGCCTAACACCTTTAAATAAATGCAATCATTTATCTTGTCCAAGGATGTTTAAAAACTTTAAATTGAGAAGCCTAAATTAATTAGAAGGTAATAAGTAGAGTAAAATAGATAATTAGCAAAAATAAGACATCACAGGCAATATATTTTTTTCTTTGAAAAATTACTTTCTGTTCCTAAACATTCATTTGTACATTCATGGGTGTTTTGCCTGCCTGTGTATCTATGTGCTGTAGGCCTGGTGTTCTGATTGGCTAGAAGAGGAGGCAAGATTCTTAGGAACTAGAATTTCAGGTAGTTGTAAGGAACCATGTGGGCAGTGGAAATCACACTCAGGTTCTCTGGAAGAAAAGCTACTGCTTTTAACTACTGAGTCATCTCTCTAATCTTTTGTGTTTTTCCCCCTTCAAATTCAGGAACTAAAACACAGAATGTGTCAACTCAAAATAAAGAAGTGACAGTAACAGAGAAATTCAAATTTCTGGATGTTCCATCAAAAATACAATATATTAGGTATAGCAGTTTCATATTTAAAACCAGAATCAATAAACACTATTTTCATTAGTATGGCTAGTATTTGCCAACAATTAGATCTAACAATTATATAACAAATAGCATTACTGAAATTTATTGTTGTACTATTTACAGAATTTTACGTTAGAAGTTACCATCTGCTCAAACACAATGCAAACTAATAGGTTTTGCTATAAAAAAACAGAAATAGGCAGTTATATATTAGATATTAATTATGACACTCTTATGCTAGGTGTTCCAACCATGAGTTTTCCCATGCATCAAGTACATCAGTCATTTGAGCTTTGCTCTAAATTGCCATTTATTTCCATGTTGAAGTTTCAAGTAATGACTCAGAAAAAATGTCCAGAATATACATACATTCAACTTCACTTACCTAGGTTGAGCCATCAACTGGGACTCTCAAAAATGCTCTCAGTGTTTGAACAAATCTACAGGAATTAAGAAGCAAATTCATGAATTACAGATCAGACAAGAAAAATGAGATAAGATTAAAGAAAGTCTGTTCTGATTTATGTAACCTTAATCTCTTTGTAAAAGCTAAATTCTTAAGTATGTATCATTTATAGACTATAATCTTATTCAAAATATTTACCATGAGAAATGGGAAACAGAGGGACTTGTTTACAGGTTTTGTAAGAATGTATATGAGTGAGGAACATTCACCTCTCTACTACGCTTGAATAATAGCTGTCCATCAAAAGCTCACAGATTAAAAGGAAAAAAAAAAAGAAAAGAAAAGACTGGGCCATGTCAACTAGATTAGACATAGAATGGTAAGAAAAGAAAAGAACAGAGGCACTCCCAGAGCACTTCTGCAAGAATAAGTAGAAGCCATTTGTTGAACCCTAACTAAGCTGTCAGGACAGCTCCATGCCACTGGGCTGCAAGCTGGAAAGAGATGTAGTTTAAGGGATGGAAGCCTCCGAAAATCTAGGAGTTGGCTGATGATCTTGGATTCAACATATTGTGAGGCATATGAACACTTTCAGAACTGGCAAAGGAATAAGGAAGGAAAATTGAAAATCTAAATACAGTAGCCTCAAATTTCAGATAATTGAAAAGTTTGGTTTGCCCTGAGCACTTGACAGTAGCCTATGGTTTCTATCAGGGAAAAGATCAAATGATTCCTTATTGGAGAGAACAGTAGCTCACAGTTTGATGTCTTGTTACATTCATCACACTGAATGATAAAAGAATTTGTGTCATTTTTCATTTGTGCAAAGTAATTATGATATTTTCTATAATGTGATATACCTCTTATTCTGTCCCTAGATATTGATTTATATTATTTATTAACATATATTATTAATATTAACACAAAATAAGTGTAAATATTTTAATAGATCATTCAACACTCTAATGAATAAGCTTCAAAGACATTATTTTAAAATGAATATATGCAATATCCCCAAAGTTTCAATTATGAATTCACTATTCTTACATTAAAAGAAGCAAGCATCTGACTTAACTCCAGGAGAGTTAAATATGTGCTACTTTCTGTTCTACTTTGTTTTCTTGCTTGTTTTGAGCTACAATGTCATGTAGAGATAGCAAAAAGTCCTGTACTCCCAGGAGTGGAAAACCATGTTGCCAACAACATCCCAGACTGACACAGTACTGATTTATTGCATCAATAATAAAAACAAAACCCAAGCCAGTCAAAGTTCAGCACTCCTGGGCACTTCACAACCCAAGAGCCTGCCAGGCAGACTGTCCACACATTTGCAATCAGCCTTTTTGATGATGGCACTTGGAATTGCTGAACCAGAAGTGGAAAATTGAATTCTATTAGTGCTATTATTGACAAGTCTTTGAGAGACATATGAGCAATGTATTTTGTGAAGTTCTGGTGAAGAGTTTACTTTCTGTTTGGTTTCACATTTCTTTGGGAAAATGTTATTCTGGATCCAAAAGAGTGAGGCCCTTTCAACAAGATCCCCTAGCACAAAAGATGTGTTTAGTTAGATTCCATTCTAAAAGGCTTCAAATACAGACTTACTATTAAGGAGGTTCTGTGAATCTTAAACTATATTAATGGTTGGTCATGTTTTATTTTTTCTGTTGAAGTTGCTTTGTCCTTATTGAAACTCTTTAGATCTTCTCTATTTTGCTTTAGAATTAATTCAGTTTTTCAAATAAAAAGTAGGTTGTTTTGAAAATCATAGAATAAAATGTTCTACCTATCATCACAATATATTGTATGTGATATTGCTCATGATGAAACAAAAATAAAGCCATCAATAAGAAAGAATGGAAGGAAGGAAAGAAGGAAGGAAGAAAGGAAGGAAGGAAGGAAGGAAGGAAGGAAGGAAGGAAGGAAGGAAGGAGCAAGCTAACTTGCGACCTTCCTTACTGCTAGTACAAACTAAATAAGCAGACAGGATAGGAGTTTGTTGTTACCTCTCACCAGTGAATCACATATTGTAAATGGCTTCTTCCTAGAGAAATACCTTCTTTTTTATGTAATGAGTTTTCTTTTCAATATTGTCTTTCTGAAAAATCTTTCCAGGCGAGTTGTTTTCATTGTGCCAAATTGGAGTTCTCTAAAATTGTTTATGGGTGTCAGAGTTCCTTAACAGATCAGAGTTAAGTATTGACTCTCTAAGCAACAGAGAATAAGAAATAGCATTTCAACAAATGTTCAACAATGACCCACCAAAGTTTGATGTGGCTAGAAAAAGGAAGGAGGATAGATGGGAAGAAAGCTACCCAGTAACTTTACAAAATTTGTTTTGTCTGCAATACCAGGGATATAATGTTTGTCTTGATATAGTGTTTCTCCTTCATTCTTCCCTCCACTCTTCCCTCCCTCTCAGGAAATGTATAAACTCACCTGGATTCAATTTGTTTCTGTTTTAAAATTTTCAGGAAGAAAAAAAGTAAAAGAAAAAAAGATTATTGAAGAGAATTTTCTATATGGATTTTTAATGCAATTGTAAATATAATTAATACTGGCTGTCCCTTCATTTCCAGTAGTAAATCCGTACATCTAGTTGTACAGACAAAGAAAAGTTGTGTCCTCAAAAATATGTTAAACCATGCAAACTCTATTTCTCCCAATAAAGGACAAAGCACAGACAATGGGCACTGAAGGGATTTCTCTGCAGTCTGAAATGCTTGTCGCACTGGCTGTAAATCTCCCTCACACAATGCCTGGGGTCTTGCTTGCAGGGCTGTAATGAAGTTACACTGCCTGAATGAAAATTTAAAAAACAAATTAGGGCAGAAGACCTTTCCAGCTCTCTGTGATTTGTAGCTCTGCTTATCAGTCACTGATGTGAGGTGATTCATGGTGAGAGCACCAAATCTCTTTGTCCCAGGCCACCATGTTTGACTAGAGTGTCAATATATCAGGGGAAATAAATGCTAAGCTATAACAGCCATAGTCAGGGTCAGCCATGCTTGCAACACATATAAACAGAAATTTACAGCGGGCAAGAACTGGGCCACATCCCCTTAGGATGTGCTTGGTAACATTCATGCCTTCCAACTACTGCAATACCAGCATTCCCCTTTACTCAAGTGACCTCAGCCATTTTCAGTTTGTCTTTGACATAACGGCATGTTTTAAATCATGTTCTAATAGACAAAGGCACTTCAAATCATGCCAATATCTATTGAAATAAAATATCTCAAAATGTACACCACATCTTTGAAAACCATTACCATAACAAATTCATGAATGTAAAATTCCTAATCTATATCTAATGCTAACACTGCAGTATGAGCATGCTTTCCTTCTCCCTCCTCAAAGAAAGGAAATGTGTTTAATACGTATTATATTGATTTTGTGAGTAAACTCTACAGTTTTTTTTCAGAAAATGTCATGAAAATTAAAAACTGTTGCTAAGCTTCTAAAACAATTGAAAGAGCTTTCAGAAATTAATTCAAGACTATTCTCATCCATATATTTAAATTCTGTGCTTCAAGTTAATTTTAATTGATACAAAAATAAATAACCAATCTCTTGCAGATGAGTCAGTATTCTAAGATTGTGAATTTCAGTTCCCATCCCTTTTTTTCTGTTGTTGAGTCATGTCTTTTTATACACTTAGAAGGTTTTACACACCCATGGGTAAGATACAGATAGAAAGTTTTACACACCGATGGGTAAGACACACATAGAAAGTTTTACACACCCATGGTTAAGAAAGATAATATTGTAGGATTAATACAACTATACCTGGAAAAGTGTAAAAAAATTGGTTTAGAACAAAAAGGGAATGGATACCCATATAATGAATGCTATCCCATCTGAAGCCCCATGGATAGAGAAAGGGATCTTGAGATCTCATGAAAGAAATCAAATTCTACCAATGGGACAATTGTCCTTATTTTGAGAAGCAGCAAACTGTTTCTTGATACTGTACAGAAGCAGCATGCATGGAATAGGCATTAAACGGTGCACTTCACATTCTCTCAAGTAGCAGCATTGCTTGGAGACACACAGGGAGCCTCATCCACTAGTCTCTGTTGGGGTGAAGGCTCAATAATATTGGGCATATTTTGTTTCACTTGTTCTGTGCCCCTTATACCTGTACAAACTCTATGACATGCGTCACTCATTTTTGTTCTGTTTTTTTTATTCCAACTCACAAGTTTATTATGACAGTATGAAAGAAATTTGGATCTAATTCCCATTTAAATATTTCACACCTAATTGTTATAACTAAGTTCAGTTCTGATTGGACATTTCTGAGACTGATGTGCACTGTGTGTTTTACATTGAATGAGCAGGTCAAAATCTTATTGGCCAAGTTCTACTATAAACCTGTAAGTAGAAAGAATACACAATTTAAAATCTTTAGAATCAGTATGGACATTTCTCAGGAAAATGGGAATTAATCTACCTCAAAGTCTAGCAATTCCACTCTTAGGCATAAACACAATGATGTACAATCATACCACAAGGACGTCTGTTCAACTATGTTCATAGCTGCATTATTTGTAGTAGTCAGAACCTGGAAGCAACCTAGATGGCCCTCAAATGTGGTACATTGAAACAATGGAGTACTACTCAGTAGAAAAAACAAAACAAAACAAAAACACTGAAATCTTGAAATTTGCAGGCAAATGGATGGAACTAGAAGAAACCATCCTGAGTGAGGTAACCCAAACATAGAAATACAAACATGGTATGTACTCATAAGTGACTACTAGACATAGAGCAAGGGATAACCATCCCATAATCCACAATACCAGAGAAGCTAGGAAACCAGGAGGAACCTAAGACACTACCCTCCTGAGATGGAGAAAGGGACAAGATCTCCTGGGTAAATTGGGAGCATGAGGGAGGAAAGCAGGAGAAAGGGTGGGGGGAGTGGAGGGGGAGGAGAACATGAGGGATCAGGGAGGATGAGTTGGGGAAAGAACAGTGAAGGACAGCAAGGGAAGAGATACCTTAGTCCAGGGATCCACGAGGATGACCCCAACTAAGAATGTAAGCAATAGTACCTCGAATGCCCTTCCCCTATAATGAGATTGATGATTATCTTAAATGACATCCTAGAGCCTTCATCCAGTAGCTGATGAAGCAGAGATTCACAGCTAAGCAGTAAGCCCAACTCCTTCAATGCAGTTGTAGAGAGGGAGGAGTAATGAGCAAAGGGGTCAAGTCTATGCTGAGGAAACCCACAGAAATAACTGACCTGAGTAAGTGGGAGCTCATGGGCCCCAGTCTGACAGTTGGGGAACCAGCATAGGAATGAACCAAGCCCCATAAACGTGGGTGTCAGTTGAAAGACCTGGACAGTCTATGGAGCCTCTGGCAGTGGAACCAGTATTTATCCCTAGTGCAGGAATAGGCTTTGGGAGCCCATTCGTTATGAAGGCATACTTTCTCAGCCTAGACACACAGAGCAAGGGTCTATGTTCTGCTTCAAATGATGTGACAGATTTTGATGATCCCCCAATGGGATGCCTCATCCTCGCAGAGGAGTGGACTGGGAGGTGGGATGGGTAATTAGTGGCAGGACTAGGGATTGAGAGGAGGGAGAGGGAACTGGGATTGGTATGTAAAATAAGATTGTTTTTAATTTAAATAAAAATTAATTTAAAAATAGAATTATTCCCAGGCAGTGGTGACACACACCTTTAATCCTAGCACTCGGGAGGCAGAGGCAGGTCAATCTCTGTGCGTTTAAGGCCAGCCTGCTCTACAGTGCAAGAGCCAGGACAGGTTACAAAGCTACACAGAGAGAGACTGTCTCGAAAAACCAAAAAAAAAAAAAAAGAGAGAGAAAAGAATTATTTTTAAGTGCTTTAATATTACTTAACCCACATTTATATCAAACATTTGTGTTTGTTTTATTATAAACATAAAATTTCACATCAGTAATTTAAGACCAATGTAGTTGATTTTTTTAAGAATGCTATCACCACTCAGGATCAAGTTCACTTAGAATGCAATTGAGAGTCATTCTGGTTTCCTAAAGTGGTGGTTGTAGGTTCTCCTCCAGAAACATGTCTACACTTTTCCTGGGCAGTCGGCTAGGTTTCTGTTATGTAGCATTATTTTTCTCATTGAGTGAACCTTAAGCCCCATTTAAAAACATTAATAGCTGGGGAGGTCTGTGTGTCATTGCTGCACCCTTTGGGTTATCTGGTCATGCTGGCTTTGTGCTTCATTAGTACCAAAGTCAGGTAGGACCATTGGTTGTTTTCCTCTTTTGGAGGCTTTCCTTGTGTCTATGGTACCATGAATGCATGTTATCACCAATACAACTGAGTTCAAAAATGATATCTTTGGAATATAAAGTCATACAGCAGAAATTTATGAATTTATTGGTAACAGTAATTGTGTTATAATAGTTTCCACTTTATTCTACTGCATTTAAGACCACATTTGTCCTGCCTTGCCTTATGTCTATGCTATATGTGAAAGGACAGATATAACACACACAGAGAGACACATGCACATACACTCATGCATGCATGCCCACTTATAAGAATTTGTAAGGTTAAATGTGCTCAACAGAAATCATATTGAAAAGATTTGACAATAAAACCAGACTAATATACATGTAAAATAGTTATTCCTTTAGCTTTACAATAGAAAATGCTTTATACATTATTATCACAAGAATTTTATACCAGGGATTAACTTAAACATTTAATGTGCATTTCATCATTTACTTGCTACTGTATTAATGCACACCTTTTAACCTCAAAGTAGAGTATTTTCTACTTAATGTATTTATTGGTGATTCCTAATTTGTCCTGTTAAGAAACACTCTTTCCCTCTTCCCATTCCCTAAGATTCTGTGGTGGTTCACGTTTGTTCATGGAAGAGCATATACATGTTTTCTCATAAATGCACTGTGATGAATTCTACAATTTCCCTGTTGATTCCTATAGCTAGCGAGTGTGTTCTCCACAGAGTGCCTATGTCTTTCCTGTGATATGTAGTCCCATATTCAATTGGAGTTGTATAATACCTACCAACTACAACCAATCTGATCACTTTAAATAGCTTCAAAGTTTCTGTCAACTTTTTGTGGTTTTTCATTGAAATTTTTGAAGTGCTTTAAAATATGAATCTAAATTTTTCTGCATCTAAATTCTTTGGATTTGTACACATAATCATATTTATCTTACTTTTTAGATATTTCTTGCTGTACTATCTTGGTTGTGCTTTCTAAAATCAGTTGTAGGACAAATAAGGAAATTTCTCATAAAAATCATAGAGATAATTTGAAGAAATACAAACTATTATATTTCTCCAATTTTGTTTCCAGGAAGCAAAAATTACTTTACAACAGAACTTCTTTCAAATTTCTCTCAGCAGTCCTTAGTTGCCTGTAGCTCTTTCTTCAGGATTGAGATCCTTTCAGTTCCCTCTTCCATATTAGCATATGTATTACTATTGTCATGTTGGGTGTCATCTTTAGGCAGCCATATTGTTATTGTATCAAAGATTAACCTTAGGAGATGTAATTTAACAGCAGATTTCCCAATCTTTCTAGCTCTTGCAATCCTCTCCAGTAGGTATCTGAGCTATTCTTTGAGCCTTAAGATACAGGAAATTTAGCTAGCGGTGGTGGTGCATGCCTTTAATCCCAGCACTTGGGAGGCAGAGGCAGGAGAATCTCTGTGAGTTCAAGACCAGCCTAGTCTACAAGAGCTAGTTCCAGGACACCCTCCAAAGCTACAGAGAAACCCTGTTTCCAAAAAAACAAAACAAAACAAAACAAAAGATACAGGAGATTTGTTTTTGTTTTATTTGTTCTGTTCGTTTGTTTGTTTCATGTGTTGATGTTTCATACCATATGATCAATTCTTCTCTGCATTTTGATCAGTTATGTTTGCTGTAAATATCTCTGTCTATGGCAAAGTAAAGCTTCTAATGAGGGCTGAGAGTTATATTTATTTGTGGCTATAAGTATCAGTATTCTGAATGGAGTTAAGAATTATGCTGGTTTAGTAATATGAAGGCATGTTTTCCCTCTTGTTGGGAAGTATGTAAGACCAATTAGACTGTTGTGGGTTATATATTCACTATTGCACCTTTAGGGATATTTTGCGACTCTGCTCATGGTTGTGCTTTGTGCATAACAGTAGGGAAAAACTTTTGAATCATTCCCTCCTTTGCCAGCTTGCATAGCATCTTCCAGTGCTGTGAAAGTTATTCCTCAGGAGAAGCATTTAGGTCAGAGCCAGCTTAAGTCCTGTTTCTGAAGTGGAGGGTATCTTCATCCATAAAGATTTATCCCTGGAAGAAAACCAAGGGAAGTGTAATAGGTTATCTTGGCTGTATTCTTAGACTTTCTTGATGAACAACTTGTAAGGAAGATTCTCATAACTGGTTCTGATTTTTTGTGAGTCTGTGACTTTTGGGAGGAATATTAGAGGCCAAGTAGTGTAACCTATTTCTTATCTCCTTCTGTTTTGACCTCTGCCTCCTATCTCCAGTTAAAGTTACCTCCTCATTTTCCACATTCCACTCTTCATGTATATCTCTTGCATCTACTGTAGCCCTCTCTAGCACTCGTTTCTCATACCCAGAGATCCATTTTTCCTTTCCTCATTTCTGTGATTATGCCAGCTTATATGCTTACATCTGAAAACTTGGACGTAATAACTGCAGATAAACAGAACATGCTGTGTTTGTCTTTCAGGTGCTAACTAACTCAGTAGAAACATTTTTGTAGTACCATCCATTTATTTGCAAAGTTCAGTATTTCATTTTATTTTAAGAGTAATAGTGTGCCATTGCATGCACCATATTTTCATTAACCATTTATCAGTTGAAGGACATTTATTTTTTGTTTAGTTTTATTTTGTTTTCTCCATTTAACTAAGTTTGAATTGACATGGCTGATTAAGCATAATTTGGGCACATACCAATGAGTGATTATAGCTGGGTTATGTGGTAGATTTCTTTTTAGATTTTTTTAGTCTTCTCCACATTGATTTTGAGAAGGGTAGGACAGTTTACAATCCCACCATGAGTGTATCAGGATTACCCTTTTCTCATAGTCCTTTCAGCATTCATTAAGTGGTAACTCTGACTAGTGTATGAAAAAAATCTCAAAGTTGTTTTCACTTGTATTTCCTGAATTGTTAAAGGTGTTGAAAAATTTGTAAAGTATTTCTCAGCCATTTTTATTTATGTATTTATCTTTTAAAAAATCTGTTCAGATCCATAGTCACATTGAGAATGGGTCATTTGTTTTTGAATTGCTTCTATTAAATAATTGTTTATTCTGAATAGGAATCTTCAGTCAGATATACAGCTCACAAACACCATTTGGCCACTCTGTAGGCTTCTTTCCTTACTTGATTGCTTCTTTGGTGGTGCAAAAGCTTTTAGTCTGATGAGGTTCTGCTTTGTCTATTGTTCAAACACTATTGGGCAAACAGTGTCCTGTGTGCACCTTCTTTCCCTATCTTGTGTTCTATTTATGTTTTCTCCTAGCAGTTCCACTACAGCAGGGTGTACAGTGACATCTTTCTTCAACTTAAAGTTAGATTTATGCATAGTGATGGATACAAGAACCCTCTTCTTGGTTTAACTTTGGTTCATTATGTGAATCTAGAAATACGCCCACTTCTTTTAGGTTTTTCAAGTTTAATTGAATACAGATTTTTTAATTATTCCCTTACAACAGTCTGATTCTTTTTTCCTTTCCTTTTTTCCTTCCTTTTCTCATTTTTTTCCTTCCTCCCTCTCACTCTTGCTCCTCCCCCCCTCTTTTTTGTTTATGAGCTTGCATTTGTAAATTGGAAAGTTAAGGTCAAATATTTTAAATTATTATTGAAAGCCCATTCTCCATGGAGGGCTACTCCCTCTCTCTAGATACATGGGGGAGGGCCTAGACCCTGCCACAAATCATGTGACAGACTTTGATGATCTGTCTTGAAAGGTCTCATCCTCCCTGGGGAATGGATAGGGGGTGGGATGGGGGAGTTGCTGGGGGCCATGAAAGGATCAGAGGGAGAGGGAACTGTGATTGCTATGTAAAACAAGACTGCTCTAAATTAAATAAAAATTAAAAAAAAGAAATTTATGTATCAATTGCTGTCATTGTGCTAAATTTGATATTTGTTTTTTAACTATAACTTGTCTTTTAGCTATTGTTGCTTCTTTTCTTGCTTTCTTGAGTTTCTTAGCTATGCTTATCTCTATCTTCAGTCTGAAGTGCTTGTTGTTTCCAGAATTCATTTTAGAGTTAGAGGGTTAGGTATAAATTCTTTTTTTAAGTATTTATTTTATTTTTATTTTTTTAATTTAATTTAAATTAGAAACAAGTTTACTTCACATGTCAATCCTAGGCCCTCCCCCATATGTCTGGGTGGAGACAGCATCCCTCCACATGGAATGGGCTCCCAAAGTCCATCTGGATGACAGGGCTAAATGCTTTTTTATTGCCTGAGGCCCCAAAGGATGCTGAGGCCTCCTCACTGACAGCCATGTTCAAGGGTTCTGGATCAGTCCCATGATGGCCTCTTAGCTATCAGTCTGGGGTCTATGAGCTCCCCCTTGTTCAGTTCAGCAGATTCTGTGGGTTTCACCTGCCAAGTCATAACCCCTTTTCTCATCACTCCTCCCTCTCTGCGACAGGGTTCCAGGGCTTCAGTTCAGTGTTTAGCTGTGGGTGTCTGCCACTGCTTCCTTCAACCACTCGATGAAGGCTCTAGGATGGCACATAAGGAAGTTGTCAATCATGTTATAGGGAAAGACATGTAAGACAACCTCTCCACTATTTATTAGATTGCCAGTTGGTATCATTCTTGTAGGCCTCTGGACATCTCACTAGAATAGAGGAGAGAAGGATGAGAGCCACCATAATAGAAGGAGCCATTATAGGTTTGAACAGAGACTTGGTACTATTTTTGGTTTTTGATATTATAAGTACTTCATTCCCCCTTCCCTGTTCTCCCTCATATAACTCCTTTCTTTCTTTCAGACTCATGGCCTTTTTCCCATTAACTGCTGTTGCTTACATATATGTATATTTCTTCTTCAAAGCTGAGTTAGTTTTGGTAGGTAAAATAGTCTAGTTTGATATCCATGGTTCCATAGACCTCAGGGAGCATAGTCCAAAATGTTTTGAATTTCAATATTGTATTGAAAATCATCTTTAGTTCTTATTATCATTATATCTATCTAGCTCCCAACCTCAATTGAATTATAGCAATGAGAAAAATGAAATTCTGGTAATAAATTTTTTCTCTACATCCTAATATATTTCCAATTGAAGTGTATCGGTATGCATAATGAATAAAATACAGAATTTAGTTAATAGTTTACAGAAAGTTTGCCAATCAATTTCAATAGTTTTACACGAATAAAATAATCTACCCTAAGGTGATATAGACATACAGTGTAGGAAAACTTACTGTGCTTTTAACTTTTTTGTAAACTAAAACTATTACACTATACCTTTAAAAGCAGTTTTAAATGACAAATTAAGAAAATGGATAACTAAAGATCTTTCAGTGAATTAGGAGTGAATTTTCATATAATCACTACTTTTCTTAAATGTTGACTAGTGTTTCTTCTCAGGAATGAATTATTTTTCTATCTGGTAAATCCTATTTGCCTATGTTTGTATCAGACACATGGGAAATATATGTGTTTCTGTTTTTCACTACTTAACTTCATTGCAGAGAATTCAGTTTTTTTAGTGTAATTTCCATTTTTGGTACATATGTAATTTTAAATTATTTACCATATCCATAGCCACTCATGTTAACAAAGCTAAAGACAATTTCTACTCAGACAGCACAATTAACTTTTTTAGTTCAGGGAAACAGACTCCCACTAAACAGTAGCCAGCATCTCTCATTTAGGTATGTGTATTTAGCAGATGAACTTTACCTGTAGATCTTATTTCTTAACTGCTAAGTCATCTCTCCACTCCAGAGATCTTATTTTATTGATCTAAATGATTTTCATTTATTTCTCAGAATGCAATTAAAATTACATTCTGTAATTGTAAATTGTGGTATGTGTGTTACAGTGAGAGAGAGGAAAATAGATACATAGAAAGAATGGCAAAGAGAAAATGATAAAAGTGATAAATGACAGAAATAGTACTATTTAAGATTTTTAAAATGGAGTTGGTACAAGTTAAGGCATGATATAAAGACTTCCACAACACTGTGGAACTTTGCATGTATAAAATGTCTTTCTTTCAGTTCTTTGAGAATGTTTTACATTTTGATGTTATTCACCTCTCCCAACTTACCTTAGATCCACCTGTCCTCCCGAATGAACCAAATTAATGTCCTCTCTCAAAAACCATTTTTAAAATAAACCCATAAAATCCAATTTATGCTACTCATATATTCTTAGATACATAGCCTTCCACTGGAATGTAGTTGACTAAATGAACAGTGCCTATACCCTTAAAGAAACCCAACTTTCCCTGTCTAGTAGCTATCAATTTCCAGTACTTCCTCAAGCAAGAGTAGACCTTCATGCCCACCACCAATAGCAATGCAGGAATTTTCTGGGTTGAGGTGCAGGGTTCTCATGTTTGCTGTTACAATAACTGTGAATTCAAATGAGTTAATTGTACTTTGCATCTGGAAAACACTTTTTTTTATAATCATCCAGTGCCTCAGATATTATAATCTATCTGTAATCTCTTCTGTAATGATTCATTGATGGGGGAAGTTCTTCTGTGTATATGTTTGTCCTATTGATTGATAAATAAAGCACTGTTGGCCAATAGGGAGGCAAGATAAGTGGAACTAGGAGAGGTGGAGGATTCTGGGAAACAGAGGTGCAGTCAGTCACCATGTAGGACACAAGAGAAGTAAGAGATCTGGACCCTGTCTCATACAAGAGAAGACCATGTGAAAATACTAAGATTACCACTTATGGGTTAATAATTAAGTCAGAGCTAGCCGATAAGAAAACATAGCAAAATGCCAACAGCGTCATAGTTAATATAGTATCTCCTGTGTTATTTGAGGGCAGAGAAAGCAGCAGGACCTAGGCAGCTGGTGGGAAAGAGTACAAGTTACAATCACTGAGAATTGTAAGAAGGGTGTATAATATAGATATCCCATTTATGTCTGGGCATTCTGCAATCCCTTATGTTTTGCTTCTTGGCCAGTTGTGGGTCTCTGATTTATGGGCCTAATTGCCATCTCCTGCAAAAGGAAGATTTTTTGATTAAGGTTGATAAATACAATAAGACATTTTAAAATCATGACCATTTAGTAGAACAATAGTAGTCAGTTTTCACCTAGACACTGTAAATTAGCCAGTCACAGTTCCTTGGTCATGATAATGGTACAAGTTTTAGATTTACTTTGTGTACTTGGATGCACATACAATTAGAAAGTATTGTTACTAATGCAATGTATTGAGGAAAATCTTGTGAGATTAGTTATTTTTGACTGATGATTTTGCAGTTTCATTATTAATGATCCCCAAGTTTGTTTTGTATATTTGTTATAACCTATGAAAATAGTAAATATGGAAATAAAATCAAGATTTCTGGATACAGATAAACTTGGAAAAATACATGAACAGAGCAGCAATGTGTAGTAAGTTATACATATGTACATAAATATACATACATAAAGATATATATTTATCTTCATCTTGAAAAGAAATATTACTTCACTATTACTAGCAAATGCTTTGAGGTGGCAACAGTGTATGTGTATTTCTGTCAGAGCTAAACCAGTTATCCTTCTTGGGTATTCACCTTTTAGATTTTCAATTTATTATGGAAGGCCAGTGGAACATACGGGGGACAGATGTAAAAGTATTTTCAGGTTAATATTCTTGTCTTTTATGTTTTTTCAAGGCAGGGTTTCTCTGTATTGCTCTGACATTGTCCTGGAACTTTCTCTGTAGACCAGGCTGGCCTCTAACTCACAGAGATCTGCCTGCCTCTGCCTCCCAAGTACTGGGATTAAAGTCATGAGCCACCAAAGCCCAGCTTTGGGTTAATTTTTGACATATTTACTTTCTTATTTTTAAATTTAGAGAATATTATATGAGTATTGAATTCACATCATTCTCTACTTCCTTCTCCCATGAACCCCTCCCACATTTCCAATCCTCCTCAAATTCATAGTCTCTTATATCTTATTTAAGTTATAGGTGAGAGGTTAGCTTCTGGATTGTGTGTGTGACCCAAAAAACACACCAGAAAGTCTTTACCTAGCAGGGATGATTATTTTCTTATAGGTGCATTGCTACAGAACCCTACCCAAATCTTCCCTAGTATATATACTTTCTCCCCTCCTCTGAGCCATGTGCAGCTAAACAGACTTGTTTCCAAAAGGTGGTACAGAGAAGGTACATGATCAGTTGAAAGTTTCATGACCCTTGCTGCATGTCTACAGAAGGATGCAAATAATTAAACCAAGCTGAGATGATCTTTTACAAGTAGACACAGATACATGCTACAAGATGGTTGATGTTTGCCTCCAATGATAGTCATATCCAATACCTCCAACTCTTCTCTTACATTTGCTCAAAACCACTTTTCTGCAACAGAACATGACACTGCAAAGAGTGACATAAATATCTATTTTTTTCCAATTTAGTGAAGCACTGAACTCTTGAGGTTTTTAATTGTGAACTTTTCTATAGAACATATCTATTGGCAAGTCTCGTGGCTATCTGCACTATTGCAAAACCAATGTGAGGGTAAGGGGGGAAAAGGAAAGTGAAAAAATCAAAATAGACACCCCTAGCCATCTGGGAAATGCAAATCAAAACAACTCTGAGATACCATCTTACTCCTGTCAGAATGGCTAAAATCAAAACCACCAATGACAGTTTATGCTGGAGAGGATGTGGAGAAAGGGGAACTCTCCTTCACTGATTGTGAGAATGCCAACTCATACAGCCACTTTGGAAATCAGTATGGAGATTCCTCAGGAAAATTGGAATCAGTCTACCACAAGACCAAGCAATTCCACTCTTAGGCATATACCCAAAAGATGCACATTCATACAACAAGGACTCTTGTTGGGGGTCCTAGGCCCTGCCCTGCACGAAATGACAGACTCTGAAGATCCACCATGGGATGGGAGTGAAGATTGGGTGGGGGAATGGGGAGCCTGGTGGGGAGGGTGGGGAATGAACAAAGGGAAGTTGAAGGAGAGGGAGCTGGGTTTGACATTTGAAACAAGCTTGTTTCTAGCTTAAATTTAAAAACAGGAAGAGAGGGAAAAATGACATGAACATCAATAATAACCAAACATTGATTAATTTAATATTCATTTAGCTAATTAATAGCAGTCCCTGCAGCCCATAACTTCCCTGGTCTCAGATTTTTGTCTTAAGTTCCCAATAACAGATGGGACTTTCCTTCTAGAGAGGTACCCTTGTCTCCAAGAGGAAAATTGGTCACAACTACACATGCCACTGTTGTACTAGTTATTGAATATCATCTCTGGCACTTCATTATGAAATATACAAAATCCACAATGAATATGAGTTCTGGTGTTAACTCTTCCAAGCATCCCTAGTAGCAGCTTTGCCACTTCAGAAGCTAAATCTCAGGGAGTGGACACTTGAGACCCAGCCCTAGATTTATTTGTATAGTTCCAGCAGCAAAAGTATGCAACTTATGCATCAATAGGTCTTTACAATTCAGTTTTGGAATGTAACCAACAACTGTGACAAAATCTTTTATTGTTCGTGACTTTTACAGCCTCTATCAATAGCTACTAGGAAGGTAATCCATTTCTGGGATTCCCATTTTACCACCTTATAGCATCTAGGAACATAAGGGGGGATACCCTTTAACATTTGCAAGTATAGAATAATGAAAATATTATGCAATTACCTTGGAAGGATCTACTTAGCAGTAACCCAATCATAAAGTTCCCAAGAATTCCTCAGCAACATTTTAACATTCCATGCTTCATGAGCTAATTTCTCATGCTTTTTCCTTTAGGTATATTTGCATGTCTCTTAAATGAGTATCCAAATTTGCAAATTCTCAAAAGCTAGAGTTATGCTGTCTATATGTAACAAAATGTTTACAGAGAGGATGGGCAAAACAACGATGCAAAACCCTAAGTCACCATCTCATCATGAATAGTATGACTATAGAAATAATCTTGGTCAAGTACTTTAACAGAAGATTGTTATCTGTTCCATTTAAGTGCTAGGTGATTGCTGAAGTTCACTGAGAACACATGAAAGTCAAACATAAGAAAGGTTAACCTAACATGGGCTGATTCTATATATTAGTATCAGTTGTTTCCGGTGTAGATCAATGTTAGATATAGGACATAAATCACTGCTGGCTTAACATCTTATATAAAAAAAAATCACAGAAACTGAAGAACTTTAAAGGACTGGACCAAACTTTAAACTCAAGGGGCACATTGTATTATTGTGGTACTTCCTTACAAAGCATAGAAAGTATACCAGGGTAGAATCTATTTCTCACTAATCGTCAGCTATGTAAATTATTCTACTAGATGTTCAAGTAAAACGCATTGAAAAATTATACAAAACAAGTTAATGGAAAATAAATGGGAACATAGCCTGAGAATACAGTCTCAAACTTACCTTTCCTTGAATTTAACTAGAGATGGAATTGTCTGAAAAGATTAGTGACTTTACAATGCTTCATCTCCAAACTTCCTGCTACCTTGGTGATAAAAAAATTTACTTCAAATATTTTCACTGTAGTCATGTGGCTATGGTCTAAAAAAATGTATGAACTTTAATAGCATGTAAAATATTTACCCCAGAAAAAGGAACAGAAGCTAATCACAGGTGATTAAATAAGAAGTCAGTTAAAAACAATCAACTCAGGATAGTATTTCCCTATTTTCAGTCTTCAAACTATGCCATACTTGCAGAAAACTGTTTGTTGCAGGAAAAATTATCTGTTGCTTAAAATATTGAAAATGTTGTGAGGAAATACCTTTACTGATAAGTTAAACACCACCAGAGGGAGTTCATTCAATTCTAACAGAAATCTGAAATTATTGATCACTTGTCAAAAATTATTGCCTCTGAACACCTTCAGTAGTTTTTTTTCTGGTACAGAAGGAAACAAGTTACACTTCCAGTAGTTTAAGTTTTTAATATTATTACATTTGCTCCTTTTCTTTATGATGTCAAAGGTATTCTGAAGCTAAATAGCAGGAAATGTCTAATTTAAAATTCAGATGTGCCCAGAACCAAGTATTTTGTGTATATCTATGTGCTTGGGATGAGAACAGAAAAATCACAAAATTGAAAACATGTTAGATAGAAATTTTTATGGATTTGAAAACTGTAAGAAGGAAATGAATAGAAGGCTAAAATTTTCCTATGATAACATTATGCAGGAGACCAAAGTGATTTCTGTGGGCTACTGATTTTTTAAGCCTTTATTCTAGGCCATAAATACAACCCTTCAATGTAGACCCTAATATAAGGTCTGAATAATACAGTCTTTACAGGAGTTGAAAAGAAATAAAGGAGTAAAGGACAGGAAGGAGAAACAGTGTGAATTCAGTGCAATGTGCTTTGATGGTACTGCAGTAAATAGGTGTTTTGAGGAGTGATGATATAAGTGAGTTCAAGGATGCTGAATAATATTCCAATACCCATGAAAACTCAATGAGTTTGGGTCACTGGCAAAGACAACTAACACATGTGACACACAAGTCTCATAGCTGCGGCATTTCTAATACTGGATTTAATTGTTATTAATTCCATAGTATTCATGTTAATGATTCTATCCTTATTAAAATAGATGGTTTTCTGCTTTACCTTGTTATGCAGAGATTTTTTTTAATTATTAGGGTCCTAAAGGTACCCTCGATGTGCTTTATCAACGTGTCATCCAATCATATTATCTAAATATTAACTATCAAAATTCTTAATAGTCTAACATATTAGTATAATTTCTTATCTCATGTTGAAGTCAATATCTTTCTTGTTTTGTAAATAACACAGACAGGGTCATCCCGCCTCATAGATTCTCCATATGCTGACTTTTCTATGTCAAATAAAGGACAGGAATCTGTCAATTGGCAAGAGGTTGCTTTCTTTGTCAGATATATTATGCACAAACGCCCCTTGAAGAATCATGATGTTTATTATTTATGTAATAAAAATAGATGTTGATTTTGATAAGATATTCAGACAGGGCTTAATAACTCCAAATGAATACACACTCACTGGTCAAAATATTTGGGTCAATAATCAGCAGTCTTACTATAAAAAGTCAGTTCTAATTGGCAAAAATATATTCAGGACTTTAAAACAGCAATCTTATGATTCATGAACGCTGGTTACTGTTAACATACTGCACATTAACAAATACATTTGGTTTTACACGTTCATTATGTCTGAAGGCACTATTCTTATTAATTAGAATATTATTTTTACAAAAGAAAAATGCTTTACTTAAGTGTAATGCATTTTGTTTATTTGAAGGCAGAGAATTATAAAATAAATTTCACACAAAATATGATTTTAAGTTAAAAATATTTAAGTTGATTTTCTGGAAAGCTCTGAAGAAAATTATAATTTACATTTTATCATTTCTTTAAAACTTGGAATATGAGTTTCACTGGAAATGTACAAATAATCTGTAAATTGTTTTTGTTTTCAAAAGTAGAACTTTCTCTTTGCTTCTAAATCAGCATATTTTGTGTTTTGACCTTAAATGATTTACATTTATTCTTTTTTCAGTACTCAACATAATGAAGAAAATTTGCATGATAAAAATTAGAAAGGACACAGTTGTTAAATTATTAGCCTATATAATAGCATGGATTAAATCAAATAAAAACTACTCTGTAGAAGCTTCCTAGCCTACATCTACAAAAATAAAGGAGCTTAATGTTTAATGGGACAACAATGCCCTTCCTGACAGCAGAGTCTAGCAAACAAAGCCTAATGCCAGGAATAGGATTTAGAGTGCTGGCCAATGAGGTCTCAAAGACTTCAAACACTGCAGGCTATTTCTAGTGCTCAGAGTGTTCTTTAATACTTGACAGCAATACCCTGTTAATAAAAACAGCACATACTCAAGAGAAATCAAAGCAGTACTTATCTAAAAACTTTACCCTTATTGTCTTGCTTTCATGGTTTTAGAAGGATACATGCATGCTACCAGAAAAGAAAAAATAATCCCCAATTATACCCAGATATGCACCTGGCAAGATATGCCCATTTTTGAAACAGAGGCATAAACATCATGAGAATAGCCAAGTATTTTCTGATTGGATTTAAATCTCACTCTTCAAGATGAAATACATATCTGGCAACATTATCTAGTCAATAACCTATTCTAGGTATATTGTAGGCCCTGTACAAGAAACTACTACTATTATTCTGCTAAATGGATACAATAATAAACTAATGCTTAGGGCATCTCTTTATGCCTGCAAACCGAGGTAAGTTTCAACAGCCATAGGAGATGTTCCTGTTTGCAGTAGCAAATGCTCAACACTAACACCCACACTACTGACCAAAGGTCATAGAATAAGAACCTGCAGAATATCGAGCCTCAAAGTGAGCATGTATGACCACACCTCTTCCTGCAGAGGCTCAGGGGTTAGGGCAGAAGAGGGAGCTGAAAAAAATTTAAGACCTAGAAGTATTGCATGACTAAAGTAAATGTATCTTCTTTAACATAGCAGAGTGGCTACTAATATAAATTCATAATATTTAGACAATATGAGCAAAAGTTTTTGTGAGATTGACCAGATCTGTTCACAACCAGCGTTGATAAGGGACATGAAGTACAACCTCTAGCCATGGAGTTTTGTATTCTTTTTCTTTCTTTCTTCTTTATTTTTTACAATTTTCAGTATATAGCAAAGAGACACTTTTTACAAAGCATAGTCCTAGTAATGAAAGTCGTATATCCAAGAATTTTGACATAACACAAGTTGGTCTTGATATTTTTTTAAAAAGCTAACTTTATTGCAATTTCACAATTCTGTTTCCTCAAAGCCCCTAGGAAAATAGTTTGTTGTGTTTTTTATGTCCTGTCTCTTTCCTTTCTGTCGCTTTCTCTGCATAAAGCACAGTGACTGGTTCATTCTGAATTCCCAATAAATATTTGATCAATGAGTAGATGAGTGAATAAAAATTTTCACACATGCAAAAACCATGCTCCAAGAAATTTCTTGAATGTATTGTCATATCCAGTTACTTCAGTTTCTATGGGAGAATAACAACTCTAAACTCTTAGAACTTTCATCTGGAATGACTCCTCTCTGATTCTAATCTGAAGATTAATTTGACAACATTGTAAGAGCTCTCAGATGTTAAAGGTGACAAAATGGGCAATACTCCTCCTTGCAGATCACAGGAACCATACATGATATAATTAAGTGGAAAGGCATTCATAAAAATGCTGTGTTGAAAGGCATGACATACCCATGTGTCTTGGCTGAGGGCTGGAGTGCATTCACTGACATGATGGCAAAGTTAGGTGGCACATCACATATGGCAGGCTTCTGCTCCAGCAACTGCGTGCCACATGCCAGAGTGGTGTTATTCTTACTGACTGCACTATCTTTCATTGGTTGAAATTTTTATTAAGATTTTTTGCAACTTCCATAGTGACAGAAAATTTCTAACATACTTCAACATATTAAACAGATTTCCACGTTAATAATTTGTCCACCTATAAAATTGCATAATGCATCCATAACTTCTATAAATATAAATGAAGGATATTGAAAGACTATTTCAAAGCATAATCAAAACAAAAATAATCTCTTACCAGATTCAAAATATGCATATGTGCATTGAGACATATGCTATCATATCTTTCTTTATTTCTACTTGTTCAATCATTCAAGAATCTTCCACTTCCTGAATTTTCTAACCATCGTGAGTCAAGACATCAAGTCTTAGACACTTCTTTAAAGTAATTTATAGCCTAGAAAAAAAATAAAACATTGAAAAGAAAATCAACTACAATGTGATGTGCATGATAGTATCAAATAAGGGACAAGTGACCAAGAAAAATGTGAGGTGTGATAGTGTATCAATGTAAATTATCCTAAATACTGCCCGATGGAAAGTGACTATTTTGAACATTTATGAAAAGAATACAACTGTTAGAAAGCAAATAAAGAGATTTATAAAAGCATAGATACAGATTCTATGCAAACTTTTGAGAAGCTGTGAGCTATTTAGGATTAATCTAAACAAGGCGAGCTACATGGTGAAGGTAACTAGCAGGTAGAGATCAGAAAACTGCTTCATCCTATGTGGAGATTGGATTGTAGCTAATACTAAATCCCGAAGAAAATTTTCAGAATGATGATTAGCTATCGTATGAAAGCAACAAGCAAACAGCAATTTCAATAAGGTGACATATAATAGGATGATGCAACAGCAGTCTCTCCCATTCATGCACATTGTGAGAACAAGACTGAAACATGGAGGTAGGTAAGAGAAAACCCTGTTAAAGTAATGACCAAAATAGATACTACTGGAGTCCCATGTAGACGAGATGACCTTCAGTAAATTAAGAAAATCATTACTGATGACTCCACTATCTCTTATTTTTTTTTAAATGATTTAGCTTTGGAGGAAGAACAAAAAAAAGAGGAAGACATATAAAAAGAAACTTGGTATGTTCTAGAAAAAAGTTCCACTATGTTCATAGTGGCATTATTTGTAATAGCCAGAACCTGGAAACAACCTAGATCCTCTGGTTCTAGATGTCAGAACCTGAAGGTTTTAGATGATGATATTTGTCATCTGGCCATTCACATCTAAGGTCTCTGACTATTATGCAAAGTAGTTGTCCATTTCTGCATTTATTTTCATTCTTTATGAGATGTGACTTAACAAAGACAAATTAATGCTCTTTGGCAAGAAATCACTTTCATATTTAAATGAGAGAGGCGGTAAAACTGGAATGTGTCCAATCACTAGGAAATGGATCTTTGCCCAATGATAGAATTGCTCTTTTTGTCATATGAATTTCAGCACAATTGTTATCACCTGACAATTTGTTTTTAAACAAAGCACAATTATCATTAAAATAATGTTTACTATTTCTATTTTTTACAATCATATGTGCAACCTGTGAATCTTTCTGTACATATGTTTCCCAGTATGTTTTTAAAAGGTAGCTTTTGCTTTGAAGAGAATATTAAACAATTGGTTTCATGTTCAAAGCTATTTCAAACAAACCATTGCTTACAAATGTTAAAAAACTGAGGTCATTATATATAATTTACTCCAAATGGCATTTTAGAAAAAAAAATTGTGCTTGCTGAAGAAAGTGGTATATTATGAATTAATCCTAAGGAATTGCAAATCCCTCTGAATTTGAATTTTTTTCAGTACTGTATTTTATTATACAACATAGAAGCCTCCAAATATATCACCAAACTCAGAGTGCTTAGTGACAGTTGCCAAACAGAGAAAGAAAAAAAATTAAAATACAATGCTGACTTTTCCCTGAGGAATTTGGGGCTGTTTAAAAGTTCAATATCTCTCTTGAACATTTCAGCACACCAGTAAGAAACTGTGATTTTACATGGAAGTGCTTGAAATAGAACCAAGTATATATGAAGACGGTGGCATGAGGATGGCAGGGCACCACATCCGTCCCAATGTGAGATGTTCCTACAGTAAGAAAGAGACAAGTTGGCTTAAAAAGGGTTGAAATAAAAGCAGCATTTTTAAGAAAAGAGAGAATCATGCTAAAAGAAAGCAGTTCATTGTGAGAGAAGATGAGCAGTGAACAATGAATCCCATCACTTTTGTAGGTAACATTCCTTCTCCTTCTTACAGCTCTATCCATTATTAATGAGCACTATTTTTGAGTGTGAAAGAACTGTTTGAAAAACATTAACATTGTCTATTGGATATGATTGACATTGTCATTCCTTTCATTTTGCTGTTGGCAAGTGACATCCCTGTAGACTTGCGTGCATCTGGACATTACTAATACCCTCCTTGCTATGCACTCTGGGCAGCTGTGATATGGAAATTTCAGCATTGTACTTTATGGATAATATTTTTAGCTTTACAATGGATTCTGTCACAAGATGTGGAAGTCAGGGCTTTGTGCATACAGTGATCAATCAGAAAAATTATCCCTTTTCTAATCTTCCTCAAATTTTCAAACTAATTTATTTGACTTGTTGGTGCAATCGCCATCTGCTAGTCAGGCCATTATTGAGATCTATGTCTATTCGTGGCATTTTCTTCTTCCCACTCTTTGGTTTTTAAGGATGATTACATTTTTAATTGTCTTGCTACACAAAGAACGGTAGTCACCATGTACCTGCTGTTTAGTTACTCCATAGCTCTTTCTAACCCACTTACACAATACCTTTAAATCAACAAAATTAAAGGGAACAAATTCAAGGATTAAACGAGTAATGAATCCAAGAAGAAAAATTGAGCACCACATCCTCTTGACTTTTAAATATGTATGTAACTAAGCTGCTGCTTCCCTCTGAGCTGTCCTGCCCCTCCCTCCACATAGCCCATATGCACACCCACGCAGAGCTCTGTGTTCTTAAGTGTTGTTGACTGACTTCATATGAGCTTGCTACAAGTCGACCTGTTTCTCTGTACATTCAGAGCCTGTTAGTGCAGCGGGGCTTGGAAGATCTCTGGCAGTCTTTCGAAACAGTTTTAGCACTGTGAGCATTATTAACCGGGCTTCTCAAGCTGTTTATTATTGTTGGAATGTCAGTACATAAGCAAGAAAAAAAAGAAAGGGCCCGCTCTGGAGTAAAGGTAGCCTGGGTATTGTCTTGCAGGTTTCCCATGCCACAGCAACTGTTAGGAAGCAGTATCCGTCTGAAAAGGAGCGATCATTGTAGCTTTCTTGAAGTGGCATTTCATTAGTATTTCCTCAGCCTGTGCACCGTCTGTTGTTATTAGTGTTGTAAGAAGCACATTTTATAAATTTTGATTTAATTGTACTTCCCTATTTAGCCACTATTTTACTTGACTTGTTACTCCATGATTGGAGGATCCAGTTCATATCGTTTCCATTGGACACTGTGGTGTCTGGTGTTTAATAGAGTACTGGGGATTTTGTCTTCTTGGGTTCCAATAGTTACTGGATGTATAAAACTAAGAAAATCTACCTAACCCTTTCTGCAATTTGATTGGCTCTATAACAAAATTAGAAATATGTAATACCTTAGGCTTAAAAAGTGTGTATTAAGAGTGATTGATGTATATGCTAAATTCTCACCCTCCCCAAACATGTAACTATGCAACATATCATATTTAATATAACGAGATGTTATTGGACAATTAGGTTACAAAGGTTACTTTACCTAAGATGTTTTGTATATAGGAAATTTTAATGTCCTTAATACAAAATAACTGAAAAACTACATCATAACAGTTTTTGATAATAAAAGGAGTTGAATTTTGAATTATCCTACCATAATATAATACAGACAGTCTGCATTCAGAGTTAGCCTATTTAGGTCATTTTTCTTTGCCCTCTTTTTTTTGAGCTGTGTATTATAATCATGTTAGAAATTTTAAACTTAAAAGGCACAGTATTCACAAGTCCTTTTGAATGATCTTCAAATCACATGATCTACTAATTTTATTTGCTCAACCCAATTTTATTGTATGCCTGTTACTATGATTTAATTTTCCTTTTCAAAATTCACCCGTTTACATTACATAGATGGGATTAAGGCATGAGGGACACTACTTTATGACTAAGATAAAACCTACATAAAGGAAGATCCATACTACATTTGCATCTTTGCCTTTCTACCTCTGCGGTGTGGTGCTATATAAGAATTCAACTAGAAAAACCTAGCTAAATCCTATGTTAATACAATATTCATAGGTATCCTGAGCTCACTAATTGTAAGAAGTTAAGTGTTCTTTACAAACTACCAAGGCTTGTTACGTATTATTTTAGAAGAATACATGGACTAAGAAACCAATTAGCTTTGTTTGGGGCCACCAGACCTTGAGCAGAGACCCACTTCCCCATCAGCCTGGGAGTAAAGAATACAATGCCCAGGGCAATAAGTTTCTGAAAAGGGCTGGCTCATGGGAACCACCCTGACCTCTACCTTGTCCAAAGACTAACCACCACTTCGTCAGACTCACCCACCTCCACCTCTGGTGTCAGGGTATATAATAACCAGCCAGAGTAGGAATAAGGAGAGCCTTCTTGAGGAGCCTTCTAGTCTCTGTGTTGTCAATCCCCAACACCCTCCGCACATTCTCGGACACAGGCTGCACAACGGGAGTGGCAATTGGAGGTCCCACCGAGATGTGAAAGCGAGGTAAGTGGATGGGGTCGTTTGCCAGCCAGGGACAGATGGGGGAAAATAGGAAAAGAAACTATGAGAAATAGTCCCTGGAAGTTTAAATTATAGTATCACTTAAAAAAGTTACTTGAAGAACAGGGGACTGCAACCATGGAAGGCTTTCCAAAATGGATTGAACAAGCAAATCCATGGTTCATTATTGGGGAAGGCTTGGCTTAAATGTCCCAGATTGGGAGGAGGTATGCTATGATCTTCAGAGAGTCGGATGTTGGTGGCACATGCCTTTAATCCCAACACTCTGGAGGCAGAGGTAGTTAGGATCGAGGCCATCCTGGCCTATAGAGCAAGTTCCAGGACAGCCTCCAAAAGGATAGAGAGAAACCCAGTCTCAAAAAAAAAGAGAGAGAGAGAAAAGGAAAAAAAGGTAAAATGAGAAATAAAATAAAAAATCTCCAGTCTTTTGCCTGATCCACTGAGGTCAGGAAAGTAAAGGGGAACTGAGAGATCTAAAAGGCTGACCAGTAAGGCTATGCGGATATATTAAAAAGGGATACCAGGCTAGGGGTACCAGATTAAATCTCCAGGCCTTTGCCCGATAACGTTCGGGAATGAGGGGAACCTGAGAGATCGCCCTCAGTTGGAGGGTGGATTGTGTAAATCTTAAGGCTTTTTGCCTGAGGGAACATCCTGGGTTGAAGGATGGATTGAAAATGGGTGAATAGCACGCCTTTAATCCCAGTACTCGGGAGACACAGACAGGCAGATCTCTTGAGTTCAAGGCCAGCCTGGTCTACAGAGAACGTTCCAGGACAGCCTCCAAACAATACAGAGAAACCCTGTCTCGAAAAAAAAAATGGGTGAATCAAAAAAAAATTGGTAACAGTAAAGAGGCACTGGTATTAAGTAAAGAAAAAGAAAAAGACAAAGGTATATGGAATGGAAAATTTTGTTTGCATTTAAGGTCAATTTTGTGAGTCACCTCTAAAAACTTTTGGCCAAAAGCCTGGCCTCTCCTCCTTGCATCTACAGAGTAGGTACGGCTGTACCCCATGACTGTAGCTCAAATGGAAGAATGATGAGGGGCATATAGGACTTTTTAACCTTTTTAGTTCAAGGATTGGCTGGAGTTGTTCTGATACAGAGATTTCAATTAAGGAAGTTTCATTTCAACAGACTAATCATGACCTAGGAAAAAAGGATCACCGAAAGATGCATGTATGTTCTGAATGTATGGTATGGCCACACCGGTATATATGAAATGTGATTGTGAATGCGTGAGTGTAAACTGCTTATATGATTAAAAGGATACTTAAATCCCTTCAAAAATAGTTAAAAAGCTACCTAAATTGCTTTAGATATAGCCAAAAGGAACATCCAGCCAGTCTGTTAATGTTTTAACAGAAAAGTTAAGATGCAAATGAGGCCTTGTCAGCTAGTGAGAGCTCTACAGGTTAGGTTGGGAAAGACTGCTCACAGACTTCAAATAATTTTCAAAAGTTATTTGGGACACAGTATAGTTTACAATCTTTGAGTGATTTTCAGAAGTTTTGGGGAAATACTTAATGGATATGTCCTTTTTAAAGAGCATCTACTAATAATCTAGATAGTGATCCCAATTCACCTAGATAGTTAACCAAGGAGGGTAGAAAAATCCTTCTACTGTTATGGTCCAGCTTCAACAGTTCAAAAAAAATTTAGAAAATCAAAAACGGGGAGTAATGTCCCCAGGCCCCACATGACTCATCAAATAATACACTCCTCATTTAAAAATTTTAAAATGTGAATGCCAGTGAGGAATCTGCTTCAGAGAGATTCTGGCATGATGGAACTTGAGCAACTATTGCGCATGTCAAATGGAGATATCCATGCACTAGACAGTGGAGAAGACCCTAATTTGGGGTCGAGGGCATGTTTGTGTTTTCCTGCAGGATAAGAATCAAGCTTCGGCAGCTGTCAGACCATTTGGTGAGATGCATAGAGCACAGAAAAACTTGACCTGAGACCATGGGAGCCTACCTAAGCCAGTTTGAGTGAGGTCTCCTAAATCAGTGTTCCTGATCCTTGATGTCATGGAATCTACAGCCGGAGAAAGAAGGAAAACAGTCGGTTCGAGATTTCCAGTTTCTCAACAGGCCTGCTGCATCAACCTCCTGGACCTGTTAGTTTTCATCCCGAAGCCAACAGAGAACTGGAAAGACTAACTGTTTGCCCTTGACACACCTTGAAACAACAGAATTCATTTTGCCAGTTTTTCCCTTTGGGGGAAAAAAATGACCCATTTAAAACATTTGGACATTGGTATGGACTGTGATGAGTGACAAAAGCCTCTTTTCAGTATTTGAACAGGACATGGTCACTTGAAATATCAGACTTGGTGGCTCCTGTTTCTGGAATCACGCTTATGCCAGTGTATTTATCTGGAGAAATGCAACTTGTCCTAATGCGACAAAAAGGAGACTTTTGGTTCAAGTCACATATTCAGCTGAGGCTAGTGACGTTAAATCAACAAACTGCATCACCACAGGAACAAATTAGTGCTCTGTGGATAGTGCAACAAGCCTCTTGTTCATATTTTTTATAATGCTACATGTGTAACATCAATGATTATACATAATGTATCTGTGCAAGTACACTTCTAAATGCTTTCCTGAGTAGATCTTGGAACGATTGTAAACTTTATCACTCTTTTGACTATCAAATTGTAACTGTAAATCACATGTGGGTTACCCTTGTAACAAAGGAAGGCTGGTAGAATGTTATGGCCCAGATCTGGTGATGGGTATGGTGATGGAGAGGCGCTATGTCAATGGGGGTCCTGGAAATGGTGGCAGTGGCGGCAGGCATTCTGGCTTTATGACGAGCTCAAACGTGCCTTGTTCCAGAGGCAAGAGATCCGTAACCAAGTATTGCTTAGCTTAACCCATGGCAATCCCGATAGCCATGAAGGTTGGTTACAGATGATTTAAGGATGAGGTTCTTCCATTGATGGGCAACCTGTGGGGAAGACACCTCCCATCTAAGACAGGGGTTACAAGGTCCCCCAAAGACAGGCAAGGGAGGGTGACCCTACTTGACCTAAGCCAGGAATGCCTCATTAGAAAATAAAAAAGGGGGAATTGTGGGGACACCAGACCTTGAGCAGAGACCCACTTCCCCATCAGCCTGGGAGAAAACAATACAATGCCCGGGGCAATAAGTTCCTGAAAAGGGCTGGCCCACGGAAACTGCCCTGACCTCGACCTTGTCCAAAGACTAACCACTTCTTCAGACCCACCCACCTCCACTTCTGGTGTCAGGGTATATAATAACCAGCCAGAGTAGGAATAAAGGAAAGACTTCTTGAGGAGCCTTCTAGTCTCTGTGTTATCAATCCCCGATACCCTCCGCACATTCTCGGACACAGCCTGCGCAGCGGGCACAGCAGCTCTGTATTCTTTTAGCAAAAAATATGAAAAGCCACAAATAACCACAAGGGTTACATAGACTTTAAGTGATCAAAAAGAAACTATGTGAAGAGTATAACAAAAGATGGTAAGGTGTGAAGCATGTCATTATAAAAGTCAGTTGGAACAAGTTTTGTAGGATGAGATGGTACCTGAGCTTAATGGAAAGACAGCAAATAGGAAAGCACTGCTTCTGCAGGGCCACAGTCCAGAGGGGCATGTGGCTGGGTGGAAAGAAAAGTAAGAGGAAAAACAAATGTCTGGTTTGGGTATATTTTGGAAGTAAAAATGACAGGTTTTGTGAATGTTCTGAATAGCAGATGGAGATGAAAGAGTGCTCCCTGAGAAGATGCCTAAGTTTTGGCAGGAGAAGTGGTTGGATGACAATAAAATAAAATTAATTTCCTTGTTGGATAAAATTTGAAGGGTGGTAACATAAATTCATGATTCTGCTTTGGACACAGTAATTTGAAATGGCTTCTAGGAATTCAAGTTGTGAAATAAACTTGGCAGACAGTTGCACAATGTATGTTAGAGCATAGGAAAGAGGTCTAAGATAAAATTAAAATCCTAGTGTTGACGGTTATATTGTAAACATATTGTAGGACAGGCATTATGTTAACTATTGGCAATAAAATGGTGAGAGAAAATATATGAAAGGCACAATCATATAATGATAACCAATATTCCCCTGCCTCATATAGTACCCTGTATGATCGTTCCCATTATAGAATGTTTAAGACAAGTAGGGACCAACATTGCTAACATGAAGTAATGAGGCAAAATCACACTTACTAATGGTGTTTATCCTAAACCTTGACCTAATCAGAGTAGTCACTGGATGAGACTAGACACATTTTGGAGATAAGTAGTATGTGCTCTCAGATGGGGAATATTGCAAGCCTATGATACCCAAAAGAGGAGTATCCACTCTTGACCCCAAATAAAGCCTGATGGAGCTGAGAGACATCGCCAGACTTCAAACTGAATAAAACTCACCATGCTCTTATCCAGATCTCTGGCTGAAAATTCATGCACCTTTCAGCTTGATTTTAACATAACCCCGATAATGTTTTGGATACAAGGTACAGAAAATCTGTGTGATGTTGTATTTTGTCATTGCAAGCCAGTATATTGTAGTAATGTTTTACACAGTAATGAAAACCAGGTCTGGAGACTTTCAATTGTGTCATCAACTCTGTAGTTTGCTAGAACAGAGGAAGAAGAGGTAAAGCACACACAAAATTCCCATTTTATTTTATAAAAGCTCTCTGGTAAATGGGTGTCTCTAATGACATAACAGCTGGACTGCTGAATCCCAAAGAAGAGTCCTGAGGAAAGGACAGGTTTCAGAGTGACAATATTACAGAAGAGGGTATCTCAATGGGCCAGTGTTGGTTCACAGTACTGGGGGGGCTCTTTGATGTCGTGATAAGTAAACTGAGTCAAAGTCTGCTTTTATCCCCACATATGGTACTATTTATTGACTTAGGTCTTCTTCAACCTACATGTCATTTCATTACTTTTCTCCTAGGATTATATAGCATATGAAGCCTTATATAAGAAAAGCAGGTCAAGTGCTTTTTATTAACTTAAATATACTATTGTAGTACTGTAGGAGTTTGGCCACAGTAACTACACATTTCATTTAATTTATGATAAAGTGCTAAAAATTTTTATTTACTTTTTGTAAGACAGTATGAGTACAGTTTCCCACTACCAAAAATTATTTAGTCTAGTTTCCTACATTTAGGAAAATAGCAGGGGTCAGCACATGCAGAGATAAATGAATAAGCTGCACCTTGGAAGTCACAGACTCTCTCCTTCCAGGTAAGAATTAAATTCTTACAACCTTCTCAATATAATCCAGCCTGTTTCTCTAAAAGTGTAAGCATTCCAGCAATTAAAAAATACATGGATTATTTACCATCATGGCATATTTATGTATGACATTTCCTTTCTTTGGCCATGCTGCTGTGCAAATGGATGCTGCTTAGAAACACATAAACTTTCCCTCAGAGATTTAAAATGTTTAACATTTTGTGTCATTTACAGTGTCACAGACAGCTGAATCTAGAATGATATCATTTACCACAGAGAACTTATTGTTTTACTTTTGTGTTACAGCTTTTCTTGACTACTGTTTTTACTAAATGGAAGAAAAGTATGACTTTCTTGTCATTTATATCCATTCCCTTATTTATACCTTATTGCTGAATGTAGCAGCTATGTTGATTTTATACATTGCAGTTTTTTTCAATTTATACGATAAGTATCTAGCTCTATAGAATTCCCTTAACTCATATCAGTTTTGTTCTCCTTATTTTAAGCTCTTCCAAACATACAATTGAATTGTCTTTTCTATATTTCTAATTAAATTATTAATTAAATAAAATTTAACTTTTTTAGCTTACTTAAATATCTGCTTAAACATGATTGGTATTTTTTCTATTTAATTTCCACAACTGTATGAATATTCCAACGCATTTTCCTACTATCATTTTATTTTTTATTTATTTCAGATACAGTCTTGTGTAGCCCATTGGTGTCTCTATTTAGGTACATAGAGAACTAATTCCTCAGTTTCTCAAGGGGTGAAATTACAGGTTTGAGTTACCAATCATGGATCTTGTTATCCTTTAGAATCCAGAAAATTTTAAAGTATTTTTTATTGTTATCAACTTAGAAGACTTTGTGTGTAATATGTGTTCATTATTTAAACATCAAAGCAATATTGCTTCATCTTGATGTGTGAGGCTTTTAGTTACACACTTGGTTCTCAGGGTATTGGTGATAATAAAAAGAAAGGGGGAAGTTACATAGGAAACGTACACAAAAACTTATGATAAAGAAACTCTGAGATATATTTCAATAAACTGAATTGTAAATGATAAAATATTAGGAGCTGTCCCAAATTTATAAAAGAATTTCCTAATTTGGTAGTACCTAGAAGAGATTTTTGTACTACTTTTTAAATTATATGATAAGATGAAGAAGAAAATCTATATGTCTGTGAAATTATCAGTTTTAGTTATGATCTACTATGTATAAATTGCATGTGCTAACTATTTCATTTCCCTGTGCATTAATAGAAAAATTAAATAATTTTAATATTTAGATACAACTTTCTTAACTTAAAGATTGCATTTTGATGTTAACTATAAAATTACTCTGCATAGTATCAGATTGTATCATGTTTATTGATGTTCTTTTCATAAGACAAAGACTGCTATGTTAAATCTGTATAGTCAATGCCTATATTGCATGATATCCATTCATGGGGTATATAAAACACCTAGAAGATAGTAGGACAATTAAGGATACCAAAAGATACTTTCAAAGATTTTTCATCGAAATCATCATTATTTGAGCACTTCAGTAAGTATTGTTAAACTAACATTTAAATTTGCATGCAATAAAGAAACAGTATTTTTTTCACAGAAGAGAAGATCATACTATTTCTTAAGGCTAATCAACATGGGCTGGCAAGATGGCTCAGAAATTAAGGACGATTACCTCCAAGTATGATGATACAAGTTTGACACTGGGCATCATTATGATAGAAGAAGAGAAATAACTCCCACAAATTGTCCTCAGATTTCCACACACTATCTGTGACATGTACTACCCATACATGTACACATGTATACCTCACATGATCATAAATAAAATAATTTAAAAACAAATTGAAGCATAACAACAATAATAATACATAATTTGTGGCCCTTATTTTGTACCCACTAACTAAACTTTTAAACAAATATGTATAGTCTCACTCCGCAAATTGACCACCACCTTTAATAAAAAACAAAAACAAAGGTCATTGACAATTTCCCACAGATTATTCAAACTATGTTGTAAATAATAATATATAAATCATGAGGTCAGTGAAAATGGGATAAAGGGGATACAAACACCAATCCCTCTGTAGAAACATTAAGAATTAAGCAGTGGTTTTAGAAAACAAGATGTCATAACTCTGACGGCCATGAGAGTTTTTATCAATAAAGGAAGTACTGAATGAAGAAAATGTCAATTTTCAACCTTAGCACTGTCTCCATAAGTACCCAATGACAGTGATAAGACATCCATATTTCCCTGATTCCTGGTTCTGAAAAGATCATAACTCTCATTTATACAAAACTGTACTGGTTTACCCTGCATGGAGGTGCTGTCACTTGAAGGGTTTCTACCTGCAAAATTTAATTTAAAATGTAATAGCAATTTTGTAATAGTACTAGAAGTTATGACCTTTCAGTATGGTTATATACAAATGCTTGGGCATCACCAATACATTATTGCTATTACAGTAGAAGTTGCTCTATTATAGAGTAGCACATACATTTATTTTTTCTTTCTCTTCCACTATTAAAGGATTAAAAAATAAATCCACCATAGAGCATGAAAAGTACCTTCTTAGTTCTGGAATCTGCTTGTTCCTGGATATTGAATTTAGCAATCTATAAAGCTATAGGAAGTAAATGTGTTTTCATTTAACTTAAACAATCTTGGATACTTTGAAATAGAGGATAAAATAAACTAAGACAGGTAAGAAGTATGTGAAGAAATTATGCAAGACTCTGGATGGTTTTTGCTTTGGCTAACTGGTAACTTAGCCTTAAAAAATAAATAAAAGCAGATATCTTCACATCCATTGTAGAATAAAAGGGACACACAGAAAGATGCATATAGAAGATTATGTCCCCAGTCACATTTTGAAAAGTACTAAGATCAAGGGAAGGAAACCAAGAAACTGTTAAAAAATGTTTCTTTAGAAAACTAATGAATTACAAACCATCAATGAACATGGTAGTTCAGGAACTCAGTGGCATGCCTAACCTTGGATATATGTGTAGAAAACGACACCAGCAAACCAAGAAGACAGCAACTGCAGAGAAGCTGGGAAATGAGGAGGATCCTAAGAGAGACATACCTGGACACCACCCTTCCCTGAGAAGGAAAAAGAGACAAGATATTCTGAGTAAATTGGGAGCATAGGGGGAAGAGGGAGGGAAGAAAAGGTAGAGGGGATAAAGGCGGGGGGAGAACATGAAGGATCCGGAAGGTCCAGTTGGGGGAACAACAGAAAAGGATAGCAAGGGAAGAGATAGCTTAATAGGAGAAGTCATTATGGGCTTAAGGAGAAATGTCCAGGGATCCACAAGGATGACCCCAACTAAAAATCTAAGCAATAGTGGAAAGCCTACCTTAAATGATCTTCCCCTACAATGAGATTGATGACTACCTTAAATGCGAGCATAGAGCCTTCACACAGTAGCTGATAGAAACAGAAGCAGGGATTCACAGCTAAACACGGAGCTTAACTCCTGGAATTCAGTTGTAGAAAGGGATGAGTGATGAGCAAAGGGATCAAGACCATGTTAGGGATACCCACAGAAACAGGTGACCTGAGCAAATGGGATCTCAGAGACCCCAGAGTGGCAACTGGGGAACCAGCATAAGACTGAACCTGGTCCCCTGAATGTGGGTATCAGTTGGGGGTCCTGGGCAGTCTACAGGGCCTTTGGCGGTGGAACCAGTATTTATCCCTTGTACACAAATGGGCTTTGGGAACCCATTCCCTATGCAGTGATACTCTCTCAGCCTACATCCATGGGGAAGGGTCTATGTCCTGTCCCAAATGATGTGACAGACTTTGTTGATCCCTCATGGGAGGCTTCCCCTCCCTGAGGAGTGAATGGGCTGGGCGGTGGGATGGGTGACTTCTGGGGAGAATGGGTTGGGCCGATAAGATGGAGAGGGAACTGGAAGTGGTATGTAAATAAGATTGTTTTAATTTAAATAAATTAATTTGAATAAAAATAGAAATGTGAAAGGAGATTGAGAGTGGCTATGCAGAACCTAAGCACAGCACCATGATGCACTTTCTCCAGTCTGCTCAAACTTAAACACGCACCGGTGTAACAGGAAAAGATGCCATGGTTCACCTCATTTTTAAGACTGACTATGTTTTCACTTTGGCATATATATGTATCTATATGATACAGATGCCTGAAGAAACAGAAGAGGTTGTACAGCTGTCTGATGTGGATGATGGTGACAGATCTCAGGTGCCCTCCATGAGCAGTGTGTGATTTTAACCACTGAGCCATCACTGTAGAACTCTGCACTTCATTTCTTGAAAGGTCTTTGTTATGTATTGAGTATAATTGAATACCTTTCAGGAATTTTCACTTAGTATCATTTTTCTTCAGAACTACTATTTTTTCAAATTTAAATAAAATTCCAGAAAAATGAATAGGTTTAGGATGGCCAGTATTAAGTGAAGTAACATAATCTGAGAAGGAAATAACTGCATGCTTTCGCTCATATTTGTAATTTAACAAACAATAGACATATATATGTAAACTAATGTGTATTTGGACACATGATAAAAAGACAGAAAGACAAGTAAAGGGGTGTGGAGGGCATAAATAGATATAATAGACATGAGTTATGAAAGAGCATATAAATCTGTTTTTTTTCTGGTTCTAATTCTGTCATGGAGTTTTGTTTTTGTTTTTTTGTTTTTTTTTGGTGGTGAATAAGTCATGAGGTCTATTTGATAAAAAAATGTGAAACTTCTTGTGAAAGTTCATATCTTCTCTTTTATAAATGTCAATTTGAGCTTTGTGTAAGTTCATTATGTTGTGGAGAATTGGAGCATGGTTAATTTTGGTGTGTGATATTTTATTTATTTGCATATTTTATAACAAAATATATTTAATTGGTAAAAAATAGCACATAAAAAGAACTGCTACTTTAATTGTCTTTACAACACAAAGCCCCATAGTTCATAACTATCTGTGGTTATTATTCATCATATTGGCAAAGTCACTAATGGATTAAAAGCTGACATGAATATATATTGCTTTCTGAATGATAAAAAGCTTGAAGTGGCTAATTAATTTAAATAAAACCTATAAATAGTCACTTCAAAATATAATTAAAAGAATAAGTGCTATCATGACAGAAAGAAAAATAAAAAAACAGAGCACAATAAATTGAACATATTTTGGAAAGAAAACTATCATTCTTATTTCCTGAATTTGCCTTTTTAGCTTCTGGAGAAACTGCTAATTTATAAGAGCACTTCAGAACTTGCCATTCTGGGTTGATGTTGCTGGTATCTCTTTAGGATTAAGAATTGTGATAATGTGAGTACAAACCAAACACATACGAAGGAAAAACATTGAGCTGTGGCAAGCAAAAGAGGATGATACAGACCGTGCATCTACAGAAAGAGTGAAGTTGCTTTTGGTTCATTTTAAATAGAAAGTTAATATTACATCAAATATTAACTAAATATGAAATGCAAGACAAAGCATCAATTTCATAAGAAATTAGGTCAAAACTAAGAAAGTGTATAATTAAAATCTTCTTTAATTATCTCGAGATGTAATTAAACTGAACAGAATATAAATCGTTGCATAAATTTGACATCCTTCTGACTTTAATGCAAATATATGAGATCCAACTAGAAGCAATAAGAAGGATGCATGCAGGATATTCAATTTCCAAGGCAGTAGTATGCAATGAGAACAATGGCCTACTAACAGAAAGATTATGTTGCTAGAATTATTTTAGTAAGGCAAGGAAAATAGATCCTCTGCACAGTGGTTATTGAACTTTTGAATTTGTTGAATTCTCTCTCCCTCCCCCCCCTCTCTAATCATAATATGATTTTTCTTGATGCATATATTGACACCATATCAATAGTTCCATATCAAGCACATATGATGAAAGCCAAAAAATGCCTTCAATAAAAGTATTGGTTAATCTAACAATTTCTTAATGACAAGACTTATCTAACCCTTTAATGTGATAATTTCCAAGTTCTTGGCATAAAAGCAGCTTTATTTATCAAGTAATTCTTTTAATCCCTTCTTAGCTTTATCCCACTAAGAGTTATTCTAGGAATAAGAGCAACATACAGGATCTTGAAATTTCTGGGACAAGGATTTTGAAATTATTTGATTTAAGAAAAAATATGATTGAACCACCCATAAATTATGGAGAAATTTTAAAAAGTTATGGAGAAATATGTAGATGTATCCTAGCACTTGGCTCTTATAATTTGCTTCCCTGTCCTAAAGAAGCCTGTTTTATTGAAATACTATCCAATTTATTTTATTTGGAAATTTGTTTTCTTTTTTAGTGTGTAGTCCTCTTTTTCTTTGCAAGAAGAGAAATTTTTGGTTTAGAATATAACTTATAAATATGCAATTAATCCTCCATACTCTAATGTAGCCACAAATGCATATTTACACACATTAGTTCAGTGAAATTGGGAAATTTCTTAAGCCTAAAATTTGAAATAACAGTTCACCAAAACCTTCAATATAAAGCAAGTAAATGGACTTTTAAAAGCTAGAGTAACCCCCTTGCGTTACTAGAGGCCAGCAAGCACTCGGAAACCCAGGTAAGCCCCATGTGCATCCTGCTAATACTCCTTCAGAGCCCATCCAGCCCATCCCCAACATCCCAACATCCCCCACTCTTATCTTCACCATACCTACCACCAGTACCTTGGCACACACACACTGCTGGACCAGAGGATATGCTAGCACACATAACTGCAGATCAATCCTACCAAAAGATCACAAACTAAACAGAAAACAGGGGGAAGAAAACACCCATCCAGCAAAAGGCACACTCAGAAATCAGCACCTAGACTTATAATTATCACAAACCCAGAAGCCTAGACAGTAGAATAAGAACATAATCAACCAGAGTCAACACAAAACGTCGTGACCAGAACCCAGCTATCCTGCTATATTGGCCATGAACATTCCAACATTGCTAAGGCACAAGAAAACAAACTTAAAACAAACTTTATGAACATGATTGAGATTCTTTAAGACGAAATGAATAAATCCCTTAAAGAAAGCCAGGAGAGGGGGGCAGTTGAGGGCAGTGAATAAAAATTTTCAAGACCTGACAATTAAAATAGAAGCAAAAAAGAAAACAGAAAATGAGGGCATTCTGTACATGGAAAATCTAGGTAAGTGAACAGTAACAGACAAAAAGTAAACAGAGAAATACTGGAGCTAACAGACATTATGAATCAGATATACCTAACAGATATCTATAAAACATTTCTCCCTAAAAAGAATACATCTTAGCACCTCACAGAACATTCTCCAAATTTGGTCATATATCTAGTCCCAAAGCAAGTCTCAATTGATACAATAAAATTGAAATAATTCTTTGTATCCTATCAGTCTACCATAGATTAAAATTGGATTCAACAATGATAGAAACAACGGAAAGCCTATAAACTCGCAGAAACTGAACAACGGTCTACTGAATGACTGCTGAGTCAAGGAAGAAACCAAGAAAGAAGTTAAAGACTTCTTTGATTTCAATGAAATGAGGGCACAGCATACCCAAACTTAGGGGACACAATGAAAGATGTGCTAAGAGGAAAGCACATAGCACTCAGTGTCCACACAAAGACATTAGAGAAATTTCATACTAGCTACTGAACAGTACACCTGAAAGCTCAAGAACAAAAAGAAGAAACCTCATACAAGAGGTATAAATACCAGGAAATAATCAAACTGAGAGCTGAAATCAATGAAATCAAAAAACAAAGAACTAGTTCTCTGAGAAAATAAACATTGTAGAAAAATCCTTATCCAAAATAACCAAAAGATGGAAAAAGACTATCAGAGTTAACAAAATCAGAAAATAAAAGGTGGACATAACAAGAGACACTGAGGAAATCCAAAGAATCACTAGGTTATACCTTAAAAGTCTGTATTCCACACATTTGGAAAACTGAAAGAAAAGAATAATTTTCTAGATAGATACCACTTACCAAAGTTAAATCATTTCACATAAACAATTAAATATAATTATAACCCGTAAAGAAATAAAAGTATTCATTAAATGTCTCTCAATGAAAGCCAGGCGTTGGTGGCACATGCCTTTAATCCCAGCACTGGGGAGGCAGAGACAGGCCAATCTCAGTTAGTTCGAGGCCAGCCCACAGAGCGAGTTCCAGGACAACCTCCAAAACAATACAGAGAAACCCTGTCTCGAAAAACAAAAAAACAAAATCAAAAAAGTCTCCCAATGAGAAAATGCCCAGGGCCAGCCAGTTTTAGTTCAAAATTCTACCAGACATTCAAAGATGAGTTAATATCAATGTTTCTCGAATTATTATACAAAACGGAAACAAAAGAAACACTAGCAATTTCTTTTATTTGCATCATGAACATAGATGCAAAAGTGCTCAACAAAGTACTCAGAAACTGAATCCAAGAACACAAGATCATCCACCCTGATCAAGTAATCTTCATTCCAGAGATGGTGGGATAGTTTTACATAAGAAAATTAGTAAATGTAAATCTTGTAGATAAACAAACAAACAAACAAAACCTTTTCAGCTCATGATGCTGATAAAGTCTTTTACAAAATCCTAGACACTTTTTTTCTTGAATGTTTTGGAGAGATTAAGGATACAAAGAACATACCTAAGCATAGTAAAGGCAGTTTACAGCAAACCAATAGCCAAATATCAAATTAAATGGAGAGAACCTCAAAGTAATTCCAATGAAACCCTTGAGCTTTCCTTATTACTTAGCCTGTCCAGATCTGTGGATTGTAGCATGGGTGCACCGGGGTCAGGTATGGATGGGAACAGGAGGGATCAAGCAAGAAGAGTGTGGGAGGGACAGAGGGAAAGAATACTGGGAAAGATGACTGGAATTGGGAGCCATTCACAGTCTATGTAGAAACCTAGTGTAGTGGAAACTCTCTGCAAGCTATAACAACAACCCTAGTGAAGTCTCCTAGTAATTAGGAATACAGAGTCTGGACTGGCCATCTTCTTTAACCAGGTAAGGTTTCTAATAGTGGGACTAAGACCCTAGCACAAACATAATATCTATTACCTAAAATCTGTCCTGGCTGCAAGATGTGCTGGAAAATGGTGGAAAAAGGATTTGTGGGAATGGGCAAACAATGACTGGTCCAACTTGTGGCCCATGCCAGGAGAGTGAACTCGCATGTGAAAGTGCCTAGATGATAAGGAACCATAGGCAGGACAGTCTACAGTACAAAACAACAGTGGCAAAATAAAATACATAAGAGAGCATGGCCCACAGAATCAATTAAGCAAGGCTCACAGGGGCTCACAAAGACTGAAGTGACAAACACAGACCCTGTATAGGTCTGAATTAGGTCCTCTGCATATACCTATGGTTGTATAATAGGCTGTTCTGGGACTTCCAACATGGGGAGTGGAGTAGAGGTTTCTCTGACTCTTGTCCTTGTTCTGGACTCTCTACAGAGTACTGTTTTTAATTTGTGTCAAATTACGTATATTTAAGCAGGAAATAAAAAGGTCTATTGTGTCACTTCTCCTTGGCATCCTATAAATAGTGCTCTATTTCTGCATAGTGCATGAAGGATGATATATTTGAGTTATTTCAGTTCTGACAGATAAGAGATGAACCATAGATAGGCCATGCCAAATATAGGATACCACACAATACATAAGCAAGTGAATGCAGTAACAACTGGAAAATGAGAAGTACAAAAGACATCGCTGTCTAAGACCCTTATGTTTGTGAAGAACTGAATAGAATTCCATACAAGAATATTTAATCATGATAATCAAACTTTCTTGTCACATGATGAGAAAGCAAAGTTTGAAATTAAAGTAAAAAAAAGTATGTAGTCATTTTTGTGCACCATAGAAAAAGCTATGGAGGAACTGTTGCAGAATTAGGGTAGATAGGTGGATATTGCTGGAGTCTCATGAAATACTATTAATTAATTACTGGAAAGAAAAAGAGGAGGGGTGAAAGGCATGTTGGAGGTAAAGAACTGAGAAGTAATCTCAAATAATAGTGGAAAAGAGGATGTCAGCCATGTCTGAATGTGACCTAAATAACTGGATTGTCATGCTATTCCCTGAGACATATAAAAATTTATGAGATGCTTTAAGTGTTACATTTATAAAAGGTGAGAGAGAGAGAGACGTAGCTTAGTAGTAGCATGTCTACAATGCCCAATTTGATCCCCTGTAGTGACAAATAGTATAATAATGGTAATTAAATTATAAGGAGAAGTGACACAATAGACCTTTTTATTTCCTGCTTAAATATACTTAATTTGACACAAATTAAGAACAGTATTCTGTAGAGAGTCTAGAACAAGGATCAGCTGTAGGACTTTGCCTAGGGCCAGATGTCAGCACGGATGGCTTGTTTAATTTCTGTATTGGGATTTTAATGACTAAAAATTTCTAGATTTTTTCCCCTTTCAGAATAACTACAGCATCTCCTGTAATACCAATATACAAGTGTTAACAGGATGTAATAGGAGAATGGCCTAGGGCTATTTTGACACATGCAGTATCAAGGGCACAGCAGGCCAATTCTTTCTCACCTTGGTCAGACACAGCATCTCTGTGTAAGGCTGCACACTGGTCATGTAGCAAAGCCCAGCTAATTCAGTTAGAAAAAACGGAGAGAAAATATATGACGATTACTCTAATAGAGAAATATTTGTGACTGTCTAAATATTACTTTTATACTTAAAGTAGTAGATTTTAACGGAATGCAAGTCCATATCAATTGCAAAGCACGTTGAAAAACTCATGTTCTGAATTTTGTAAATGCAAGTGTCCTGACACAATTAAAATGTCTGGCCGGGCGGTGGTGGCTCACGCCTTTAATCCCAGCACTCGGGAGGCAGAGGCAGGCGGATCTCTGTGAGTTAGAGGCAAGGCTGGATCGACAGCCTCCAAAACAATACAGAGAAACCCTGTCTCGAAAAACCAAAAAAAAAAAAAAAAAGTCACTTTGCACAAAGAAGTATTTCCCATATATCTCTCTCGGAAAAAACATGTTAAGATATTAATGTTTCTCAGAAGTTCATATATAATTGTTAAAAATTGTTTAAAAGATTAAAAGATGACAATTTAGGGTCTGATGTGGAGTGATCAACATATTCTTTTTTTAATTTATTGACTTTGCTTTTTACATTCGAATTCCAGTTCCCCCTCGTTCCTCTCTGACTGCTACCCTCACTTCCCCCTGACCACACCTCCCAGCTACTCCTCAGAGAGGGTAACACCTCCCTTATGAGGTCTGCTAAGACTGTCAGTTTGTGCATTAGAGTTAGATCTTGGACCCACTATCAGTGACCTCATACATTGCCCCAGCTGCCATTGTCACCTATATTCAGAGAATCTAGTTCAGTTTTATGCAGGCTCCCCATTTGTTAGACTGAAGTCAGTGACCTCTCACTACCTGATTCTGATCAAAGGATCATTATGGTACTGAATCCTTTGTTCATATTATCTCTCCTCCCTCACTTTGATTGTAATCCAGAAGCTCAGCTCAATGATTAGTTGTGGATTTCTTTATTATACATTCTTTATTGCGGTGCTTTTCACTAGCTCAATGATTATTCAGTGTGCATCTGTGATTGTTATAATTCTGCCTTTTATGTTCACTTTCAACACAACTGTAAGATTACCAATATTATCTTAAATGTCTGTGAGATGATGTTTAATTTTAACAAGTAGCATTATTAGTTAATCTTTAGATACTGAAAAATAGCAATTCCCTAAAATAGCAGAAAACAAAGACATAATGATATAGTCATGCCTCATGGGTCAGTCCAGAGATAAAGGCTTAATTAATAATTTTGATGAGTTTTAAAAACAAGTTGAATTTGTATCATGTTTAAATATACTCTTTATTTTAAAATTTCCAAATGTCACTTACACATAAATATGGTTATGTTATTCTATCAATTACAGCAGCTTTACAATGATATATGTTAAATATTTGCTTAATTTTATACAAAAAGAATATAGGGATACATAATATTCATAAAACTGAAGTATAAAGGCACATTGATCCTTGGGATTAATGCATTATTATACAACTCAGAGTTGCAATTACATTCTACAAATGTGTTTAGAATCTATAATTTCCAGCATAAGTTTTTTTTGCATCAGTTTTGCTCACATAGTTACGAAGTTCTTAATACTGTGAGGTCAATACATGTATCTAACAGAAAGTAACACCTACTGGAGTCTGCATTTGAAGTTTCTGAAATTAAGAATAATCAGTTCTTCATATTTCCTTTGACTTTCAAGCTTAATATTTTTTTTTGAAGAAGTATGAAATCTCAGAGTCTCCAAAGCAGGATAATATGATATTAAAGAAAAAGGAATTTTCACTTACCCAAGAGAATGATGTGAACATCTTGCTGTTTGTCTAATTACATTAATCATTTAAATTTCAGATTGTGAAAAAAGTAAAATAAATCATAACATTTATACATATATATATAGTATTTATTCTTTTAAGGCCACAAAATGACTAACAACAAAATTACAATAAACTGTGGAATATGCATTTGGAGATGTATTAATTTTTATTGTGATAGACATTATTTTAATGGGGTAGTGTGTTACAGCAAAAAACTATTATTTTCTTGTTACCCTGTTAGCAGGTTATCAACTAGGTAAATGCCAAGTTGCCATATGAAAATCACAGGGAATGCTGGGTGTCACACTATAGGAAATAAGAGCAATCATTTGGAGTCAAACGAATTTTATCAAAAATAAATTAAGTGTGTCTATAAACAACATCAAGAGGAATGGATAGATGGCAAGAAAGAAGACACCTTTAAAAATAGGGTGGGTCATAACAGCTCAAGACTATCTGCAATTCCAGTTCCAGGGAATCTAGTACCCTCTTCTAGTTTCTGTGAGCAACTGGCATGCATACATAGACATACATGCAACCAGAACATATGATAATAATAATAATAATAATAATACATCTTAGCAATGAGATGGAGGAGAAAAGAATAGAGGTATAGAGGTTCAGGTTAGAAGGGCATTTTAAAGATAGAGTCCTATTGACTTTTCATCAAGAGGACATGGACCTGAAAAGAGAATATAATAAAGTAATTTCCCTAAATCGGTGTAATTTCTAAATTCATTCTAAACACTTATCCTTATATCCATAGATAAGCACAGCTTTCACCCTTCAAAGAAGCTTCTTTTTGCATTACACAGAGACAATTACAAGAAAGCCACCACTAGTCACAGTGGAGACAGCAACTGACTAGATGGCCAGGCACAGTTAGTATTTGTACAACACCACACCTAAATAGAGGTTAACAAAACATCATGGAAGAAGATGCAGGAAGAATGCAGGGAAGACATCTGCAGCAATCTAGTGACTTATATATGACATGTAATGTATCTTAAGCGTGAATAAATTTCTACTGTGTATTTTTGCCACATTGTCTTCATTCATATGTTGATGGATATCCAGGCTGGTTCTATGTCTTAGCTATTGTGAATATAGCAAAATAAATATGAATATACAATTATTTCTGTTGTAAGACTTAGAGTGATATATATACACATATATATATTCATATATATATATATATATATATATAAAGAGGAGATCTGTGGCACATGATAGCTCTACATTGTGTTTTCTGAGAAATCTCTACACTGATTTTAATCCTGGTTATAGGTTATAAACTTCCATTAGTAGTGATTAGAGTTCCTCTTTCTCCACACCCTCACCATTATTTGTTGCCTTTGTTATTGTTGGTATTAACAATGATTCCTGAAGTGAATGAAATAATATTTTTTAATTTGCATTTTGTTGATAGCTTGATCTCTTCAACAAATGATGTTGAACAAACAGGACATCAAAATAAGAAGCATGAAAACAGATCTATATCCCTGGATCCACACAGGGATCCTTATGCAAAATGAATGAGCAGCAGAGTGAAGAACAGCCTAAGAACAGGAGCTATACTTTAGACAGGGTTAATGATTTCCTTTTTCATATTGGTGTGTTAATGTCCTGCCTGCTGTTGGAAAACTGGAGATAGTGAGTCATCTGTATAATGGATTTTTAGTCTTCAAAATAAAGAATTTTTGACATATCACTGAAGGCTTGAAATGAAACATTTTAGTATTAATGATGTATTTCATATTAAGCTTAATAGGTTTTCTTTTTCCCAGGGCATAAATGATAGGAAATGCAATAGTTCTCCTTTCCCTTAATTGCTATGTACCCTGCATTTCAGTTGTCACACACCTGGTCAGAATATCCTTTAGAAACAGAATTTCTCACAAATACAGAAATGTTGAATTTACCTAATGACGATCAAAACTCCTCTGAAAGCATTTAGAACCTGGATGGATATGCCCTTATCAACAAGATGCCATGAGTTGTCTCCGTAGGTTAACATCATCTATCAGCTCAACATCACATGCATGTGGATGTGGTATCTTCACATATTCAGTGTGCATAGAAGCCTTATAATATTGCTTGAGGGACCAGTTGCATTCAAGTGTGAACATAGGTAGCTAATGTTATGTAATTTTATTTTCAATGCAGTTCATACTTCAACAATTTCATTTGTAGTTTTTATTCATACTCAATTCCAGTTTTTCCATTTTATTCTTAGTGGAGATTTAAAATAATAGCCTAAATCAACCTCTTAAGTGCTCTACTTGGTTTCAGATTTGTGAGGAAATAGATTAAAGTCTAATGGATACCATCTTTAATAAACTAAACAGTCTATAAGTCTGATTTCCGCTGTTTTTTACTGAGTGATTTCTAGCGAACAGGCATCAGTGTATATAAGGAGAAAATACTGATATTCAGGTAATTTCATAGAGCATAAATTGTACTACTACTGTCTATAGAAAATACTGTAATACATGCAGTTTGATGACAACTTGCAGCTGTCATCAAAAGTCATTCCAGTTAAAGAGAATTTAAAAATCATTGGGTATTAGCTAGGAATGACAATTTTACATGGTGTGTTGTACCCTGAAAAACTACTCAGTGACTTTCCTTGCAATGTGAAACCCCTGTACCAGGAAATTCATATGAGTGTGTGTGTGTGTGTGTGTGTGTGTGTGTGTGTGTGTGTGTACTAGCAATGACGAGAAAGCATATGTGCCAATAACAATGCATTATTTATGCAAAAAATATATAGCTAATTTGAGGTGAGATAAGAAGCAAGTAAAATGCAAACCTTAAAGCCCAAAGTGAGCTGAAAATTTCTTCATTTTTTTCTGTTTTTGTTTTGTTTTGTTTATATATCTCACTGGATTTCCTGGTACAGGGAGTTCATAGGAAACAAAGGATGTATAATCTGCTGGTTACATCTGCTTTTTCCCACTGAACTTCCTTTTGGGGGATGGGTGAAGGAATGAGTAGGCACGGGGTCAGGGGTACAGACATCCATGAGAAAATCTGGGTATAGGAAGCTCAGTTTATTTTAGGACAGAAAAAGTCGGATATATTTTCCACCTGCCAAGGGGAGGGGAAGCAGCAGTACAGGCATCAGGGCCTCTCCTGATGGCTGAAAACTGGTTCAGATCATCTTGTCTCATGGCAGGACAATTATAACTTGGACTTTTTGGCAGGTTCAATTTGGGGCCTATTGTCCCCCAGGCCCATTGTGTCAGGGCAAATAAAACCCTACAATGATTAGAAAAACAATTCTCTCTGAGAAACTGTAATCAAACCAATAAATACATATTATAAGAATTGAGAAAATTACACAATGGGAACTCTCATCTAAGGAAAGGCCTTACACTAACAATGAGGAAAAAGCTTACATGCCAATAGAAATGGCATTCAGTGTTCTACAAGAACACATTGTTTAAACCAAAAATAGTAGATCTAACAAAGCAATCCAGTGAAAGCAAAGTAGGGATACAAATCTTATGACAACACAGGCAGTAGCTTCATGATCAAATGACTAGACTCATTAGACTCATAAAATAAATTGTATGCAATTCTGTCTCTAGAAAAAAGTGAAAGGTAACTGCCACCATGGGAACAAGAAAAATCACGAAAATAATTGACAAAGTAGATGTAGACATAAAAAAAGCCACTTTGGTGTGAAACAGATGAGGTAGCAGAAAGTAGAATGCATTTAATAAAATAGCAAGGGTAAACTCTTTCCCATCTACAGTATACTTTAATGTAAAAAGACTAAGTCTCCTAACTAAACAGAACTGACTGTCAAGTGGGTACTAGAGCATAACCCAATTACATGCTACCTATAAGAACCCATTTCACCAGGAAAGACAAACACAAATGGAAAGTATGAGGCTAGAGGATACGAAAAAAGAGAAAAAAAAAAAAAGGAAGAGGAGTTCCTCTTCCATCTGACAAAAAGGCTTTAAATTTAAGAAGCAAATTGGGGCTGGAGGCATGGCCCAGCACTTAAAGACTGTTGACAGTTCTGTCAGAAGACAAGTTTAGATTTTAGCACCTACGTTACATGGTTCACAAATGTGTGTGACTCCAGCTCCAGGTGATATAAAACCATCTTTTGTTCCTCATGGGTAGCCATACACACACACACACACACACACACACACACACACACACACGCACGCACGCACGCACACACGCACGTCCCCCACACAATGTCAAATAGTAAAACCTTAAACGGGGAAAAGATATAATTATAAAACCACCAAGTGATAAAGTCAATAAGAAGATGTGTAATTATAATTGTTTATGTATCTGATTTTAGAAAATTCATATTACAGAAAATATATTATTAAACCTAAATATGGAGAAAGGATCATATGCAATAAAATGAAAAATAATCACTCTTTCATTCATGTACATGAAATATGGGTAGAAACAAGAAACAAAATGTAAACTATAATAGATCAAATGAATGTAATAACATTTGCAGAACTTTCTGTCTACCAATTATAGAATATATGCTGTTTTGTTCTGCATTTGGAACATGCTATAGAACTAAACATATGTTGGATCATAGAGAAGGATTTTAGAAACAAAAAAAAAGAAAAGAAACATCATATTATGTCTCCTCTCTGGGGATAATTGTGTAAAATTAAGAATCAATGATAAAAGACCAAGATGAATGATAGTTCATAAATACATAGTAACATTCTACCAAAAACTCAAGATACTATTTTTAAAAATCACAGCATATATTAAAAGTTTTATTGAAGCATATACAATGAAAACATTATTCCACAAATGACATGAAAAAGCAAGAATAGTGCAAAGAGGAAAGTTTCCAGCACTAAGTATAATTATTAGCAAAGAAACATTTTACATTAACAATCTGAAGATGTGTCTTAGACCTAGGAATATATGAGCAAAAAAACCCTCAGTTTGTAAAATAAATAATAAGTATCATATATTATAGCAGATATAAATAAAACACTAACACATATGAGTATACATGTATATATACATTACAAAAAAGATCAGTGAAACAGAACTGGTTTATTATAAAAGAGAATGAATACAATAAAATTTTATATAGTCTAATGAAAAGAGAGGAAAATAAGTAGAAAATCAAAACTGATAGCCAAAATTGATAAGAGGTATTAGAGATAAATTTTTACCAACTGTTTTCCAAGAAAGCAAGAAGAGGGGAATACATTTTGGATCCATAAAGTATACTAAAGTTTAGTGACAAAATATAGATTAAAACAACAACAAATCAATCATGAGTATTTTTATTGAGTCAATGATAAAAAATCTCTAATGAAAGAATGTCCCAGAAGATTAGATTGTCTCCTTGCTAAACTTTATCCAACATTCAAAAAAGCTAATATAATTTTTTCTCAAATTATTCCAAATATGCAGTCAATAATACATTTATATCCAAAGTGTGCAATAACATAAGGGAGATAGAAATCAGATCACAATCAATACAAATATTTTCAATGTATTATTATAAAAAAGAATTGAGTTTTCATTAATAAATTCACCATGATCAAATTAGGGTAATATCTGTGATCCATAAATGATTGTCAATATATATAAATCAATAAGCATAAAACACAATAACAACAGAACTAAAGATTAAAGAAAAATGATCTCAATATATGAAGAAACATGCTGAATAAAACCCAATATTCTAACATGATATCAATACTGTAAACAATTTAAGTATGGAGGAATTATACCAAGACATGTTAAAGGTTATTTATGAAAATATTCACAAGCTATATCATAATATAAAGGAAAATTGGAACAAGTTTTCCTAATATCTAGAATATTCATTGTTATTATTTGATCTAATAATGGAAAGCATAAAAGGAGAAATAATCAAACTTTGTGTATTTGCAGTTCATCCTTGCTATATTTGTAAAAACTAAAGATTAACAAAAAAAACTTTAGAACTAATAGATCCATTAATTATTCAGTATAAAAAATCAATATGTATAGATAGGAGTTATTTTATAAATTAAATAAGAATTCCAAACAAGAAATTACAAAAAGCAATCTAAACTACAATAGCTACAAAGAATATGCCCATAATAAATTAACTTGTGAAGAAAGTAAAAGACTTACACAATGTAAACACTATACACAGATGGAAGAAACTGGAGGGAATGAATGAAAAATTGCCTAAATCAAAATAGAAATTAAAAAAGATAACATTGAAACTGACACAGAAGTGTTACAGACCCAGCATAGAGAAGAGTATGCTACATAGTAAACAAATCAGCAGGATTCCAGAATGAAAGAGACAGTAAACAAAGCAGAGGGGACAGCACGAAGGAGGTGGATAGAACACTAAAAATGAATGGATATTCTAGAAACACATGCATCATTGTGTAAATGGTCAGCAATGGTGTAGTGGAAGTGGCCTACATGGAGATACATAGATTAATAGAAATTGATTAATAATTAAGAGAGACCTAGCCAATAAGAAGCCTGAGCCATCGGTCAAACAGTTTATTTAGGACGAAACAGCTGAAGGATCACGTGGGACAGTCAGTCTACATGAAACTACTAAGTTTAAATAGTAAATACTTCAAGACAAGTATAAAGCCAAGGATCTTGTGAGTAGGATTTCAAAAACACATCAGCAAAAAAAAAAAAAAATCATCATATTGTATCAGGTCACATGTTCCTCAATGGATGAAACAGTCGAAAGATGATCAAGTAAAAGAATATCAAAGACGATTAATTTCAAAAATATGCTAAGAAATCAGCCAATTAATCAAAAATCCACTTATATTGGTCAAAATATCTTACTAAACATCTAATACAAGCAAAGCAAATGGTCAACAAAAATGCGAAATATATGAAACATTATCATTGACCATTATTTATGTTAATCAAAGTTATATGTAAATATCTTGACACATTTAAAATCATTTTTGTGTGAAAAATTAACAAGTACTCTCCAGGATGCTGAAAAGCAGACATGTAAATTAATATAACCATTATGGAAAAGAGTATGGGAATATGGGAATTCCCAATAAAACCAAATCTATGTGATCCCCCCTCTGTCTCTGTCTCTGTCTCTCTCTCTCTCTCTCTCGTGTGTGTGTGTGTGTGTGTGTGTGTATGTAAAATAAAGCCAACACGTAAAAAATATATCAATAGCCATATACATTGTGGTCTGTTCTCAAAATTGTGGTATGAAATCATTCTAACGGTAGTTTGTCAATCAATGAATAAAAACATGTGGTATATGTTTCTGCAGGAAGGAATTCATATGTAGTTCAGTAAATCTAGTGAAAAAATTGCAGTTGTCAGGGTTATGAGTCTTAATATTACTGTTGTTTTGTTTAAAAACCACTTTCTAAATATGAACCCTTATGACCATAGAATAAAGCAACCCCTTATCAGAGAGGCTTGCCTATGTCACTGATAATGCTTAATATAGATACTTATAACCAACCAGTGCTCAGAGAATAAGTGACTTTGGAGTGATTATCATTAAGTGGGGGATCTATATTACACATTCTTCCTGCCAACACGGGCTCAGCGAGCATTATGGAAGTAGAAATGAAAAGATTTGATGAGCCAGAGGTTGGGGAAGATGGCTGTGAAGTAGTGTTCACTGGACATGACGGGGCCATCCCTTTCATGAACTCATGGACATTTGGTAGCTAGCACATCACTGGCATAAGACCAAGACAGTTAGTATTCAGCATGGAAAGAAAAAGAGCTCAGGTGCCACCATTCCCTGACCCCAGCTCACCATCTACTGAGAGGTGAAATCTGTTGGACCAGGAGTCACTTTTGTTCAGTGATATGACCCATATTAAGTTGCCTGTGCTCCAGCGGATGACACCCTAAACCCATGCATATAAATCAATATTTGTTGGACTGAATAAACTATTACAAAGAACACATGAAATTGAGTTGGTGACTATGAGGAGCTAACTTAAACCCTGTGTACCTCATACCAGTGCCATAAAGTTGGACTTCTGTCCTATTTCCTTTACTCAATTAAGGTGACATTTTTAGTTGTCAGTATTTTTCTTTTTTGAAGGCATTTTTGAGGGGGGTTGTTGCTGGGTAATATTGAAGATGCATGCTGTCAGAAAAAATTATTTGTGAAAATTTAATTGTTGATAATTATGTTAATTAGTGAAATATGTAGCTCTGCTAGATGCAGGCAGAAGTTTCTCTACAGAACTGTATTCATTTGTTGTAGACCTTGGCCTAACTGTTGTTTAATTAACCAAGCTGGAAAATAAAAGATGCTTATTTCATTATTAAGTAAGGAAGAAATCTAGAAGTCTTCTATCTTGCAAAGTTTAGTTTTAAATGGAAGCATTCTTTTTGCAAATATATTTGACTTAAATCATTAATGAATATCACAGTATTTCAGTATTTCCCAAAACTCTGATTTTAAAATTAGTCTTTAGGCACCTTTCTATAAAACACAGATTTATTTCACTAATATTCAAAATTCAATTCAATATTGCTTCACTTATTCCTGAAAGAAATAGATATTGGTTAGTGACCAATTTAATAAAATCATTTTAGAAATGCTTATAGTGTATAATTAAGACTTCCCCTTTTTAAATTAATGCAATCAGCAGTTTGAGCCCAACTCAGAGACACATGCAAAAGTTTAAAAAACAACTTCCCATTTATTAGCTGTGAAATAATTACAGATCAAGAAGAATGGCAAGAGGTCATGAAGACAAATGGTGAATAGAATATTTTTCTTTTCATTTCATTATTGTAAGAGTATCCTTTGAACCAAAGAAAATATTACACATTAGTATATTGCAAATTATAAATGATTATTAAAGTCTCATAAAACTTTAATCCTAGGAGCTCTGCTCTCCTTCAGATGCAGATGTTGTTTTCCTCTGGCTGGGTGTGTCAAGTGTGAGTTTCCTCCACAGCAGCTTTGCATACAGTAGGGGCTGACTTGCCAGTACTTGTCAGGTTTTATTGTAAATAACAACTTCAACTTCTTTGTCTTTCTCCCAGTTTTAAAAAAACCCAGAAAAAGAGACAATATTAGCAGTAGGAAAGATTGTGTGATGCCTTCTAAAAATCGAGAAAGTCTCTTGGGGTTTCATTTCTATACAAAGTTTCTTTCCTCATTATCTTTCCTTCTTCGTTTGCTTTAAGATGCCCCTTTGTTCATCATAGCCTGTTAGACACTTGTCACTTTCTCACACATCTGATGCTATCTGAAGCATCTCTTTAACCTGATGCCTAAAAGGTGGATGGAAAGGAAGAACAAGGCAATAGGAGTTTTAGTCTATTTCAATTAAGTTATATCAAGTCTAACTCATTATTTCTTTTCTTTTTTAATAGTGACTAAATCAATGATATTTTGTCACTCATTAAGAATTTTTTCACATGTACTACTTAGAGAAATGTCGTTGGCCAAAGGTGCTTTTTACTTTTAGGCTGATTTGTTGTCCACGCAAATTTAATTTTCTAATGTTATATTTTTCTGTTAGATTTCTCACACACAAATTCCAAACACCAGAGGGTTTGTGGAAATGGAAGCTTTAGGTTATTTCCAGGTTTTAAAACTTATTCTAGATTTCATTTTATTTCAATGCTTTATTCATACTGCTAGAAAAACTAGTGTTTATCTAATGGGAGCAGAAAGGCACAGCTAGATACAAATCATTCAGTCAGATATCTATCTCCTCAATCTCATTCTTATTCATTTTGTACCATTAATATTCATGATACATTTGGTCAATTTTTAACATCAGCATTCATTTTCTATTGAAAAGCTTATAACGTATTTTAATTATTTCTTTGCCTTTGAAATGTTTCTGTCACTAATGACAACTGTCATTTTAAAATATTATCATTTGAGTACTTGCTTAATGATTCCCCAGTAAGTTCAGCCCCAGATGTTTCTCTAAATATTATTATGCTTTTCTTCCTTTTACCTGTTTATGGAACTAAATATAATAAAATTATTTGAAATGATCACCTGCCCATTGGAACTTGGTACATTCTAAAGCATGGTATGCATAAATACTGAATTTTTCTATTTTTCAGTTAGTTCTTTGAGATTTTACTACAGTACATTTGAAAAATAGTCTCCTCCAGATCTTTTCAGATCTACTTTTTCATCCCATTCAATTTTGTGTTCTTTGTGGCCTAGCTCTTTTCCATCTACACCAATTTGTGCTGCCCAAATATTCTTAGATGTGTGGCCTTACATTGGATGATGGTCAATTATCAGGGGTTGCATTTTCAGAGAAAACCAACCATTTCTCTCTCAGAAGCTAAGGGTTTTCCAATAGCTCTTGGTTCGATGTAGATCTTTAAGCCCAATTCCCCTTTACACACTGGTATTTGGTTTGGTTCAAGCTGACACAGTTCCTATGGATGCTGTCATGGCCTCTGTTAGTTCATATGACCAGCTGCCCTGCTGTGTCTACAAAACATTGATTCCTTGTAGTCAATGAAAATATAAATGCCCTCTGTTTCTGGTACTAATACTTCTTTATAAATATAAGGTAGTTCAGAATGAAGAAAATAAATGTGTTATAAAAAGTATAAGGATAGAGAAACTAATGCTGAAGTGAGACCTAGAAATATTTAGCTTCTTCAAGGAGGAAAATATGCATCAAAGTGTGAAGAATGTGTACTAACAGGCTTCTGTAAAAGGGCTACTCACACTTTAGCATGAAGATTTTATTTGTTTTTTTTACTACTTAGAGGTCAACATCTTTCTTTTTTTTCAGTGGGGGCAGTGTTTGAATGCAAAAATTGCTGGATAATTATACTCTCAAGGGAGATAGCAGATAAGTTTATTCATACTGAAAATGAAACACACAAAGGAATTGGTCTTTGGCTAACCAAAGATATTCATATAAATACACACACACAGACATACACACAGAGTAATTTTACAATGTCTACTTTTCTAAAGTATACTTGAGAATGTTATTAATTTTTTATTTACAAAACAATAACATTTATCACAAATATATATATATCAAGATTGTCTTATAAGAAAACAAAATTTTGACATTGCATTTATGCATTTATAAGTTAAGTTATATTTTCATTATTAGAAAGCAACATTTACATGCCAGTGTCCTACCTCTACCATAGATCCCACTATTTTTCACAAATGTAAGCCCTCACTGTGTATGCTGGAAAGCATTATATGTCTTCCTGACATCTTTTCTGAAATGTTGGATCTCCTTTAAAGCATATCTTCTTCCACATCTCAGTAATTGGCAACATATTGGGAGCAGTGTTTATCCACGTAACTGAAAGAAAGAAACTGCTAGATGCAAAGGCTGCCTTTAATCATCACTCGGCACTCCAATGTCTCTCAATTTTATATTCATAGAAATGAACAGTTCTCCTCTTTTCCTATGTATATACTCTCTAATTCTTAAGCAACTAAGGTTGTGCAAGCAGTTGTGTTTTACAGAGAGGAAATCTGGCAATGGAGATCATGCAATGGGCAGCACTGCCACGAAAGGGAGTATTTAAAATTCGGAAACAAAGCCAAGCTGCCTAGTGCCAGTATCAACAGGAAGGTGTCACAACAGGGAGATAAAAAGAGAAAATGCAATGCAGTTGAATTAAGGGCCTTTGCCTTCTTTTTATTAGATTTCCTTTCAGAATGGGGCAGCTGTAGGCAGAGATTTAAATGTTGGCTTAACCAATGTGTTTTCTTGTGGAATGTCTCCAGGGAATCAGATATTGATGTCCAAATCTGAATCCATTGTAATCCCTGTGCTTGCAACAGATGGAGCAGCAGATTTGTTCAGGATGCTATGGTGCAGATGTAGGCTAGTGAGGACGTTGCACTGTATAGCCGAAGATAGCATGCAGACATGTTCAAGAATATCAGTTTCACTTGGGTTGGAAAAAAGATGAAGGAAATTCTATTTGAAAAATGTTTGTGTCTGTAGAAAAAACAAATAGCTTAATACTGAAACCTAGAATAAATGCAGCCAGAAACTGAGGTAGGCACAGACAACAACAATCTGAGAAGGTGGCTGACCCAAAAGAGATGAAATTGTTGTCAAGGGCACTCTTACTCTGGAACTCACCTGGACCATGTACAGAGGCAGCAAGCCTGCACAGAAATTAGAATGGCAGAAAGAAAGAAATGAAAAGAAAATCTCTGAAGGGGCCTGTTATATTGACTTGCCACATCTGCTGCGCGGCCTATGTCCGAGAACATGAGGAGGGTGTCGGGGATTGACAACACAGAGACTCGATCAACGATGTAAAGAAAACTTTAAGCAGGCCCCAAAAAGGTTCAAGAAAACTTCCTAAGAAAGGCTCCCTCCAGAAAAGCTTCTGCTCTCTCCTCTACCCTGGCTGGTTCTGCCCTGACACCAGAGGTGGATGTGGGTGGGTCTGAAGGTGTGGTTAGTCTTTGGACAAGGTCGAGGTCAGGGTGGTTTCTGTGGGCAGGCCTTTTCCAGGAACTTATTGCCCCGGGCATTGTATTGTTTTTAGTAAACATGTTTTTAGTAAACATTGTCTTACAGCTGCCTACTCCCAGGCCGAAGGGGAAGTGGGTCTCTGCTCAAGGTCTGGTGTCCCCCACATTGACTGCTCTATTTCTGTGAAGAGATATCAGGAGCAACATAACTGTAAGGAAGAAAACATTTTCTTGGGAGCTTGCTCACGATTTTAGAGCATTGGACCCATATCACCTTGATGGGTAGCAGACACATAATACACTGGAGCAGTCCCTGAGAGCTTGACATCATGATCCAGTGACATGCAGGAGACAGACACAAACCCTGGCCTGGGCTTTTGAAACCCAGCAACACATCTTTTCAAAGAAAGCCACATGTCCTAATCCTTCCCAAATAGTTCCACTAACTGAGGTCCCAGCATTCAAAGATAAGAGTCCCTGGGGACATTCTCATTCAAGCCACCACAACAGTGCGTCGTTTGTTTGTTTGTTTGTTTGATTCTTTAAGGAATAATCAGAAGTGTATTATTTGTTTTCCTTTCCTTCTTTATTTTTTGTTTTTGTAGTTCGATACTGGAAGTGTAGGGATTTATGTAAAGATGTGTTGACCTGTGTAATTAAGACTGAGAAAATAGGCTGAAAATGCCTAGTAGGTTAGCATCATAACAGATAAATTTCATTTGATGGTTTTAATACATTCAAAGAAGAAAGTGTGGAATTTGCTACTCGAGACAAATAATTTCCTAGCTCATGATGTTCTTAATCAAAATTCAGAAGAGAAGAGCCTGCTATCCAACCAAAAAAAGTAAGAGAATAGCTGTGGCTTTCTAACATTTATTCATTCGTGCTGCATACACTTGATAAAACCTGAAAACCAATTACCAGCATAAAGATAATCACTACTTTAAAACCTCAAATGTCAAGGTTAAACATGAAGCCATCCACTTTTGCTTTTACTTTTGGATTAAACATTCAATATACTCTTTTCTTTCCCTTGAGAGTGTTAAGGTACAAGCCTCCAATTCATGGTAATTTTAAATTGCTAAGGCCAAAGACATGCTTTTTGGTTTTCGTTTGTTTCGTGTCAATATGAGTGATTGCCATGATGCTTTCATGCTGTGGTTCCCGCATAGAATCTGCTGCAAATTTTATTGTTGTCATTTAATTAAATGGATTAAGTGCTTATTTATTGAGTCAGAATTATATGAAGCCTAATAAGCCAAGTCATGAAATACAAAAAAGGCAAATGGAAATAAAAAATACTTCAAAGAAAAAAATTATTAAAAATAAAAATAAAGTCCACAGTTTTCTTCCAAAGGTACAGATAAAAGAATATGCCAATAAGGCCTAGGACTACAAAAGTATAAAAATAAACAAGGAGAAATTGTCCATATATTAATGCCACTAGACATAATTCAAACCATCTGGTGCTATAACTTAGGGAAAAGATAATGTATATTTAAAATGAATGCAAATTAATAATGGGTCTGTTAATGAAATTTAATGCATCTATTACCTAAGATTTAATGAAAGGTAATGACCTAAGACAATTTTTGTACATATTAATTATGTACATTTTAAATGAATTACTTGTATTACAATGTGATGGAAAGGCACTTCTTTCTGACCATAGCATTGACAAGATATGCCATTTTTTAAAAATTCTCTTTCTTCAGCTTCAGGTGCTGATTCTAGTTGGAAGTCTTTCAGATTTATCATATTTGTTGATAGAATACAGAAAGAACAGGTACATGGGTATTATATACTTTGGATGATGCCTTCATTTCTAGACTGCACAATTTTCTGAGTTTTTATACTATCCATTACTAAGAAAAGTATCAGAAGAGCAAGAGTGGAATTAAAAACTAAAGAATGTGCTGGCGACCAGGATATATTCCATGAAAACTTTACAATCATATTTATTAATATGTTTTAGGGGCATTGAAGAAAACAATTTTGCTTATAAAATATAAGAACTACAATATATTGACAACAACCTACAACCTCAAGTTCACTTGAGTTTTATCAATTTTATTCAGTAGTATATCTAGTGCCACAGGAAACTGTAGGTTTTTTGATTCTTTTGTCTTTTTGCCTTTTGGGGAGGCTCCACCCAACTTTCAAATAAATCACACACAAAGAGTAGCTTACTCTTAATTATAAGCCACCCTGCCTTAGTTTAGTTTGTTTCTAGGCATCTTTTCTTATCTTGAATTATCCCTTCTACCTTTTGCCTCTGGGCTTTTTCCTTTCCTACATTCACTCTTAATACTGGCTGGCTGGGTAGCTGGTTGGCTAGCCCACACCATTCTCCTCTCCTTATTCTATCTTGCTCTTTTCTTCTCCAGATTTCTCCTCCTATATATTCTCTATGTCTGCCAGACCTGTCTATCATTTCTCCTGCCTCACTTTTGGCTGTTCAGCTCTTTATTAGACTGTAAGTTGTTTTAGAAGGGCAAAATAGCACAGCTTCCCACAGTTAAACAAATGCAACATAAGAGAACACAACACATCTTTGCATCATTAAACAAATGTTCCACAGCATAAACTAATGTAACACATCTTAAGTTAATTTTCCGCAACAGGAAACCATTCAGCACATCATGGAATATTGCCAGAAAGGAAAGTGAATGAATGTACCACCTCAGATGGTAAATTTCAACCATTCTCTTCAAATTGGCTTACTTTATTTCTAGGAATAAGCAAATTTCTATAATCCACGACAATATGCTGCAGTAAATGTATGTGAAATACCAACATTGGTTACTTCTATTAAAACATTAAAAGAAAACAATGATTTAATTGACTTTTGAACACATCTGCCAAGCTAGGCATGGAACTTTAGTTTCACTTTTAAAATGGAGTAATGGTTTCTACATTAGGAAGTTGTTCTAAGAATTACAGAAAAAGAAATAACATATAAATACTACATGGTTACTTGGTAGTATTGTGTCACTGCAACGATAAACAGCACACTTGTTGAACGTATAGGTAACTGTTTATTGTAGAAATTACTTACAAGAGAAAATGGTCAACCCAGATGAGTCAAGTCTTTTGCTACTGAACCGGATACTGAAAAGAGGGCAAGAGGCTCTGCTGTTTGGTCTTTTATTCCTTCCTCCATACACTCTTCTAGCCACGCCCAAAAGTGGGCCTGGCTAGTGGCTCAATTCACTGCCCTGTCTCTAGTCATGCCCAAAGTGGGTGTGGTTAGTGGCATGGTTCTGCCCTTTTGTTACCACATCTGTATGTGTCTCTAGCCACAAAATTAATCTACTCCACTCATGCCAAAAGAATGAACATATGAATAACTTTTAAATAATTCAGGACAACAAAATAAACCGAGAATTTAAAATATATAGATAAATTAAAAGTTATTGACTACAGACAATAAAGTATTCTCAAAAATAAAAAGGTTAAGAAAATAGAGATTCCCCCCAAGGAGGGCCTCACCCTCCCTGGGGAATGATGTGGGGATGGGGTGGGGAACTGGGAGGATGGTGGAGGGACAAGGGAGGAGGGGTGGGAGAGGGAGCTGGGACTGATATGTGAAGCATTCATGCTTCTTTTTGTTTGTTTGTTTGTTTGTTTGTTTGTTTTTTTTGGTTTTTTGAGACAGGGTTTCTCTGTCGCTTTGGAGGCTGTCCTGGACTAGCTCTTGTAGACCAGGATGGTCTTGAACTCACAAAGTTCCGCCTGCCTCTGCCTCCCTAGTGCTGGGATTAAAGGTGTGTGCCACCAACACCCAGCTGCATTCATGTTTCTAATTTGAATAAAAGCTTGTATTGAGGGAAAAAAAGGCTAAGAAAAATAAGCGTTGGCAAGAGTGTTGGGGTGGGCACTAGGACAGATTGTTATTAGACTTTGAAATTACAGTTGTTTACTGTGTGGAAAATTTCTGATCTTTGTCTCCTACTGTCACATTAGAAGCTAAGCAATCAGAGGTCCGCCCTCACCACTCTTGACTTTCCCCCCACTGAATTAGCATATTTTGCAATTACTTTAAAGAAACCTCTGCATTTCTTCCTTCAAAGGGCCTTTACATTTTTCTCAGTAAGGCAGAAATTGTTATGAAAATTGAATTCTACTCCTTTCCTGTGAAGTGCACATTTTATTTGCATCAGAGACATATTCTTGAGTACCTGGGACAATGAGAACACATATATCTTCATTTCCATAGTTAGTACTAGCATGTGTATGAACACAGAGTTTTATTGCACTCTCATCTGAAGTTTGAAACATCAAAGCAACCAGTGTCCTCCTGAGTTTAGTTTCTCAGTCATCTAGTGGTTTACCAACTCCTTGGGCCTTCAGAAAATGTGTATGAATCATAAAGCACCAGGGGCTTTAGGTGCTATTTAAATAATATTTAGCCTTACATGTGTCATCAGTCCTAGCTCTAGCCTTCTTGTTATTTACAGGTAATAATGAAGAAAATTACTGGGATATTCTCAAAGTTAGCATAAAGGTTACTAAACGTTCACATTGTCAAGTATAGAGGAAATTGTATCACATTACATATGTGTTGACAATACTGATTAGATAAAAATAAAACCATCAAGTAAAATGTTAAAAATTTAAATGTTTAAATATGAAAACCCTTCAGCATTAAATAACAAATGATTTAAAAATAAATAATGTTAATTTTATAATGATAGACTTTATAAAACACCTTTTAAACTTTTACAACAAATAATATTTGTTTTTAAAATTCATAAAAGGCATCTTTTATAGGAAATACCCCCTTCTCAATGTACCTGACAACAGAAAGCCAAGATTCTCACTTTAATTTTAGTAAGATAAACAGTAGCCTGTTCTTTTGATAGCGAGATATAAAAGTTACTAAATTAATAAAAACAGGATATAGGGACTGGGCAGGTGGTTTTAGGGCAAGCTTCCAAGTTAGGACCAGTTTCTTTATGGACTAAGAGTCAGCACCATCCTTGGCCAGGAGCCAGCTTTGTTCTTGCCAGAGCTCAGACACTCTAGAAGAAGTAAAGCAACAAAGTCCTTGGACAGAGGAAAGAGGTGGTTTGTCCTCATCTGTTTTCCCTAAGGAAGAGCCATTTACAGAAATATCCCTGGGATGACTTAAACTGCTCCACATGTGGGCACCTAGGCCAGAAACGTAACTGAATAGCTCATCCCACCCATTCTTCCATCCAATAAAGACTAATTCCAGCTCAGAGAACCTGAATGTGTCGCTCTCCCAGTGATACCTGCTACTTCACAAAAGCCCTGCCTTCTCCCTCATTCTTAAGGCCTCCATAATAAAATGTGTCCTTCTAACACCCCCTCTGCGGTGTGAATTTCATTTTTCTACTGTGAAAGAAAAGAAAATGAAAACCAGTGTCTTTAAGGTAACTTTGATGACTTTAAAGTTGTTGGATTTTTACACCCTAGCTCCCCAGCCTAAATTCTCAACAAGAACTGAGAAATATTCTTTCGTTATTTAAGACGCTCCAGTATTGCCATATATGAAACACAATTCAGATTTCATATCAACAAACTGTAATCTATTGACAGAGTTTTATATCAAATATAAACTTCGTTTATTTAAAAAATGTGTTGCAATGATACCACAAATTATGGAGTAACCTAAGTGCAGTGGCTGTACTGAGGCAAGATTGAGAAGCACATGGAGCATGATGGGGTCATGAGAAGGTAAAGGATACCCTTACCCTGGAGTCTGGTCAAAGAATCTCACCTGCTAGGAAGCAAAAGTTCCCTGAAATGAAAACATTGGCTGCAAGAAGCTGACATAAAAGAATATTCCTTTTTCACTTGGCCAGAAGAGCTAGTTCTGTATGGCATTGCACTGAGCTACATTCCTTTCCTGAGGTCTTGCCTGAGAACTTTAAACAAAAAGATTAACTTTGCAGGGATGGTGGTGCGCTCTTGTAATCCCAGTACTAGCAAGGTAGAGGCAGGTGGATCTCTGAGTTCTTGGCCAGCTTGGACTACAGAGGAAGTTCCAGTACAGCCAGGGGTAAACAGAGAAACCCTGTCTCAAAACAAAACAAAACAAAACAAAAAATTTGCTTTGTTTACAAGAATGTCATTCCATCTTCCTGGATCCCTCTGAGTTACACTTTTACCATAGTAACTGTAATTCTGTCAGGTGATCCTACTGAATCACCTTGTTATCTCTTTCAGGTTTCTTGGAAACTTGTCCCACATGCACACCTAAATCTTGCATGAGTGTTGTAAAGATAATGATGAGGTCGTTTCTTACAGAAGTCATAGCTGTGTCCTTGATGTGTCATACCTTTCCTTCTGAATTGTTAAACCTCCTTTACAAGGTGTATTCAAAAAAATATTAAGCTTTATACTGGCACCCTAATGTGCTTATATTTCTGGTATAAAACACTGACCAAAACCAGCTTGAAGTGGAAATGGTTTGTTTCATGAAGTACATTAGAGTCTGTCACTGAAGGAAACCAAAAGAAGAATTCAAAACAGAAACCTGTAGTGAGAAACTGGAGGAAATGTGGAGAAGGGGCCCTACTGACTTGCTTCCTATGGCTTACACAACCCAGGACCACCTGCACATGGGTGGTAAGACCTCACAGTGGGCTTGGCAGTCTCATCAATCATTAATGAAGGAAATGCCTCACATGTATGACCATAGGCTAATCTGATGAGGGCAATTCCTCAACTGAGATCCTCCAGCCCAGGTAGCTCCAGTCTGTATGAAGTTGACAAAAACTAACTAGTACAAGCAGATAGTCATTAAATTCTTTTCTGCAACAAAATCACTTATCCTGCTTTGGACAGTATCAATACTCCTCTATCACTGAAAACTTCTCTGGCTGCTAAGTATGACTGTGGAGAAAACTGTGCCTTCTGTCTCTGTCCCCCAAATGCTGAAACTAACATTTCAAAAGAAAGGTATATTTGTACAGTTAAGGAATATGGAGCCAACCTTCCTGTATCTTGTTCCAGCTACCGCCATCTAAGTTCTGACTCAGACCTGACCCACCCTCACTCCCACCCCCACCCTGATTATGCCTCTCCCATCATGGTAAGTCCTTCAGAAAATTACCCAACCCTGCCCCAGGGGCTTGCAGAAGATGCCTCAACTAACTGTGTCTTTTGGCTTCTGTGATTCTGCTTGCTTGCTCTACTTTACCGTGCAACTGTCAAAAGCTGTTTCTCTCCAGCAATTGCCAGTTGAAGTAACAAAGAATCTCAGACTCCCATTTTGTCAACTGGTCCTTGGGGGTCTTTACACCACGACAATCTATAATTACAGAAATAGACTTTTACTATAATCTGGCAATGGTAAATATGTTCAGATTATTCATGGCAACAAATTAAAATATTAACTGAGAATAACTAATTTTATTTCCATGTACTTTTGAGAATTAATTATAACAATACAAACATAACTAACATAGCTTAAATTTTCAGTTTATTTAATATAATTTTAAACTGATAACTTTAAATTGCCAATGGAAAAATATCCAATGTTTTGTTCTCTTTGAAACTAATGTATCAGGCCAAAATAAATAAATAAATAAATAAATAAGTAAATGGATAAAAACTATACACTTAAAATACATAGAAATGGCTATTGCAGTTGAGTGAAAATGTGAGAAAAACTATATGAAAAATGTGAAAGGACTATTAGCTATAAAAAGAAATGTTACTACCTAAGAAACTAAAGTTAGAAAATAAGTTATATTGGTGATAATTAGTGGAGACAGGCTTTGAAGGCATCCTTTTTATAAACAGAGACTGTCTTGTTTTTAAAAATCACAACTTATTATTAATTCAAAATTGTCTGGGACTTTAAGGCCATCTGAAGATCCACTCTGGGCTAGATGCAGTATTCAGTAAGTTCATAGCTGGGCTCCCTGAGACCTCCTCCTTACATCCTCCTTCATTCTTCTCCATCACTACAGTCATCTCATGCTCAGGGTGTTTCTCCACACTTGCTGCAGCCATTTTGTTTAGATGCATTCTCAACTGTGCTAATGATTTATCTATAATTGATATGACCTGCCATCATTTTGGCTTGACTTGAGCAAGGACTCTGATATCTACATAGCAACCATACGGCTGTTGCTATTATGCTTACTGTTTCTCAGACAGACCCTTTGGAAGATATTTACCTCTCAAAGATACAGGTATTCTACAACCCAAAGAATAATTCATAAGTATAATTAATTCAAATAATAATATTGTGTTCTTCTGGTTTAAATTTCTAACATCCATTTATTATTAGTTTTATTCTCATCAAATAGTACTCTTTACATTGCTCCTAATTTTATTGTGTCTTAATTATATTATTCCTAAAAATTAACCTAAATATTAATACCCTACTTTCTTAAATTTTATTTTTCAAGTGAAAAATCAAAATGATGATTATTCACCTAGTGGTTATAAGTTTCAAATACATATACGAAAAAAATCCTTCTAACATATAAAGCCATGTCTTGATATATAGGTACTAAAGTATGACTACAGATTGAATTACAGGGTTAAGTGTCTAATTTTGTAGCTCTTTTGTGTCTGACATGTACAAGATTTTCTTAATGGTAGATTTAAATATATTTCTTAGCTACTAACAGTTACTTTTCTTTTTCTGTAGGTTAGCCTCTGTATTCTGTGCTTATCACAAAAAGAGAGGAAATAACTTCTATGCCTTTTGTGAGTCTTTTAAAATGAATGAACTTTAGGGAAATCATATTTTCTTGAAGGAAATGAGGCATGACCAATCACACAAAACGTGAGAAAATCCCCCGATGAATGACCTTTGCCATGTGTAAAAGAAACTGTTCAGTGACTGAGGTTTCATGGATTTCATGCATGGAAATCAGATTTTCTGGCCACCAGTGCTGTTCAGTAAATAAATAATCCATCATTGTGTCAAAGAGTTGAAACATAGAGATACTGCCCTTGCTATCTGCACAGACATTTTAGGTAGTAACATATATAAAATGCTAGCATGTCAACTGTTGTATATACATCATTCTTGTTTTCACTAAGTGAAATAAAACGATTCAACCTTGGTGATGTGAACTTAATGGTGAGAGCATTAATTCGAATGAGCTTACACCTCTGAATTCATCGAAGTGGGGTAAATTCGGAATGGGGGTTCCCAGAAAGTCTCTGCACAATAAACTGAAGCATGGTGATAAGTAAGTAACACAGCATCACATATAACTTCTTATCACTTCACTAACACCCAAACCAACAGTTTTCTTAAAATATGCTAGTAAGATTCTACCTGAGTCTTGATTTTTACATTTTCATTGTACATACGTTGTCATTATATTAGGACAAAGATGGTTAAGAGATGGAACTTTTCAGTGATGTTTTTATTGTCTTCATTTTACCCATAGTATTCACTCAGACTTGCTTAACAACATATTTTTCTGACTGCATTGTGTTTACATCTTAGCATAAATTCTATGTCAAGTGTTTTTTTTTTTTTATTTTTGCTAGCGTTCACAAGAAAACATTGAAAGTGCTTCAAACATGAGCTGCCCACCACAGAGAAGGGGTTGGTAGAGAGAGATGTCTAATTCAGTTACTGTTTGGACAAATGGACCACTTCCAGTTTCCCCTAGGCTCTTGCTTCTATATAGGAATAAGCAAGTGTTGCAGCTGTGCTTCAGGCATTGAAAGCATTTCTGCTGCTTCTAAGTAAACACCTACACACACTTTTGATGCTTAAATTCTTTCTCTCTAACATGTCAAGCCTGTCAGACCACAACAAAGACCTTTCCATTCAGAAAAATCTTCTAAATTGTGCAAAATGAGTTCACCAATAGTGTTCCCCCATGCCCTTCCAGAAGACCATAGATGTGAATAATCTTTGCTTTAGTGATTAAGAAGTGCTGACTTTAGTCTCTCAGTTTTTAGACTACAATGCATTTTACAAAAATCTCTATGAAATGAATCTGAAAAAGTGTTGTGAAATAGGGGAAGTGGTAAAATAATTTTATGAAACGCAAACATCAGCTTTCATAATGTACATGTGTATTCAAATACATATATATGCATACGTATATATGTGTATATATATATATATAATATGTGCACCATATACAGATACTATAATTTTTGCAAGATTTAATATGATTCTCTGAGGAATTTTCTTTCAGAAATATTTTTGGTTATCTGACTTTCATGTTAAATTTTAGTCATAATAAAATTTCACTTAATTTTAGCTAATAGATTATTTTGTTTTTAATTTTATTACTGCCTAAACTCGGCTGTGTTTAAATACTTTTATTTCAGTCTGATTCATTAGAAATAGTATGAGAACATTATTTAATTTAAATGTCAAAATAAAATTAGCTTACTAATTTATAAGGGTGCAAAAGGAAGAAATGAAGTCAGTATATATTCTAACTAAGTTAGTAACATGAATTTTAATGAATTTGCTAAGTAATATAGCACCCATGTAATATTATTTATCAATAGCATTTGTTCTACTTTAACGCTTTAAGAACACTTTTGTTGCTTAATCACACAGTTGGAATTATTAACTATTTTCATTATCCACTTGACAAATAGAGACTTTATGTCTAGGAATAAAATACAAATTGAAAATATGGCAAGTTTTATTATTATTATTTATTCTTTGTTTCCCTTCCTTCAAGATTTAAAGTCAGGATGTGTTTAAGAATTACTTCAAGTCACTCTCTTGTTGGTCTCTGTTTTGAGTCCACTGGAGGAGGACTTGGCAAAGAAAGACAATAATATTCAGCACCGGGTAACTTGGGGTCAAGAATTACAATTTGCTGTTATCATTTAAAACGAAAAAAAAAACAAACAAAAAACCATCTTGTAACCTGAACTAAAATACCATACCTTTCTCAAGGCCTCATATACCATACTGCTTACTACAGAGACTTTTGAAATGCGCTTGAATGTGCACCTCTAATGACTACCACTTAATTCTAAGATTAAATCAAAGCAAGCAGTGTGAGAGACAGCCCTTCCTCCTCCCATAGCCCCTGGATTCCAGGACTGGGAAATATGGCAAAATCTTACCTCAATGACTATTACAATATTGGAGTAACTCAACCCAATACTCTACCTTGTTACATTTATTTTTCTAAATTAAAACAACCCTATGTATGTATACTATGTGAATTCATTGGAATAAATGTTTTCTTTGTATTTTTGGATAAATAATCTATGATAATTATACAAAATTGGAAGAAAAATCTGTGTAATCAGTGTGACATATATTGTATATTTTTAGAACTTGTAATTTAAAATACAAAAAAATGAATCCTCCCTTAATACATACTGCCATGTTTAATACAGTATCCATTATATCTCACAGTTAAAACAGTGCCATATCCAGGTTGTAGCTATATTCATGTGTCTCTTAAGACTCACTGGTCATCGAATGCTATATGGATTCAAAATTTTCTATTAGATAGTGTGTATTACGTGTTCATTTTAATTCTGGTGGGAACAAATGAACATATATATATATATATATATATATATATATATATATATGGATAAGAGTAGAGGCTACACAAAATGGCTATACATGATTTCCTTGCTGGTTAATGAATTTACTATAATGTGTAATTTATCACTATATGAAAATGTATTCTTTTCATTTAACAAAACAAAAACACTATAAATTCGCATATCATGTTTCAGTCGCCTCATGAATCTCATGTTTCCTGCATCTCTCATTAACACAAGTAGGGGATGTACACCAAATCATTTGTGTCATTAGGCTTGTATAAATGTCCTGCTCACCCCTATACTACTGCTGTGTTTCCAAATTTGGGACTCACAGAAAAACCCAGACTTTTCCAACCAGGGATCCATCACCACCATATGTAGCATGAATTCACTTAGGATAACGATAATCTTCCTTCCTTTCTTCATTCTGGTCTGTGGTAGGGTCCCCAAAGACTTACTGCTGGTGCCAGAACAATTTCCTCCTTCCAGCCCACCTTCTTTCCTTGGGTCTTGATTGAGTCCCCTTAATAACTTATAAACAGCGACCCAACCATCACAACACATGATATGGAGGCAGGTTTCTAGTTCTTCCCAATGCCCTCCTCAGCCATGTCTCCAAGACCATGTCCATTCCCATGGTCCTTGTTGCCAACCCTTATCATGAACCACAAAGCCACCACCTCAGATTTTGACCTAAAAGATGATTAACTATATTCATTCTACCATCCACTCATGCTATATTGAACCCCCAGGTTTGACCTATATCTCACATACATTGCCCAAAGGCAGTCTAGTATATTCTATAAACTCCAGTCTGCCTGTACCTGATTCCAATCTTCAAACCTAGGCTAAGCTGAACGCCTTTCTTCCTGGCCCAGTAGACTGTCCTTCAAGCACCTATGCCTGACACCATGTGTCAGTCAAGTCAGTGTAACCTTCCTCACCCTGGGTCCACTACCCCATCCAAACTCTAGGTCTAGCAGTGGTGGAAAAACTCGTGCCCACACCAACCTTCATAATACAAGTAATGAAATCCCAGAGACAAATACTGGGGCTCAAGTTGAAGATTAGAAAAACAAAGCAGCCAGCCACTAGAGAGTTCTCACCTCTACCAATGCTCAGACAGAAGGAGCGATCCATAGAACCCCTGAACTCACAGAGATCCATCTGCCTCCTTCTTCCGAGTCCTGGGATTAAAGGTGTGTGCCACCACTGCCTACTCAGTTTCTATAGCTAACTAGTGTGGCTGGCATTTCCTGCCCCCCCTTTTTTAAAAAGTCCCCTTGCTACATAATAATCTAAATCCTAAACATACAGAATAAAGAAATTGTGGATGGTATTATATTCTGATCATCAGTGGCTTTATTAGATATAAAGAATGTATCACCACAAACCTTGGTGAAATCATTGAATCTTAGCATTCCTACATCTCTGTTAGCTTCCAGACCTAGGCCTGGTTACATGGCCTATGCACAGATCAAATAAATATCTTGAGGCCATTTACCCCACCCTAACTTACCTGTACTATAACTAACCTTCAGGCATATCCTGGGTTTTACATCTTGGATGATCACACTGGTGAGTCCTGAAATTTCTCTTACAGCATCTGCAATCCTAAATTTTTGCTGCTCAGTCAAGATATATGGCCTCACCACAGCCCCATAGCCATGGACCAAGCCTTTACTGAATGGAAACTCTAAAGCCATGAGTCACACAAACCTTTCCTCTTTTGAGATGACATCTTATAGGTGTTTTGCTATTGCAATGAAAGCCTGGATAAGGAAATTCCATATACTAAGTGAAAAATTATGTATCATCACAATTCTTTGACCTGCTGCACCTTTAAGTGGTCCAGGATTTCATATGAAAAGGTTAGGATGTCACTAATAAAACAGAAGCTATTCCAGAAAAATGAAGCAGAAGAGGATGTTAAATGTTGTCTGAAGATCTTCCCAATGCACTGGGGAAGTAAAAACACTAGACTACTTCTTAGCAATTGAGAAATGAAATAGCAAAGAAGCATCCATATTTGGCATCACAGTGCAGTTTCCAAGACAGAAACACTTTGGAAGCAACATTTAGCTGTTTCCAAAGGTGATATAGGATGCTTGCATTTATTCATCCTCTGGGTGGAGGTGGGTAAAGACACTTCTATCCTGATTTCATAGTCTAAGAAAGAATGTTACTAGGAAGATACTATGGGCCTAATTTCTATTCTATCCTTTGAGTTGACAGAAACAGTATAGATGACGCTGCATTGGGATGCCAGGGATAAATACTGATCTACTACCCAAGGCCCGAAATATTGCCAAGGATTAACTACACTTGAAAGGAAATACTCTTGACATTATTTAAAAAAGATGTAAAGAAAAATAATCAGTCAATCTAATCAAAGGATGGATTTTCTTAACACTAAAAAAAATAAAAGTATTTTCTTCTTAAAATTGTTATTTACAAGAAAACCCACAAAGACAGCTGACCAGATAAGGGGGAGCTCTTGACTTCCAGACTGATGGCTGAGAGCCAACAGGAGACTGATCCAGACTCTGAATGTAGTGCCAGGGAAGAGGCCACAGAAATCACTGGGGCCTTGGGTAGTAGATCAGTGTTCACCATGGTTTATGAATGAGCTTTGGTAGCCCATTCCAAATAGAGGGATGCTCTCTCAGCCTGGACACATGGGAAAGGGCCTAGGTCCTGCCCAGATGAAATGACAGACTTTAGAGATCCCCCCTCCAAGGAGGGTCTCACCCTCCCGGGGGAATGATGTAAGGATTGGGTGGGGGATGGGGGGCTGGTAGATGGACAAGGGAGGAGGGGTGGGAGAGGGAGCTGGTGGAACTGACATGTGAGACATTCACATATCTAATTTAAATAAAAACATATATTGAGAAAAATTGTTATTTACTGTTTTGTTTAAAAATATTGTCTTTTTAAGGTTTACATTTTCTAATGTTTAAATATGCCTATTTAAGTAATGACATAGAAAGAAGCATAGATAAAATTACATATAAAGCTTAAAACCCATTCCAGAGATGGTACTCATACCTGTCACAGTTTGGGGGCAAGATGTTACAATTTCACAGATCATAGACCCTAGAAAGAATACACTAAGACTGTTCTGCTAATTGGACATATTATTTAATTAGCTCCTAATGACATATCATTATGTCCATGCATTAATACATCTCTCAGATTCCACCATTGGATTCTTTTTGCAGTAGATGGTGAATGACATAGATCTAGACCTGATTTAGAGAATAAGTAACTGTGGAGTGTCTAAACAGGACATTAATATCATACATTCCTTCTCTAAAAGGTGAGTGACAGTGCAGAGGAGGGAGCAGAAAGACTGAAACTGTGGATAACTACCAAGAAATTGTTTTCTGTGCACAATGGGGCAGTTGCACACATATGCTCACAGCACTTGTGACCATGTATAGGGTCTGGGAAAACTCAAGGGAGACCTAAGTACCACAATGAAGTGGGGTGCGGATATGGGAACACTGTCCACCCAAAGATGAGAAGCTACTGATACAATATCTTCCAGGAAATGGAGAATTGGATTATTTTAAGATTGTCATCATTGACACATCTATCTACATGTTAAAAAAGAAAGCTGTCCACATTCATTATTGTGATATAAGAACAACTAAACCCTTTGGAACTGCAGAGATGGTTCAAAAGTTAAGAGCGTTTGCTGTTCTTCCTTAGGACTCAAGTTGGTTTTCCGCATCCAACATGGGCAGCTCACAGTTCTGGCCTCTGAGAGAACATTTATATTCATGGAATATACTCATACAGATATACACACATAATCTTTTAAAGTAAATTTCAAATGGCATGAATAATTTCAGTCTCTGACTATATACATTTTAATATGAAAATTGATAACTACATTAAAAGCAAATAAATATCCTGTGTTCTCTGCCTTAGAGAAATCCCAATGTGTTTGAAATCCAAGCAAAAAAACTTTTATATAAATCTAATATTGTGTTACTGAAACAACCTTCATAGATTAAATTTTTCCCTCAATGATGGCTTACAAAGCTTCAAGAGGCCCCCAAATCTGCTAAACCATACCATTTAATAAAATGTAAATAAACTTGCACAGTTTTTAAGCTTTCTGACTTTGAGAGCTACCTTTGAAGTTTTGCCAAAACCTGACTGCCGAAGACTCACTGAGAAACAGATTTCTTGACACTAAGATTAGTATTGGGGCTCAATATTCCCAGTAATGATCTTGACCATTCTAACCATAAACAGCCACCACATATGGTAACTCTGAGTTAACAGCTCACAGAAGATAAGATGTGTAACATCCTGGCTCCAATATTTATTTACTTTTCATCTTGACACACTGAGGCTTTGGAGAGGGTCCAGTTTACATAGCCAAGTTCCTTAATGGGAAATGGCATTTGTCCATGGCTAAGGCAGCATAGCAAGGAGGAGAGAGTCCATAAATACTTGACTCATGCTCATTCTGATACCATATCCACTTTCTCCCCTTTCTTTCCTTTTTTTTTTGTTGGATAAAAGGTCTGTAGCAACAGCCTGTGAGCAACTCTTCTGCTTTCTGCTTGCCAACTCCATAACAAGACCAACCATGCTTGCAAAAACTTTTTTGAACCCATACACAAACAAATTTCTCTTTAAAGAAAGTGATCCATTGCAGAAGCTTTTTGATAGAAAGATATATACTTTCTGTGAATGTGAATGTTTGTATTTTACCATTTTGAAAATATTCTTACCATTTGGGTTTCAGGTAAGTTGTACCTGAAATTGGGATTCATTACGGAAAAAAATAATTCTCAAATTTCGTCCAAGAAAAAAATTACTTCTCAACTTTGTATTTACTAGATAGCAGAGTCACATATGGAGAGATTTATTATTGCACTCAGTTTCTTAGATGTTGCAAAAATCACCAATGTTATTATGAGTGTATAGGTCTGGCATCCATACAAATGGAATGAGGATGTTGCCCATGAAGTTAATTACACTTCCAACTAAGCAATTTGATTAGAAAATTTAATCAGGAGAGGCAGATAGATTTATTCAATAAATACATACAAATAAGTTTTGTGAAATGAATCTGTGGCATATAATAAAAAGATACACGCCACAAGTCTCAGAAAGCTTCTGTAAATACAAATTGAGAGGAAATAAATAAAACAGGGTCTTACCCATGTAGCAATTTTGGATAAATTTTGTTTTCAAAGATACTCTTTAAGTAATCAATGTCAACTTGCTGATGAGTGCATATAACAAATGGCAGTAAGTAATGCCATTACTTAGATATTACCTATATCACAATTATTGATGGGTGATTTACTATTTTATTACTTATATTTCCAGATAAATGCATAAAATACTGCCATTTATTACATGAACCATCATCAAGTAAATTATTTAGCATGTAGCAACTGATTAATTACCTTGAGCTATCTAGATAATTGATCTTTTTTATTATTCATTTTCAACAATAGTATTTGTTAGCATATAAAATAAATCAATGATAGTGATCTTTAGCATTTCATTTTGATTTCATTTGTGGTACTGAGTCTTTAAACAGTTATAGGAAGTTATATAACAATTTAGGTTTGATTTAATTTAATTTTCTGAAAATTGTTCAATCTATTAATTTTAAGCATTAAATCAAATGTAATTTTTTCTGATGTGTAAGGTAAATAAAATTATGTCAGGATGCAAAATTTAAAGTAATGAAAAAGCTTAACTATTACCAGTGAATTTTGAACAAGAACCAGCCAGTGTAAGTATAATTTGACCTGTCACTATGGAAAAAATAGACTAACATAAACAAAGAAAGTTTCATATCTGGTAGGCATACAAGCATATATACTTTCTTTCTTATATGTTTTTAATTATTTTGAGTGAGATAATTCCCTTCCATATGAAACATTAGGGCTTAGATATTCACAAACTTGAGTCATGCAGTTATGAAACATTTTAGAAATTATTATTTAATGAAAATCTTGAGTAGAGATAATCAATGCCAAATTAAAAATACTTTTCTTTATTAGATCTTTGATAATTCTGTACAAATAATTTCGATCAAATTCACACTTTATCAGATCCTCACAAGTCCAGTTCCATTTCTTTGCCCACCTAATATTGTGTCTTTCTTATTTACACCCCATATCCATGAATGTGTTTCATTTCCCTGTACCATCTAGGATGAATGTCAGAAAACTGACTGTCCCTCTCTCAGCATCTATCAGTTCACCATAGTTCCTTTGATAGAGGTCGTATTTTGTATAGACTTTCTCTTTCCATGTTAAGATTTTGTCTGGCTTGTAGCTTATATAGATAATGTGGTTGCTCCCATAATTGCATTGCTGCCTTGCGGTTTGTTGTTGTTTGTTTGATTTCATTTTTTAATGTTTGTTTTGCTTTTCAGACAGGGTTTCAGGGTTTCTCTGTATAGTCATTAATGTACTGGAACTTGCTTTGTAGACCCAGCTGTCCTCAGAGGTCCACCCATCTCTGCTTCCTGAGTTCTGGGATCAAAAGCAAATACCACTATGCTCAGTTCTAGATTGAGTTCTTACCTGTTGCTCTCTTCTTTTGTAGAAAAGACATTGAATATTTGTATTTGCTTATTATCAGTGACTCATTGTCTTTTCTATTTTTTATTCCTTAAAAATTCCTGAGTTGTGGGAACATTATATATGTTCCATTTAAGGCGGAATATTTCCAGTCTCTTATTCTCTGACTATTGGTCAGTTGTGTCTCTGTGTGAGTTAATATCTACTGAATATAGAAACTCCTTTAGTAAGTGTTGAGAGGTACATTAATCTACTGGGTATACAAAAATTTTAGGGTTGGTGTAATAATATATGTTCATTTTGTAGAATAATAGTAGTAGGTTCTCCCATAGTTCCTAGGACCTTTCTAGTCACAGGTTCTTGCTCAAACACTGGATCCAGATATGGGTTTCATTTTGTGGAGAGGGACTTAAATTCAAATCAAGAATGGTTGGTTACTCCCAGGCTGTTTAAATGGACACCATATATACAATAATTTAAAATTTTGTCATTCAAATTAATCTGTTAATCTGTTGACTCATGACAGTGTCAATTAAATTATTAAGTATATAAAATGGAATATAATTATTTGTGCTTCTTAATTTTTAAAACTACAATTGCCTAATGCATTATTCAAGCAAAAGGCACACATATGATAACTTAAAAGTAGGACATTGCTGACAAGTCACTGGGAAATGACATTTTTCTCCATCTCAAATAAAACCTTTCTAATTATGTGCTATTTCACTCTGGCAGCATAAAAATGTTACACTAGAACTTACGTAATTGAATTTCTCAGTAATGAAAATAAAATATATTCTTGTGAAATATAGGGGTACAATTATTCAATCTAAATTAATAACAAATACTACTAAGGGATATAAGTTAATTTATAGCCATTTCATATGTACAGTTTTGAATAGCTTGCAAAACTATTTCATAAATGACATTTGAATTGAATAACATTTTATTTGATTAGGTAAATCTGTTATAACTTGTTTAGTCCTTCATTTCTAGTTCAAATAGTTCCATGGTTCTATTTATAACTCAGAATTCAGCAACAGTGTAAAGTAATCCAATGACTCAAATTTCAAATGTGTAAAATTCAGGCTTTTCTTATTTATAGTTCCCTGTTGAGAATAAAAAGAGATTTTATGAAACTGTAACTTGCCTTTATAAGTTTAAAATGTGTAATGCAAGTGGTGATTTTCAATGAATGTTTTCACACATTCATGGATTTAAATTCTTTATGATGCTTCATATTTTAACTCATTGGTGACAGATATATGTTAACTAAAGAGGCATATTACATACTTCTTGTTTAAAAATACATCATTTGAAACTTTTTCTTAGAGTAATAGTTGACTAGTTGACTTCAGATAAATGTTCAAACTAAGAAACATTAGAAATCATGACAGAAAAGAGTTATTTGAAGTCATCTTAAAGCTACAACAGCAGCAAAAACGTTATCCCAGAGGACAGGTTGGCATTTGGTGTAACTTTATCTTAAAAGTGTGTATTAATAGAGACAGATGTAAAGTTGTACAGAGTTAGGAAGACTACTAGTTGGTTGATTTGGGGAAAAAATTCAAAATATTTCTTAGAAGAGAAACTCTGGTTAGCAAAGAAACAGCAAAAAATAAATAAATAAAAAATAAAACACCAGATATGTTGAGTAATGACCCAAAATAATACCATTTCAGTTCTTAATGTGTCTAGAAGTCAAAATAAACACATTGTGTAGGAAAACAACATCACTGAGATTATATCTCTAGTTCTTTCATCTAAAGATTTATTGAAATTAGCTACCTATGAAAAGTATGAAGAGGTCAATTTTTTATCTTGTTTTATTTTAAAAATAATCTTTTCTCATTTTACATCTCACTATAGTTCTTACTCTCTCCCCTCCTCCTGCTACCCCTAATTTGTCCACTCTTACCCCTATCCACTCCTCAGAAAAGGTAAGGTTTCCCATAGGAAGTCAATGAATTCTGGCATCTTACTTTGAGGCATGGCCAAGGCCCTCACCTCCATATCTAGGCTGAGCAAGGTATCCTTTCAAGGAGAATGGAATAAAAAAGGCCAGTTCAAGCACCAGGGGTAAATCTTGGTCCCACTGCCAGTGGCCCTACAGATTGCTCTGCTGGGGAATTTCCTTCTGTATGAATATATGTTTGAATATATGAATATGCATCATAGATTGATGAATAAAGCTGTTTTTGTGAATGGACAGGCAGGATTTAGCCAACAGAAAATTCAAACAGGAATAGAGAAAGGTAGACGATACAAACATAATTAGTATTATTATAGCTTAAAATTTAGATTGACTGTGATAAATATAGAGTGGGTATAATTCCCAGTATATTAGATATAACAAAATAAATATTACTTAACTTTGATTTACTTAATCATAAAAATGGGCAAAATCATGCAGAGGAAGTACAATTTTCAGAAAGCATCATTGGCCTGCAGAATGAATTCAAGTATCCTTTATTAAAGAGTGATTCATAATACTGAGTGAATAAATTATGACCTCAAAATTCACTTGTAAACACTTTATATGCTTAATAATTTCTTAAAAATCATAAACTCAAGTTCTATGGATGCTACAAAAACTTGAGCATACCACAGACAACCAGAGTAATGAAAACAAACATCACCAAAATGCCTGAACAAGAATGTAGAAAAATAATCTTATAGTCTTTAAACATTTTTAAAAAGATGTTTATAGGCAGCAAAAAAAAACAATTGCCAATTGCTTTTCCAATGGAAACAATGTTACAAAGAGATGAAGAAAATCATGAACAATATTATCTACATAATTATACATATATTTTAAATATTAAAGAAAATCATAGACCTTACATTTAAAATATAATTATTTACTTTTATGTTATGAAGCCAGTATTATACAATTCCAAAATCACACCAAGATAACCACCACCACCATGACTGACTCAGCATGGTTCTTGAAATCTGACAGGTATAACACGAGAATAAAGAAAAAACAAAACAGTGAAGAAATGAGAGACAAACATATAGAAAAGCTAGGATTAAGTGGGTCATGGTTACTTGCAGAACCAGAGTATGTTTGTTATATGCAACAAAGGATGAGGGATTAGCATGTCTTTGGAGGGAAGAAGTCTAAGGTTGCATGAAGAGGAAGCTGAAGATGCTAGTTTTTATGTGTCAATATCCACATGGCTAGGAGGAAGACTTTGAGAATTCCCTGAGCCTCACCCAGGAAAGCTATATCACTCTCCATGAATCTGGAGAATAGGAGCTCTTGGTAATAACATTTATACACTCAGGACTTCTTTCCTTCATTACAAATCCATTCAGTGTTACCTACCTACCCTATAAAAAACAAAAAAAAAAAAAAAAGAAGAGAGCAGATTCATATCTCTGATTGACACAGGTACAGAAACTCTCATCAAAATACTGACAAATGTTTCAAAAATGTTTGATTTAGCTGACTTCCAAAAAGGTGATGCAAATTCAAAGCAGTTCAAAGTTGGGAAGTCACATCCTCTCACTCCCAGGCATCTCTGCATTCCAAGACCTACCCTAGATGTACAGCTCATATAAAGGCCTTGTCTGGAGTATTCTCCCAGAACCAAGCCTGCGAACACCATGTTAACACTTCCAGCCCATCTCTAGATGAGGAATTTACATACTACAAAGTGTCTACTTTGTCCTCCATTCTTGAAATTCCTCCTTCTGCATGATTTTTGTCTATTGATTATGCTTTCTGCTATGGTATCCATTTGATTAAACTTTTTATGGTCCCTTTTCAGTGTTTCAGTGTCCTTGCTAAATTTTCTCTTTCATGTTTTAGAATTTCTCTTCCCAATCACTTTTTCATTTACTTCAGAGACCTTGTCAAGGTCTTGCAATTTTTTTAGACACTGCTTTTTTTTTGTCTTTTATATCATAATTAATTCTTTCTGAAAGTAAGACTCCAAACTTTTACCTCAGATAATTTAGCTTTCTCTGTGGCTTTTGATTCCAGTATATATAGGATTTGGAAACTTGAGAATGGACTAGAGCGATAAATGAATTATATTTCTCATATTCTTTTTTCATATTTTGCATATCTATTTAATGGTTTTGTGTTCTGATTTTACTTTCTCTTTCCCCAACTCTATTGGGAGAAATGTTGTTGTTTTGTTTCTTGTGAGTTCTCCCAGGGGGGTCTCTTACCAGCAGGGTATGATTCCTGAAGATTTTTATGAGGAATACACATAAAGAACACTAGTACCCTGCCCCCCCAGAACACAACAAAACTACCACCACCTCACTGGGTTTGACTAGCTCTCTGAGACCTTTTTGCATTATACCTTTTGTCATTTAGATCTGTGTTGTTAGAATACTGCACAGAGAAGAGCTGGCTTATAGATAATTTGGAAATAGGTGCGTCAGTGTTTAAGTAGTTATATAGGCAAAGGAAGAGAAAAGAAATACAGTATGTAGGAAAAGGAGGGTGTACCTTCTGTAAGGATTAGGGGTAATGATTACAAATGCAGAAATATAGAAAAGAAGATTTTTGTGCACACAGAACAATGTGGGATTGTTATCAAGGTCTATTATGGAAGATAGAGGTTAAAACTCCATAGGTTGAATTCTGCACTGAGGCCATCTGGACCTGGACTTTTTTTGGTTGGGAGACTTTTGATGACAGCTTCTATTTCCATAGGGTTATAGGTCTATTTAAATTGCTTATCTGTTCTTGATTTAGTTTTGGCAAATGATAGCTGTCCAGGAAGTCATCCATTTCCTTTAAACTTTTGAATTTTGTGGAGTACAGGTTTTCAAAGTATGACCTAATGATTCTCTGGATTTCTTCAGAGTCTGTTGTTATGTCCCCCTTTACATTTCTGATTTTGTTAATTTGCGTGTTCACTCTCTGCTGTTTGTTAAGTTTGGACAAAGGTTTGTCTATCTTGTTGATTTTCTCAAAGAACCAACTCTTCGTTGCATTGATTCTTTGTATTGTTTTCCTGGTTTCTACTTTATTGATTTCAGCCCTCAATTTGATTATTTCCTGGCGTCTACTCCTCCTGGGGGAGTTTGCTTCTTTGTGTTCTAGAGCTTTCAGCTGTGATGTTAATTCTCTAGTATAACTGTTCTCCTGTTTCTTCATGTGAGCACTTAGTGCTATGAACTTCCCCCTTAGCACTGCTTTCAAAGTGTCCCATATGTTTGGGTATGTTGTGTCTTCATTCTCATTGAATTCGAGGAAGTCTTTAATTTCTTTTTTTATTTCCTCTTTGACCCAGGGATGGTGCAGTTGAGCATTATTCAATTTCCATGAGTTTGTAGGTTGATAAAGGTCTTGGAGAGATCTGGGATAACAGGGACATACTTAAACATAATAAAAGTTATATACAGTAAACCAACAGCCAACATCAAACTAAATGGACAGAAACTCAACGCAATTCCTCTAAAATCAGGAACAAAACAAGGCTGTCCACTCTCTCCATACCTTTTCAACATGGTACTTGAAGTTCTAGCTATTGCCATATGACAACAAAGGGGGATCAAGGGGATACAAATTGGGAAGGAAGAGGTCAAACTTTCACTGTTTGCAGACGATATGATAGTTTACATCAATGACCCAAAGAACTCTACCAGGGAACTCTTACAGCTGATTAACACCTTCAGCAAATTGGCAGGCTACAAGATCAACTCAAGAAAATCAGTAGCCCTACTATATACAGATGATAAAAGGGCTGAAAGAGAAATCAGAGAAACATCACCCTTTACAATTGCCACAAACAACATAAAATACCTTGGGGTAACACTAACCAAACAAGTGAAAGACCTGTATCGTAAGAACTTTGAATCTTTAAAGAAAGAAATTAAAGAAGCCCTCAGAAAATGGAAAGATCTCCCATGCTCTTGGATAGGTAGGATCAATGTAGTAAAAATGGCAATCCTGCCAAAAGCAATCTACAGATTCAATGCAATCCCCATTAAAATCCCAGTACAATTCTTCACAGACCTTGAAAGAACAATAATCAATTTTGTATGGAAAAACAAAAGACCCAGGATAGCAAAAACAACCCTGTTCAACAAGGCAATGTCCGGAGGCATCACCATCCCTGACCTCAAGCTCTATTACAGAGCTATAGTCCTGAAAACAGCTTGGTATTGGCACAAAAATAGACAGGTAGACCAATGGAATCGAATTGAAAACCCGGGTGTTAACCCATACACGTACGAACATCTGATCTTTGACAAAGAAGCTAAAAATATACAATGGAATAAAGAAAGCATCTTCAACAAATGGTGCTGGCATAATTGGAGACTGGCATGTAGAAGAATGCAGATCGATCCATGTTTACTGCCATGCACAAAACTTAAGTCCAAATGGATCAAAGACCTCAACATAAATCCAGCCACACTGAACCTCTTAGAAGAGAAGTGGGTGGTACCCTTGAACGAATTGGTACAGGAGACAGCTTCCTGAACATAACACCAGTAGCACAGACAGTGAGATCAACAATTAATAAATGGGACCTACTGAAACTGAGAAGCTTCTGTAAGGCAAAGGACACAGTCAACAAGGCAAAAAGGCAGCCCACAGAATGGGAAAAAATATTCACTAATCCCACATCTGACAGAGGGTTGATCTCCAAAATTTACAGAGAACTCAAGAAGCAAATCTCCAAAACACCAAAGGACCCTATTAAAAAGTGGGCTGCAGAACTAAATAGAGAGTTTTCAATAGAGGAGTCTAAAATGGCTGAGAGGCACTTGAGAAAGTGCTCAACATCCTTAGCCATCCGGGAAATGCAAATCAAAACAACTCTCAGATACCATCTCACTCCTGTCAGAATGGCTAAAATCAAAAACACCAATGACAATTTATGCTGGAGAGGATGTGGTGAAAGGGGGACACTCCTCCATTGCTGGTGGGAGTGCCAACTGGTTCAGCCACTTTGGAAATCAGTATGGAGATTCCTCAGAAAAATGGGAATAAACCTACCACAAGACTCAGCAACTCCACTCTTAGGCATATATCCAAAAGACACCCATTCATACAACAAAGATGTCTGTTCCACTATGTTCATAGCAGCTTTATTTGTAATAGCCAGAACTTGGAAGCAACCTAGATGTCCCTCACCCGAAGAGTGGATAGAGAAAATGTGGTACATCTACACAATGGAGTACTATTCAGCAGAAAAAAATAATGGAGTCATGAGATTCGCATGCAAATGGATGACACTAGAAAAAACCATCCTGAGTGAGGTAACCCAGTCACAAAAAGAGAAACATGGCATGTACTCTCTCATATATGGATTTTAGACATAGATCTGGGGAGTGCCAGCATACAATCCTATGGCCAGAGAGTCTGGGAAACAGAAACTTCATTTAGTGGCTGATCGAAGAAGAGGCAGACTCCCTTGGTTAAGTACTGAGCTGAACTCAAGAAAGCCAGTAACAGAGAGGGAGGACTGATGATCAAAGGGATTAAGACTGGGCTGGTTTAACCCCCAGAAACAGCTGACCAGACAAAGGTTAACTCTTGAATCCCAGGCATCAGCCTGGGAATCCAGCATGCGACTGATCAAGACCCCCTGAATCTGGGTGTCAGTGAGGAGGCCTAGGGAATCTATTGAGCCTTGGGCAGCAGATCAGTACCCATCCCAAGTATACACAGGGATTTTGGACTCCCATAGAACAATGTGAGGTGCACTCTCACCCGGAACTCTTGGGGAAGGGTCTAGGCCCTGCCCTATATGAAATGACAGACTATGGACACCCCCATGGAGGGCCTCACCCTCCCTGGGGGAATGAGGGGATAACAGGGGGGGGTTGGGGGGAGGGCACGGGGAGAGGGGAGGGAATGGGAGAGGGACCTGGAACTGACTTGTGAAGCAACCTTGTTTCTTATCTAAATTTAAACTGGAAAAAAAAAACTCCATAGGTTAACAGGTAATGTACAAACTTGTAGCAGCTGTATGAAACTAAGAATTGAGTAGCTAAATACTAAAATATTAGATAACAGGACAAAAAATAGATGAAAACAAACCAAGAAGAGTATATAGGATGAAAACAGAATATAGGATATAAACTAACCAGCTAACAAGCTAAAAGAGCAAAATAATTCCGACAGTGTTGTTCGATTAAGCACTGCACTGTTGTTCTGAGTCCCTGATATCCCTGATGTTCCATATGTATGAAATTCAGTTGTGGAGACCAGTGATACTGTGTGTACATCCTTGATTGGGATGACAAAGGTGATCTAGTCTTGACTTGGTGACATATTTATGATGAGTTGGGTCAAAGCTGAGGTGTGAGTATATGTCCTTATCATCAGGGTGACTAGCTGAAATCAAGAGCCTGCTACTGAACTAAATTAAGAATGTTGAATTTTTTTTTGTATTCTTATTGCCTTTTTCTTTTTTTACTTGAAATCACTTCATTGGTCACTTTTTAGAATTTTTCCTGTTTTTTGTGCATTCTTGCTGTTAGTGTTCTGTCAGATATATATCTATCAAAGATTTTTGTTCAATCTCTGTGACTGTATGTTTACTTGAATCATTGTTTACTCTGCTGTGTAGAAGGTTTTTTACTATTATTATGATTATTGTAACTATTAAAGCAATTCCATTAACCAACTCTTTTAACAATTCTTGAATTACTGGAATACTTTACAGAAAGTCCTTACCAATAACTATATATAAATGAAAGTCATTAACTGAAGTGAAGACAAAAACAAACAACAAAAACCCCAAAACAAACAAAAAAAGCAAAGCAGCTACAACAGAAACAAAACCAGCCCAGCAAAAACTCAGTGTGAAATTATATAGTTTGTATGAAAGTAGAAGGACTTGGAGTCAATCTCAATATGTGAAATAAATCCATTTCAGAATAACAAAATCACAGATTTTTCTCTCATTTGTGAATTCTAGACTTTTGTATAGGTACATCAGTGGTGTATTTGCAGCAAGAATATAGAAGTGGCACAGTGGCACAGTCTAAGGGAAGAAATGGGGTCTGCAGGAGTGGGGGAAGGATAGAAGAGGAATAAGAAAGGTGAAGAAGGAATATAACCTTTGTATACATGTAAACAAATGTTTTATTAACCACATTACTGTGTACCATGAACATACGTCTAAATAAACAAGAAAGAAATGAAGTTTTGAAGCCAGAAAAGATACCGAGACCACTTTAAGATGTGTTACTAAAATTAAAAGGTATTCTCATTCAAGCAGTCTGATAATCTGGATAGGGAAAAACCCTGGGGACCAAGAGTTGTCACCATGATTTTCAGTAGCTTGTGGCCTCTACAGTCATACAAACCTCCACTTTGGTCTCTTCATTCATATGGATAACCATAGTGAGGAACATGATTATACAAACAAAAGTAAAACTTCAGATTATCACAGGTCATCCAGAGGATAGCCCACACATGATGCTCCATAACGCAATTCCCTCAAAAACAAAAAAGAAACACTACTGGAAACCCTAATTGAGCTGGTCCTGACAGAACTTACTCACTGCAGAAATTGAAGCTGGGTGAGAGGTGAGGTCAGTAATGGACCACTATTTCAAGACACTTTTTTCTTTTCTTGAGAGATAACAGAGCTTGTAGTACTGATGGTACCCAATATGTTGTTAATTTTTATGTTATTTCTGCAGTGTTTAAATATTTGTTTGTGTCAATCCCATTGTATACTTACATTTGCTAGCACAACACTTATCTATTGCCATAAATTCCTTATAGTCTCTGTTACGATGATAAACAAAATGTTATTAAGATTTCATAGTTATCAAGGGCAGAAAAACACGTATGTTGGTGTTTAGAACAGACACTAAAATTAGACTTAATTAATGACTTTAGCAATTTGATACTTCTGTGTAAAGATTATATTATGTAAAAATTTCATGTTGCTACTTTTTAAAATTCATGTGCTTTGATTTTGTATGTGTGTTTGCCTGCATGAGTTTATATGAATTTCTGAAGGTTGTTGCCTAAGGAGGCCCTAGGAGTGTATAAAACCTCTGGTACTGGAATTACATGAAGTTTGAGGCACCATGTGGGTGCTAGAAACCAAACGTCTGCAAGAGGAGTAAGAGTCTGTAACCACTGAACTGTGTCTCCAGGATCAATATCATTTTATCAATTTTACAAATTCAACAACCCAATTTCAGAAAATTTGATGAGTGATTCATTGTTTTTTTCTTATGCTTATTATATATTTGGAAAAATTAATGTTTTATGTGATGTTATATTTTGGTTTATAAAATTAGAAAATGATAGCTACCAAAGTGCAGGAAAAGCTAAACAAAAAGCAGAACTACAAGTACAATTATGTGGACTCACCAGACGTATGTAGGAATATACATGTATAGGCATATACATATATACATACAAGAGCAATTATTGAAGGCAGATGTCATGAACTTGATGGAATGTGAGAAGGTTTATATAGGAGGGTTTGGAAGGACCAAATGGAAGGGAGAAATTAAATTATGTTATAATTTCAAAAATTTAAAAAATGTAAAAAAAACCTGTTACATTAGCTGAAGGCATCAGATGCACAAACACACTGTCTATTTTTCACAAATTGTTCAATGCAACAGTTTTGTTCCACAATAGCTGCTACCCTGTCTTATGTGGATTTTCATTGACATAGCATCTTTATTATCATCTCTGTGTAGATTGAAACACAAAGTCTTTGGTTTTAGAAAACTGCTCCATTAAATTTTTTTGCATCCAGTTCCTCAAATTCTTCCTTCACAGAGCTTTCTATTAGCCAATATCCAGTTCCATTATACTCTACTAATTCCATTAAAGGCTACTATTTTCTGAAGCTCAAATTTCACCCTTAACAATTAAAAGCATGCCTTTATACAACAGGGCTTTTCTTTCATATTGGAAGCCATATGGATAACAAAACTATTTTACTATAGCAAAAAAGGAACATATAAGAAACAAGCTAGTATAGACTTGTAATGAGATCAAACTAGGTGACAGTGAACTGACATAAAAATGTGAAGAGGAATAGGAAATACTTCACTGAAGGAAGCTAGGAGTTAGTGAAATTCTTTCATGGTCATAGGTGATAAAAGTTTGAACTTCATTGTCGAAAAGATGTCTTTTTTGCCAGTTCACACTCCTGTTGAATGAAGTCCTGAATGTCCTCTGAAAACTAAAACAGACTTATACCTACTCTAAGGATCAATGAACTCTAAATTCATAGCAGCTTAGAATAGCAATAGGTAGTCTTATTTCTGTGACTTATTTAAATTTTGTGTGTTGGGGGATGTGATGAGAGATGTCATTCTGTAAATCTATCTCTCTTATTGGCTGTTGAATAAAGCACTGTTGACTAATAGGGAAGCAAGATAGGTGGGACTAGGAATCAAGGAGGATTCTGGGTAAGAGAGGCAGAGAGAGACACCATGTAGGCACCAGAGGAGTAAGAGGTTCAGACCCCTTTCTCCAGTAAGAGAAATACTAAGATTAACAATTATGGGTTAAATACTTAAGTCAGAGATAGCCAGTAAGAAACCAAGCAAATGGCCAACAGCTTTATAATTAATATAGTGCCCTGTGAGTTGTTTGGGGGTTCAGACAACACGGCAAGGCCCAGGCGACTGGCAAGGAAAAAACTACATAGTCTTCTCAATTTTTGCTTGAGGAAGCAGGAAGGTCTTCTGACAATTGTATTTCCACATTTCTAAGGTTCTAGAAGAATACATTGGGAAGGGACAAACTTTGAAAGTTACATGCACATGTTTACTCAGACACTATATATATATATGTATATATATATATGTATGTATATATATATTCATTCTTTGCTAAAACTGTAATGATGTTTGACTTGATGAATTGGCTTGAAAACTGCTTCAACTCTTTATAAACCTGCAATGCAATGAAGGAAGTTAATAAAGACATGAGGACAAATGCCTACAGTACTAACTGACTTGAAGTCAGAGGCAAGAAGGCCACCAGAGTGAAGATATATCAGCTGACCTGAACAACAAAACAGCACAAAAATAAATGAATAATAAATAAGCAAATAAATAAGTAAATGTAAATGTATATTCTATTTTACTATTAGTCATCATTTTAAGTACCATAAATTGTATTAGTGCATCTATTTATAGATATTTTTATGATGATATATTGTACTACTTTATGAAAAGGAGTATAATGCATAAAAATAAGAGACTTAATTTTTTCTTTTTGGTTTTACGAGACATGGTTTCTCTGTATTGTTTTGGAGGCTGTCGGTCCAGCCTGGCCTCGGACTCACAGAGATCCGCCTGCCTCTGCCTCCCGAGTGCTGGGATTAAAGGTATGTGCCACTACTGCAAACTAACATGTGTACAAATATTTGATTGAGTTAATGTGAGGATTTATGAATTCTGTTTTCTGTGCCTGAGCCTTGAACAATAAATTTCTCCATGAGAACTGATTCTCAGGGTAGGCTTTAATTTATAAGGGCTGTTTTTGTGTGTTACATGAAAATTTGTGTGAAAGCTGATTCATGTGGGGGCATCTCTGGATAAAGAATGGAAAGGTCAGTGTAATTCACACCTGGGTCAAGTACATTCTGTTCTCCCTTCACATTGAAAGTCTGTCACTAATATCAGACAGGCCTTGAAGACTATTAATTTATCAAAACTATAACCGATTTGCTACTCTTTAAATACCTTAACTGTACCTTATCTAAACTATACAACACTAAACTTGTTATTCTTACATTAAAACAACAGAAAGTATAATATTCTAGAAAACAAAATTTGAAATATACTGGTAATGTATAAATGAGGATACTGGAATTTTTATATGAAGAGTTTAATTTTTAAAGTATTTTTCAAAATTGTATTTGTGTAGTTGAAGCTGAATTATGATAACAGTAATGGAAGAATAGATTTCACCTTAAAAAGAAATTAAAACCAAGTAATTACCAACCAATTATCAAACTGGGTCACCTTGTCAGATTTTATAGAGAAGTCATAAAGAATAGGTCTGTGGAAGACAATAATAGGTTGTAGTAAAAGGGTGGACAATAGTACTCCAATTAAGCAGGAAGAGGAAGAAAGAAGAGTCAGTCTCCTAATATCTGACAAACAGATTTCAAAATAAAACTAGATATAAGAAATAAATAATGATGGCTCACTCTTAACAATGAGAAAATTAACCAAGAAAATATTACAATTCTAAAAATATGTGCACACAACTCGAGTGCAGTGAATTGTATAAAAACATAAATTAGATTCCTCTATTGAGAATTCTCTGTTTAGTTCTCTACCACACTTTTTAAATGAATTGTTTGGTGTTTTAATGACTAGTTTCCTGAGTTCTTTGTAAAATTTGGAAATCAGCCCTCTCTCAGATGTGGGCTTGGTGAATACCTTTTACCATTCTGTGGACTGCTGTTTTTGTCTTCTTGACTGTGTCATTTGCCTTACAGAAGCTTTCAGTTTCAGGAGGTCTCATTTATTAATTGTCAATCTCAGTGTCTGTACTACGGGCCTTATGATCAAGAAGTAGTCTCCTGTGACAATTTGTCCAAGGTTACCTCTCAATTTTTTCTCTAAGAGGTTCAGTGTAGTTGGATTTATGGTGAGGTCTTTGATATATTTGGACTTAAGTTTCTTGCATGGCAATAGATATCGATCTATCTGCAGTCTTCAATATACCAGCATCCAGTTATGTCAGCACCAGTTTTTGAAGATGCTTTCCTTTTTCCATTGTGTAGTTTTAGCTTCTTTGCAAAAAAACAAAAAACAAAAAAACTCAGGTGCTAGGTTTTCATAGGTGTGTGAGTAAGTATCAGAGTCATCTATGTGATTCCACTGGTCTACCTGTCTGTTTTTGTGCCAATATCAAGCTGTTTTCATTACTATAGCTCTATAGTACAGCTTCAAGTCAGGGATGGTGATGCCTCTGGAAGTTCCTTTAATGTACAGGGTTGTTTTGGCTATACTGGATTTTTTTTTTGTTTTTCCATATAGAGTATTGTCCTTTCAAAATCTCTGAAGTGTTGTGCTGGGATTTTGATTGGGATTGCATTGAATATGTAGATTGCTTTTGGCTAGATTGCCTTACTTACTATGTTGATCCTACCTATCCAAGAATATTGGAGATATTTCCATTTTCTCGTATCTAAAAAGACTCAAAGGCACTTAAGAAATTGCTCAACATCCTTAGTCTTCAGGGAAATGCTAATCAAAGCAGCTCTGAGATATCATCTTACACCTGTCAGAATGGCTAAAATCAAAAACACCAAAGACAGTTTATGCTGGAGAGGATATGGAGAAAGGAGAATGCTTCTTCATTGATGGTGGGAGTGCAAACTTGTATAGCCACTTTGGAAATCAGTATGGCAGTTTCTCCAGAAAGTGAGCACCAGTCTACCTCAACATCCAGCATTTCTACTCTTAGGCATATACTCAAAGGATGCACATTCATACAACAAGGACATCTGTTCAACTATGTTCATAGCAGCATTAATTTAATAGCCAGAACATGGAAGCAACCTAAATGCCCCTCAACTGAAAAGTGGATAGAAAAAAAATGTGCTACATTTATACAATGGAGTACAACTCAGCAGGAAAAACAAAACAACAAACAAACAAACAAACAAACAAAAAACCCAATGGAATCTTGAAATTTTCAGGCAAGTGCATGCCATCCTAAGTGATGTAACTCAGTCACAGAAAGCAGACATGGTATGTACTCATTCATATATGGATACTAGACATAGAGCAAAGGATTACCATCCTACAATTCACACCTCCAGAGAAGTTAGGAAACAAGGAGGACCATAAGAGAGACATATACTGTCCCCTAGTGAAGGCAAAAGGGACAAGACACTGTGAACAAATTGGGAGCATGGAGGGAAGGGAACGGGTATGGAGAGAGAACAAAGTGAAGAGAAGAAGAGGCAGAGAGAGGAGATCATGAGGATTAAGGAATATTGAGTGGGGAGATGAATAGAGAAGAGCAAGAAAAGAGATACTGAGAGGGAGACACTATAGTTATAAAGAGAAATTAGACACTAAGCAATTGTACAAAGATCCACATGATTGACTCCAACTGGGAATCTAAGTAATCAATAGTGGAGAGGCTACCTTAAATGCTCTTTCCCTATAATGACAATGATGACTACCTTCAATGCCATCTTAGATCCTTCATCCAGTAGCTGATGGAAGCAGAAATGGAGATCCACAGCTAGGCACTGAGGCAAACTCCTGAAATCCAGTTTCAGAGAAGAAGGAGTGGTCAACAAAGGGGTAAGGAGTACTCTGGGAACACCCACAGAAACAGCTGCCCTGAGCATGTGGGGACTCATGGATCCCAGTCTGACAGATGGGGAGCAAACATAGGACCTATCCAGGCCCCCTGAACATGGGTGTCAGATAGGAGGACTGGGAAGTCTATGGAGCCACTGGTAGTGGAATCAGAATGTATTCCTAGTGCCCAAACGAACTTTCAGAGCCCATTTCCCATGGAGAGATACCCTCTTAGCCTAGTTCCTGCTCCAAATGACATGACAGATTTTGATGATCCTTCATGGAAAGCCTCACTCTCCCTGGGAAATAGATGGAGGACGGGGGGGGGTCCTTGGAAGGAATGAGGGATGTGAGGGAGAGGGAACTGGGATTGATAATTAAAATAAGATTGTTTCTAATTTAGATAAAATTTATTAAAAAAACCTCACAAGTTAATATCAACCAACTAATGGTAGGTGACTTAAATTGCCCTGTCTCTCTAAAGACAGATCATTTGAACAAAAATAAGCATAGAAATCTCATAATGAAATGACATCATATATCAGTTGGTATTAATATTTAACTATAGAATATTGAACCAAACATCACATAATATGTATTCTGCTCTGTAGCTCATGAATGCTTCCTTAAATTCTGATGTATAAAAGAAACTTTAACATACTCAGAGAAACTGAAATAACTCCATGTATCTTATCTGATCACAACACATTAAAACAAAGTTGACAGCAAATAAATTTCTCATGAGTATACAAACACTTGGAGATTAATCACTTCAGTAATTAATGATGAATGAGACAAAGAAAAAATCCTGCAACTAAATGAAAATATTAATACAAAATAAAAAAATTTACAAGGTACATTAAATGTTGTATAATGAGAGAAATTTATAGTTTCAAGTGCCTACAGCAAAAATCATAAATAGGAAAACAAAACCACCATGATATATGTCAAGATTTTGGAAAAACAAAAAGAAAAGAAACTCAAATTCAGTGCATGGCAAATTGAAGAATAAGAGAGATATAAATAGAAAGAAACAATTCAAGTCATCAGTGATTCTAAGAGCTATATCTTACAGAAGACAAAACTGACAAAACATTTGTCCAAATAAACAAAAGTAAGTAAGAGAGGATCTAACGTAATAGACTCAGAAATGAACAGAAAATCATTAAAACACACAGCAAGGAAGTTCAAATAATTATAAGAAATTTTCAAAAACACCTATTCTATTGCTGTAAAATCTTTTAACAAATGGATGAATTTCTAGATTCATGCAAACCAGTAAAACAAATCTAAGAAAAAAATCAATGACCTAAACAGAGCCATAATAAATGAGAAGATTGAGGCAATAATATGATTTCTCCCATTTCAAATAGGTCCAAACACAAATAAACTAACAGCAAAATTTGTGATTTTCACAGAACATTTTCATGCAACACTTCTTAAATTATTAAAAAAGAAAAGAATCTGAAGGAACACTTGCAAACTGCTCCTATGAAGACAGTATCACTCTTGTACCAACACGAGGTAAAGTCAGAAAAATGTTGGGCACCAGCCCCATGGGGTCTCTGTTGAGTTGCTGGTCAGCCTACAAGTGCAACTTGTTTTCCAGTCCAAGTGCTTCCTGTTTTCTCGTTCTGGCTTACTGCCCTGGCCTTGACCCTCTGACATCAACGTCTAGCAGGAGGAAAACATGCTTTCTTCTACCTGGGGTTTTTCCACTGTGCTGTAAACCTGTATATAAAGCTCCTCCCTCCTACAAGGGAGAGACCTCTTAGCACTTGTAATGAAGACACACACACATTCTCCTGGCAATAAAGGCAACACATGCATTCTCTTAGTACAAACAGCTGGACGTTTGGTCTCTCTTTTCCTGATACCTCGGACCTAGCTTGTGGCATTGGCGCCACAGAAAAATATCATCAACAAAATCTACAGACAAAAATGACCTGATGAACACACATTTAAAAATAAGTAAATACTTGCTCACTACATATAGATGTGAATCAAAAAGATTATTCACCATGACCAAGTTTGCTGTATCCTGGTCACCAGTTGGTTCAACATATGAAAATCCACAAATGTAATGAATCACTTAAACATTGCATGGTTGTCACTGCTTATTATTAATGTATAAAAATTTTACTGAGTTTTGAATTAATTATTTTGTCAATTCTAAGATTTTTTTGGAAGTCATGATGATTTTTGCACATAAGTTTATGCTATCAGAAAAATACTTCTTTTTTCCCTTTCCAATTATGCTGTTTTAACAGTACTTTTTATCTAATTTCTATGCTTAGAACTTAAGGGTATTATTTTTGGAAAAAAGGGTGAGATTGGACATCTTTAATTTATTCCTTTTTATTTCATAGGCACTTTGGGGTTTACTGTTGAACTGCAAGAGTTCTATATACATTCTTGACCTTCATGCCAGTCAACTGTGTTTGCAAATACTGGCCTCCATTCTATTGTTGTCTTGATATGCTGTTTATAATGTTTTTATATATATACATTTTCAATTTTTAAGTTCAATTTACCTTGTTTTTTTCCTTTCTAATCTACAATTCAACTTTTATACTCTAGAAATCATTGCCAAAACCAACAAAAAGAAGTGAGTGTGTTAGTAGTACAGTGGTGAGCAAAACTCCCTCCCAGTGTCTAGAGGATTTATCCCTATATTTTCTTTTAATTCTTTTATAGTTTTCCATATTTTATTTGATTCATATCAAGTTAATTTTTGCATGTGATATAAAATAAATGATTCAACTTAAAAAAATCCTAGAGGGGTAAGAACTAGGGGAACATACCTCAAATCAATGTTAGACAAACCCACAACAAACGTCATCCTAAATGAATAAGTCCTTGAAGCCACTACAATAAAACCACTCATTTTCAATATTGGCTTTAAAATACTAGCTGAAGCAATAAGGTGAGGAAAAAGAAATTAAGGAATGCAAACAGGAATGGAAGAAGCAAACCTATTCCTACTTGCAGATGATATTATATATAAGATATTCCAAAGTTTATATAAAAAGACTTCTAGGAAAAAATCCAAAATTTCAGACAAGTTCCAGAACACAGCATCCACTTATAAAGCCCAAGATATTTTAAATACCATTAGTGATACTGCTAATAGGTCTATCCTCCATGAAAATAAAATAGCTACAAATAAATATTACCAAGGAAGATGTAAGGTCACTGCAATGAAAACTTGAAATCTCTGATCAGAGACATTGAGAAAGACAATAGAAAATTACAAAAACAAATTATCAATAATATAAACTATCTTAAAAGCTGTCTGAAACCATGAAAGTTCCTAGATAGCCAAAATAACCCATCGCAAAACTAACAACACTGGTGGGATTACAGTTCCAGATTTCAAGATATATTACAGAATCTTAATTTTGAAAAACAGTGTGGTAAGAGAACAATGAAGATGTGTAGACAAAATAAAAAAATATAAGTCCTAAACATGATACATGTAACTACAGCTGTCTAGTATTTGACAAAGTTATCAAGAACATAAATCATAAAAACAGAGAGAATCCTCAACAAATGGTGCTAGATATACTGAATGTCTACATCAGAAAAAAATGAAAATAGAGATACTTATCTAGTGTCTTGAACAAACGCTAACTCCAAATGAGCCAAATATCTAATACGAAACCTGAAACAACAAAACTGCTAGAAGGCAACATGCACAGTACTCTACATGGTAACTGGAGTAAAAAAGAATTCTGTAAATACTAAGTCTATCATTACCCAACAATTAAGGCAATCAATAGACATAAAACTTCTGTAAAGCCAAAGAAATAATCAGTTGATTGAATAAAACTTTTTCCAGCAATACATCTGCCAGATGATTAATAATGCAAGATATATAATGAACTAAAAAAAAGTACAAATAACAAATGACATATTGACAAAATGAGTTATTGCCATGAACAGATAATTCTTAAAAGAAGACGTGAAATAAATGATAAAATAGCTCAAGATGTTTATCTATTAAATAAGAAATTATAACTATGGCCGGGCATTGGTGACACACGCCTTTAATTCTAGCATTCGGGATGCAGAGTCAGGGAGATCTCTGAGTTCAAGGCCAGGTCTGGTCTACAGAGTTAGTTCCAGGACAGCCTCCAAAACAATACAGAGAAACCCTGTCTCGAAAAACAAAAACAAAAACAAAAAAGAAAGAAATTAGAACTATGAAAATGAAAACAGTTTTGGGATTCCATCTTATCCCACTCAGAATGGGTAAAATCAGTGAAAGTAAACAAAAAACAGAAACCAAATTCTGGAAAGGATGTTGAAAAAATCAGAACTTTTACTTACAGTGAGACTGCAAACTAATTCAGTATCTCCGAAAATAGGCAGAACTCTCCAAAAATTAAAAATAAATTATTACAATGCCATTTCATACCACTCTTCAACATATGTTCAAAGGTCTTTGCATCCTAGTACAGTTGTCATTGACATTCTATTTATGCTAACTGTAAATTAGAAAGAAATATAATTGTTTTTCAATTAAATGATGAATAATTAAAATGTAATGTACATACATTTTGGATGAAATCACTAAATTTTCAGGTGAATAAGTGATTTTAGGTAAATAAATAATTTTATTAAGCAAGATTGATCTAACACAGGAAAATAAACCCTACATGGTCATTCTGATCTGCTATTCCTAACTACAAACATTCAGATGTGAGTATTTTACTGGGCCTGAAAGCAGAAACCAGGAAAATAAGAACAGACAATTTGGGGGGCAGAACACTAGAAAGGGAATAGCAGGATACCAATGTGTCAAAGATGAAATAGAAAAAAAATAAAAAAATAAGAGAGCTCCTGGAGACTTGGACAGGAATTTAACACAAAACAAAAGAGAAGGAGGAGGGTAAAATAACAGGAATAATGTCCCCAATGACAATAAGTAATTATTACTTATTTAAATAAAATTAGTTTATGTGATGTCCTTCTGTGTGTTGTGAAATATGTTTCTCTTATTGGTTGATAAATAAATACTTATTGGCCAGTATCCAGGCAGGAAGTATATGTAGGGTTACCAGATTAGGAATGCTGGGAAAAGGAACAGAGAGAGAGAGAGAGAGAGAGAGAGAGAGAGAGAGAGAGAGAGAGAGAGAGAGAGAGAGAGAGAGAGAGAGAGAGAGAGAGAAAGAAGAAGAAGAAGAAGAAGAAGAGAGAGAGAGAGAGAGAGAGAGAGAGTCATCAGAGAGACACCATATAGCCACTGAAGGAGTAACCTGTCAGAGCATTATGGGTAAGCCACAGCTTCATGGAAATTCATAGAGAAATGTGTTAATAATTAAGAGAGAACTAGACAATAAGAAGCCTAAGCCATAGGCCAAACAGTTTACAATTAATAAACATCACTTTGTCTTCATTTGGGACTAAACGTCTGTGAGACGAAGTGGGATAAACACCTCCACTTACTTTTATATGTATACATATTTTCTTTGAATTAAATTTCCCAAACTGGGATGACTATACTTCCCAAAAAGTGACAGACTGATAAAGACCCCCCAACATCAGGCTAGAGAATTCCCCTAGTAAGGTATTGGCCAGGTGGGTACAAGATACTTAGAAAACATTATAAACTGTTGCTCTTGGTTAAATCACAGTTTGTAGAGAAATTCCTGTTGCTGAAGACAGCATGCACATTAAAAGCAGGAACTGGGGTATCTGAGATGGAACTTACCAGAAAGCATTCTCTCTGACACCTGGCTTTCATAATACCAGAACGGGTGCATGCAAATTTAAAAGAAACCAAAAATCCAAACTAAATACATGTCTATGCACTCCAATAAAGACCACCATGGCACTAGAGGTTAAAAATACAACTGTGATGCTCATTCCTTGGCAGTAACTAATATCTCTCAAATGGTGTGTATATCCTTCACAACAAGGCAGAGAGCATGCCTGACACTGAAAACCTAGCCAACCAACCAGAGCAAATGATGTCATGAATCTGGGAAAATAATCTACAAATGCCATTTTCAATCTGGTGTAATTCCTAGCTGCATTCTTATCATTTTTCTTTATATTTGCAGGTAAGTGTAGTTCTCAGCCTTTTTTGCAAAAAATAGACAGTTACAGAAAGTCAGAATCGTGGAGAATCTGTGACTGTATGGTGTTCATCTCCATGTGACACATTTACAATGCAATTTCTGAACATAGGATTCAGAGAGCATTGCTCAAGTGGAATGGGAAATATTTTAATTGCCAGAGACACAGACAGTGTGCTGTGAAATTAAGTATTCTAGAAGTGCCAGAGAAACTCCACCCATTACACTCAACAACATGGCTACCTACACAAAACCAGAACACCAGAGGATCAGTAGACAAGCTGATCTTGAAATGACTATCTCCTGGGGCCTGAAGCCTAGCAAAAGAACTACAGGCAACTAAAAAAGAATGAAATTGGGTGGTATGATTTTCCCCAAGAAAGACACTGTAGTTGTTTACCTAATTCATAGCAGTCAACACATAGCATAATACAAATAAAGTTATTCCATTAATTTGAGAGACAGAAAGAAAATGTACATAAAAATTGATGCACGGTGGAAAAGTAAAAGATAAATAAAATAAAATTTGTATAGAATTTTAGTAGTTTTCCTCAGGGTATTCTGGTCAGCTAAACTAGTCAAAATTCAATATTTTTTCCAGGGAAATAAACAATTAAAACAACTCAGTTTGAAGTGGCCAACAAACTAAATAACTTGCTGTCAATTTTATCTTTCAAACATTTAGTTACTAACATAAAAAGTGAAAGAAATATTAAATAGGCAAATGGACGGCACTAGAAGAAATCGTTCTGAGTGGGATTAACTCAGTCACGAAAAGACAAACATGGTATGTACTCACTCATATATGGATTTCAGACATGGATCAGGGGAGTGCCAGCCTACAATTCCACTGTCAGAGTCTTGGAAACATGTAGGGCCCTAAGAGAGGTATGCATGGTACCTGAGAGAAGGGGAATGGGCAAGATCTCCTGAGCAGATTGAGAGCATAAGGGGAGGGGAGAGGGAGCCAGGTAAAAGAGGTGGGGAGAAGAGGAGGGGAGAGGAGGACATGGGGGAACAGGAAGGTTGAGTTAGGGGAAGAATAGAGGAGAGCAGGATGAGAGATACCATAATAGAGGGAGTCATTATAGGTTTGAGGAGAGATCTGGAACTAGTGAGATTTCTAGACATCTACAAGGATGATACCAGCTGGCAAACTAAGCAATAGTAGAGAGACTACCTTAAACACCCCTCTCTGATAATGAATTCGACTACTTCCTTGTGTGACATCCTAGAACCTTCAACCAATGACTGATGGAAGCAGAGGCAGACATTGTCAGTTAAACACTGAACTAACTCCTCGAACCCAGTGACAAGTGGGAGGACTGATGAGCAAAGGGGTCAAGACTAGGCTGGTTTAACCCACAGAAAGAGCTGAACTGAACAAGGGGGAACTCTTGGACCCCAAACTGATGGCTCGGAAGCCAGCATGGGACTGATCCAGACCCCCGGAATGTCAGTGTCAGTGAGGAGGCCTAGGCAATCTATGGACGTTGGGTAGTACTTCAGTATTGATCCCTAGCATAAAAGTGGACTTTGGGTGCACATCCCACAATGACGGATGCTCTCTCAGCCTGGACTCTTGGGGGAGGGCCTACTTCCTGCTCTGAATGAAATGACAGACTTTTGTTATCCCCCATGGAGGGCCTCACCCTCCCCGGGGAACAGAGTGGGAATTGGATTGGAGGCTAGGGGCATTGGTGAGGGGATGTGGGAGGAGGGGAGGGAGAGGGATCTGAGACTGACATGTGAAGCAACCTTGTTTCTAATTTAAATAAAAAACTAAAAAAAGAAATATTAAATAAATATGTACAAAAATTAAATATGTTCACTAGAAAGTTATAATAGCACTTCCTTTTCTCCTGTACTACCATACATTCACTCATTAATTTAATTTATGATTTTTCCCAATTAACTTTATCAACCTATTAAATCTTATCAGTCTCAAATATAAAATTCCCTTTCAAATTCAATAATTTTACTAGGAACCTGAATATTTATAAAACATAATTATTAATTTCTTAGAAATATTTCAGTTCTAATTTTGTAAGCATTAATTTATAAGCAGATTAAATCAAATTTCTTTTATTATTAAGATAAGGAGTGAAACTGGTTAGTTACAACATATCTCATCTCTAATAAATCATTGCCATTCTTTCAGAGCTTCAGAGTTCGGTTCCTAGTACCTACAGTTAGTGGCTCACTAAAACCTGTGACTCTAGCTTCAGGGAATTTGACAACCTCTTCTGACCTTTATAGGCATCAAGATATATGTGCACATACATACACATATACACATTAAGAAATAGTAAAACAAATATTTTTGAAAAAGCAAAACAAGCGATATTTCAAATACAAACTTTATATATTTAGAAACTGAAATTCTGATAACATATATGTTTAAAAGATCATATATTTTTTCATATCTCTTAAAGCAACAATATGTAATATATTTCTTTCATACTTTGGGTCTTATACACAAAATTTAGAGGTTTCTCATTTTTTGAATAAAGTATAAATTATCAAATAGATTTATTAATACATTTGTGATCCTTGAAAATATTTTTATGCCATACGTATAAGAAAGCAAATGACCTTTCTTTGCCCAAAATATATTTCTTTCACATGCATTTTCACATCTGGTATTTAAACATAGAGGAATATTTCCCTTTATTAAATTCTTCTATTTTATTCTCAAACACACGTATAATTCCTCATTCCTCTCTATTCAAAACAGTTTGGTCTTCCACAAAAAATTTAGCACTGGATATTAATATCCCATGTATGTTGAAGAAAGAATTTTTTTGTATTTGCTTAGTCATATTTCTTATTTGCCTAAAACTTAGCACTCAGTTTACATTTTTAGAGCTGTGACTGTGGAATTTGAGAATAGATCTCTCTCTCTGACTCTTTTGTTTTTATTTTTTTTTAAATACCACAATCACCATGGTGTTTTCTCCAGTGTTATGGAAATTTCCTGTGAAGCATAATAGACAAGTGAAACACTATCATTGTCCCAGGGTGGTACATGGCTCAACATAGCCAGTGAGGACTCACCTGCCAAATTAGAGCTACCAATGCTTGGAAATGTCTTTCTTGACATCCAAACGGCCACAGCTGTTATAGTGACAAATGCCATCAATCCTCAATAGCAATCTCTAAATCTCCAAAGAGTAACATCTGAACAAAGAACAAAAGGATAAAATAAAACAGAAAATGCTTACAATATTGAGGTTAATCTGAAGATTTACACTAGAAGGGGAAAATTCAAATTATTTCATAATTATTTTTCCATCAGGAGCACTGTAGTGTTTAATTTTGACCACTTTCATCACTGTGTTACTTGGCATCCTAAACAAAAGAAATAGAATCTGAACTTGAGGAGTACTTGCACTCCATGCTAAGCAAAACTAACACTTAAGAAAAATGTACAATTCCCTTTTTGATGTATAATATAACCTTGGGGTTGTTTTTAATATCACCTCACTTTTTTGTTCAATCTGACCCTTTATTCAGTAGCATTGTCCTTTGTGTTTTCTCGTCTCTCAGATGGGGGTGAACTAGATTAATGAGTTTGAACTCTACAGATTAATACGCTGTAATAGCAATCAGTTTTCAATTGGTATGATTTCACTATTTCAATTTTCTGAAACCTCTAGGGACTCATACTGACCTAGGGGGATGACAAACAATAAGATTAAGCTAGAACAGTAAAGATCATAATTCTTACAAAATCTTCAGAAATATACGAGTACCAATTTCTTTGGGATTACATGAAAGACAAGCAGAATGATGCCAAAGCAGAAAGACAATTTGTTCTTTTAAGTCTCTTTCAAAGCCTTCTCCCTAAGGCATGCCCTTTAGCTGATATCATGCCCAAGAGACATATGAAGCCAGCAAAATGCTTTCCACAAATGCTCAGAATATTTGCTGAAGTTTGATCAAAGAGACACCTTTTAACACAGCATTGCAATTGCATTGTAAATGAAAATTCATCTAGGAGAATGTTGTTATGACTGTAATAATCTCTGGTAGTATGAGAACTTGGAAAACTTAGAAATGAGTTTCAGAAATGTGGACTGGATTCTGCAGAATAAAATAAAAATGTGCAACAGTAAAATAAATGATTAAAGTATGTCCTATTAATTATTACATGCCACTATAAATATGAAAATATATTAAATTTTTTATAATAGTCATAAAATTTTAGGATGAAAACACTGAAAAAATAAGACTTCTATATGTTTAAGGTATTATAACTATTTTCCTTTCAAGGAGCTTTTCTAAAAATATCTAAATGAAGAATTTCTTGTCTCCTCAATAATTTTATCCAACTGAACACAGCATTTTAAATAGGAAAAAAATAGCCTTTATAGATTAGATGTTGATATCAGGAACAATAGGTATTCTGTGTGTTTAGTAGTATATGAATATGCCACTATTCAACACTTACTGTCTTTATCATCCTCATGGGAAGAACGTATATATGTAAACAAAATTAAGAGACATTTGATTACCTTTTTAACTTACAACATTCTTTATTGTCTTACTTAGGACATGTATTTTAGAAAGCAAAAACAATGTAATCACAGTGTCAATAAAAATTACCTAGCAAATGTTTGGATGGAGGACATCAGGCCAAACACCTCACAACTTTACTATCATAAAACCTGAGTATACAAATGCTCATTATGATAAAAAATGCTCTGAACTGTTGATTGCCAATTTATTAATAAAAGAGATAAAATGTGGCTCCTGGTGGATGATAAATTATAATTCTTGGTTTCTATTGACCATTTCCTGGTCTTTCAGGATACAAACTATTAAAAACAGCACAGGAACACGTGCCTATACTTTACTGTACATTGTAGTGTTCTAGGAGTCTTCAGCTAAGATGAAGAGAAGAAATCAAGCAATATGATTTAATATTTAAGTAATAGGTAATTGGAAATAGAGGCAAGATAAATTGTAGACAAAATTCCATATCATAGAATAAATCAAATATAAGATATAATACCTGAAAGAAATGTAATGTCTTTGGTCTGTATTTTTTCATATAATGATTAGATTGTTAGAAAACATTCATAAAGGAAAATACACAGGCAGGCATAGTCAACCATAATTTCTATCAAACACTACACAAATTATGACATAAAAAGCAATTGTTGACCTATTATGAAATTAATTTAGAAATTCTACATTTTATAAGATTCCAGAAAATAATGTGGACTATATAGGTACAGACAAACGATATGAAAACTTTCCAAGTGTTAAAATGATAGTATCATTTTGAACAATTTCTCTATGGGAAGAAAGATGAACTATAAGGGATGACATTGTGTGATTCCATTTCTGTAATACTTGTGATATTACCAAATTATAGACTTGTGATAGAGATAAATAATTTCTAGCATTTAAAGAGAAATGGTGACAAAAATGGAGCAATAGTTGCTATATGATACTTGAGTAACAGGAAATGGAGAAACCAAAGTGGCACTTCCTAGAAGTTTCATCCCCACTGAATAGATTTTTGAAGCAAAGGGAAGTCCTATTTATTCTACTATTGAAGAAAAATACTCCACAATGTTACTCATCTGTGAACTACAACAATGACTACAACAATGACTGGCCAATCAAATAAGACCCCCTGATACAATAATGTCATGAATATTGGGGAGTAATCAACCACTTTTTCACTGGCTGTTAAGATCTCTCTACAAAACAGAACCCATTGTTCAAATTCTTAATTAGGTCCAAAACTAGTTATTAAGCAAGAACTATAAATGCAATATTTAGTCCATTAACATTTAGCAGATTTAAAGAAAATATCATCTAGCCTATCTTTGTGAGTAGAGTCTTATATGAAGCATATCTTTTATCATAGCTATCTGTCTTCAATTCCATCAAAGACCACGGGAGGATAATATATAAACACTAGAATTAACAGAGACATCTCATTACCTGGAGAGTTACCCAGAGTTCCTCTGCAATGTTGGGGCATCCATCTTCAGCCAATAGGCCATAGTGTGTCTGGAAGACTTCTCAACAAAGTAGGGAACTTTAAACTGTCTGCCTGCATTGGCAGTTTGTTAGTCATTTTTTCTGTATTCTGCAGAAGAGTCTGGCAGACTCTTCCATGAAGCAGGATCCCTGTAGGACTGTTCAAGTTTAGCACTCACTTTCCTGTGGGTCCTGTATGTCCAGTTTATATAACAGTTCAGGCAAGAACAGTTCCTTTCCCAAATGGCTAATCTTGCCATGTTGAAAACAAACTCTATAATGAATTTCTTCGAAGCCTGTCTTCCTCTCAGACGTAATTGATGCTGCTAGGAGCAGACATTTCTCATTGTCGAGAAAAACCCTAAACCAATTTAAATGCCATTTTCTGAAGGTCTTTGAAAGGTTTGAAGACTATCTCTCTCAAATATACCTCTGTTTATCTACAAAACCTAACTAACCTAACTATAAGTTTTGACTACTATAGGTAACTAACTATAATCAGTATAAACACAATACTTAAGCAAGAGGAGAAATATACAAATCACAAAATTGACCTTAAATTTATATTGATAAATGAAAATCCATATCAATACAAAGAATTCATTACTATATCATATTCCTTTTTTCCATTTACAAAGAGATTGACTGTGATCATTACCATTTATAAGCAACCCTGTACAAATGGAAACAAACACTTAAACAATATTTGTGTATTTTGGCATTGTTCATTCCAAACTGCTTCCTACTGGATGGGGGTGCTGTCCATATCACGGGGATCATGGCAAAACACAGAAACCTGGTCAAGTCCTTGTTTTTGTAGTCCATGCGGCTGTGTTGTCCCAGCTGTTTCAGACACTGGACTACCTTGGACATTGCTTCAGAAGTGCCTCCGTCAAACTGTATAAATCTGGAAGGAATCCACAGCTTTTTATTTTCTTTTAAACAAAAATAAAATCTCTTTTCCAAAGTAACATATCCTTATGCTTAAATTTTGAAGTCAAGGCATTTTCAAAAGATTAATTCAGCAGCATTTATAGTCAAGTGTATTTCAGCAGTTGTTACTTCATTAGCAATTTAGCAACTGAAAAACACAGTAGCATACAGTATCCAGGCTCTCTGTGTATTTTCCATCATTACATGGCTTATATTACTCTATGTCTTTTACTTTTATTTATTTATTTTTCTCTGAGACAGGGTTTCTCTCTGGAAATCTTCCTGCTTCTGCCTCTGGAGTGCTGGAATTAGAGGTGTGTGCCACCACACCCAGCTACTTTTTTTTTTCTCCCAGTATCTTGTTTCTTTTATTCTCCAAAGTCTACCTATATTTTACTCCATCTAAATCTGACTTTCCTGTTAAACTTAATGTTTTTCTGGCCATGTGTCTTATATAGGCTAAAGAGCATTACTAAAATTAAAGCAGAAACAGCCACTGGCTTTCCAACATGATGGGCATAAGTTTGCCACTAGCATTGATAGCTGTGCTCCCTCCCTTCATAGTTCTGGCTTGGAGATGTGGTTACTTCTACTGCCAGATGCTGATACATACCATTTAATTGTTAGCAGGGCCTCCTAAAACAGCCTTGCAGTTTTTCCACTTATGCTGAGCCAGGAAGACTCCCTTAAGGGAGCTGCGTGAGTCTCTGCTTGTCTCTAGCAAAACAGAGCCCACCTGAGAAAAATGCTGCTAACCAGAAGCCATGCATCTCTCTGATCTTTTGTTTCTAAAATCCCTTTTAAGTTTTTGTCATTCTACATGGAAATTCATGCAACCACTTCTGACATCATTTGTAACATGTTGTCTTTCCCGCCAGCCGCTTGAACGCTGCTACAGTAATCCACTTGTATCCCGTTGCTGTCTCAGTCCCCAAATAACACACAGGACGCTATATTAATTATAAGCTGTTGGTCGTTTGCTTGGTTTCTTAATGGCTATCTCTGACATAAGTATTTAACCCATAATTGCTAATCTAAGTATTTCTATATGGTCTACTCTTACAGGAGGAAGGGTTTGGCCATGTTACTTCTTCTGCATCCTATATTGTGACTCACTGTGCCTCTCTTTCCCAGAATGCTCCTCCACTCCCAGTCCCACCTATCTTGCTTCCCTATTGGCCAACAGTGCTTTATTACATATACACAGAAGGACTTCTCCCATTGGATCCCCTGTTGGAGGGGGCAAAAGGTATAGGCTTGCTTTGCTTGACAAGCATATCACTAGGGGAGGCCTTGAGAGTATATATTCTTAATCTACTCTCAGTTCTGTCTGCTTTGTGTTTGTGGATGAAAATGCAGTCTCCTAGCACTTTGTTCCTACATCCATGACTACCCACCATTGTAGATTCCCATTCCTCTGAAACTGACAAAATAAACTCTTTCTTTCCAAAGTCATTCTTTGTTTTATGTCACTTTTTGCACTTGACTATTAGACCCATGAACTCACATTGGCTTTGACTGTTGATCCAAGATTTTCTTGGAATCAAAGTACATAAAAATCATGACAAAGATAAGTGAAGGACTTGTGGTGTCTCACTCTTAATTAAAAAATGTATTATAATTGCTGTATGCATTTTCTTGATGGGTGTAGCACCTGACAATCCATCCATCGTGAAATAGATGCTCTCACATCCATGTACACACAGACAATGCAAAGTCAACACAGTGGTTTTAGAAAATACAAAGCACATAACATAACATTGTCATGGGAAAGCTGAGGGATATAAGAAAGAAATTCAAGATCAGAGTATAGGGGATAAGTTTTATCAGAACACATTATGTGCATGCATGAATCTCAATGAAAAGAAGAAATGAATATTATTTCAGTGATTGAGAAATTTATCATTTTGACTTATATATAAAAATACTAACAGGTAACAAATCACAGCTTTATAAAATATTACTGGGGCCCCTGGAGGACCAAGTGACCAGAAGCCTGCTAAGAGAGGCTGCCTGCGCCAGCCTCCACTCAGGGCATAGGGCAGAGGGCAGAGAGCAGAGGGCAGAGGGCAGAGGGCAGAGGGCACAGGACCAGGGCAGAGGGCAGAGGTGGACTCCATGCCCCCTTTCTGTTTCCCACTTCCTTCTGCTCACCCTCTCTGGATTCTCCTGGACTAGGAACTGCAGCAAGCTCGCCTTGCCCCTGGAGGATGGAGCGACCAGAAGCTGTTGAGAGAGCCTGCCTACTCCAGCCCCTACTCAGGACAGAAGGCAGAAGGCAGAGTGTAGAGGGCAGAGCTTCCACCCAGTGGAAGAGGGAGTGCCTGAGACACATCTGCACTCACCATGGGACCCATCAGTGAATTGAGCCTGCTTGCATCCACTGGAAGAGAACCTTAGACCTGTACTCAACAGGAAAGGAAGAGACCCCACCTGTACTCACTGAAAGAAGGGATGGGAAGACTACAATATAAGAACAAATTTAATGACAGAAAAAACAATATGACACCAACAGAGTCTAGGGACTCTACACCAGAAAGATATGAACATCACAACACAGACTAAACAGAAGAGAATAACCTTAAAAACAACTTCATGAAGGTGATGGAGACACTAAAAGAAGAAATGAGAAAATCTTTTAAAGAAATGAAAGAAAAGACAAACAAAAATTACAAGAAACAATTAAAACAGTGCAAGGTTTGAAAGCTGCAATAGAGACAATTAAAAAAATACAGTCTGAAGGAATGCTGGAATTAGAAAAGGTGAGTAAATGATGTGGAACTACAGATACAAGCATAACCAACAAAATACAGGAGTTAGGAGAGAAAAATATCAGGCATTGAAGGTTCACTAGGAGAAATAGATTCATCGACCAAAGAAAATCTTAAATCCAACAAATCCCTAACAGAAAATATCCAGGAAATATAAGACACCATGAAAAGGCCAAATCTAAGAATAATAGGATAGGTGTAGAAGAAGGTGAAGAAACCCAGCTCAAAGGAACAGAAAGCATATTCAACAAAACCATAGAAGAAAACTTCCCCAACCTAATAAAATTACAAGAAGCCTACCAAATAGAGTGGACCACAAAAGGAAGTCCCATCACCACATAATAGGAAAAACCCTGAACATACAGAATAAAGAAAGAATATCAAGAGCAGCAAAGGAAAAAGGCCAAGAAACATACAAAGGCAAACCTATCAAAATCACACCTGACTTCTCCATAGAAAGTCTGAAAGCCAGAAGATCCTGGATAAATATTCTACCAACACCAAGAGAGCATGGATGCCAGCTCAGACTACTATACCCAGCAAAACTTTCAATCATTATAGATGGAAACAAGATATTCCATGACAAAACCAAATTTAAACAATACATATCCACAAATCCAGCCCTACAGAAAGTATTGGAAGGAAAACTTCAATCTAAGGAAGGTAACTAAACTCACAAAAACATATGTAATAGATAATCCAACTTTACCAAAAGACAAAGAAAAAGGTGGTAAATCCACAAACAATAACACCACCAACAAGAAATAAAAACAAACAAGAATTAATACGCAATGGTCCTTAATCTCCCTCAATATTAATGGTCTTAATTTGCCTATAAAAAGACACGGGCTAACAAGAATGGATATGAAGACAGAATCCATCCTTCTGCTGCATACAAGAAACACACCTCAACTTCAAAGACAGATATTACCTCAGGGTAAAGGGTTGGGAATAAGATTTTCCAATCAAATGGATCTAAGAATCAAGCTGGTGTAGCTGTTCTAGTGTCGAACAAATTAGATTTCAAACTAAAATCAATAAAAAGAGATGAATAAGGTCATTTCATATTCATCACAGGAAAAATACATCAGGATTAAGTCTCAGTTCTGAATCTATGCCCCAAATATAAGGGTGCCCACATTCGTAAAAGAAACATTACTAAAACTCAAATTGCATATAAGACCTCACACAGTTATAGTGGGAGTCTTCAACACCCCACTCTCACCACTAGACAGGACCACCAAACAGAAACTGAACAAAAAAACAAAGGAACTAACAGAAGTTTTGACATCTTAGAGGTGATGGCTATTATGGATGTACCTGCACAAATAAAAACTGACAATGCTCCATTATATGTCTCCAGCAAATTGGAACAGTTTTTCAAATATTATAACATAAAACTTGTAATTGGTATACCTTACAATCCTACATGACAAGGAGTGGTTGAGAGATTTAAAGGCACCGTAAAAAGAAATGCTTCATAAACAGGCAGGGGAACAAAGACCCCCAAACAGACTGCATAATGTTGTACTAACATTGAACTTTCTTAACGCTAATGAAAAAGGACAAACAGCTGTAGAAAGGCACTGGGCTATAGAAAACACTTCTGAACTAAAACAACCCGTGTATCTCAAGGATGTTATGACCTCAGTCTGGAAACCAGGATATGTTTTACATTGGGGAAGGGGTTTTGCCTTTATTTCCACAGGAGAAGAAAAACTTTGATTTCCATCAAAATTAATCAAGATTCGATCCAAACAGAAGAAACCTCAGGAGGAGGAAATATGACAGCTCATCTAAAAGGTAGCATTCTATTATGTGTAAGGAGACTTCATAAAAGGAAAAAAAGTATTTTTCTTTTGTCTTCACAGGAAAAGTCATCTCCAAACAGCAAAAAAACAAAATACTGGATGTATGAATACTTGAAGAAGAGAGGATAGCTACTCAAAGGACCATCAAACAAACAATAATCCACTGTATGTTATTAATGTTTAACTCTCTCTATGTTGTTCTTATAATATCCATTTCTCCTTGCTTCTTAATATTCTTTAGTCCCAAGTCATGCAACTGAAGCTGGCTTTGGAGTTGTAGTGACTCTCCTCCTCTAAATCCAAGCATATTGTTAAAATAAGATTCAGAATTTCTGGCCAGGCAGTGGTGGCACATGCTTTTAATCTCAGCACTTGGGAGGCAGAGGCAGGCAGATCTCTGTGAGTTCGAGGCCAGGCTGGACCGACAGCCTCCAAAGCAATACAGAGAAACCCTGTCTCGTAAATACCAAAAAAAAAAAATTCAGAATCTCTGTATTATATCAAAGAGCCATTGATATAAGACAGAAGAAAACAAAACTAGGGACTGTCATCTGTTAGTATTCGTATGCTTTTCTGAAAGTCTAATCTCTTTCATGTTTACTATCTTCCTTATTGTTACCTTTCCCAGTATGCATACATACAAAAGTTGAAAATTTCTCTGTTAACATTAATGTTTGAGTTTTCCAGAGAACAAGGAATTTTTTGACAGCAATCTTCCAGCACTTTAGAAAGAAGATGGGACCCCACTTCATCAACTCCACCTGATTCGACTTGATGCATCTGAACTGCTCCACATCATCGACTCCACCTGACTAGTACCATCCTGAAACCGATTTGGAACTACATAGCTTGACACAACTCTGAACCAATGAACTGATATGGTGCACCTTCTACAATCTGGCCAGAGCGGATGGGATAAAAACGGAAGTAGTAGAGCCACGTCAAAGCGGACGGAGTAAAAGTGAAACAAAGGGTTGTATGGATTATTTTTTTTCTTGGCCCTTTTGGGTGTTATTCAATTTTATTTTTTGGGTTTTCTTTTCACTGTTTGTTGCAAGGATTGTACTAGGGCAGATCGGTCTGAAAATCAATCTTATTAAAGCATGGGTAATTCCACATCCCACCCAATTTTTCTGGCACTCAACGAGTTGCTGCGATCAAAGAATCTTAGACTAAAAAAGGGACCGCGACAAGAGCGGGGTAAAAAAGGGACTGCGACAAAAGCGGTTGGTTTGCTCTTCTCTGTAGGTAAAGAGAGAGCGGGACAAATGGTTCGTGGAGCAGTGAACTGAAAGTAAAAGCTAAAAAAGTAAAAAACATTGTTAGTTTCACTATGGGCGCTTCTCAGTCGCAGCCAACTTTTTTTTGGCTCTGAATGAGCTGCTTTGTTCTAAGAATTTAAGATTTTTAGAAGTTAGGGAGAGATCTTGATTTTGCATGGGACCGAGGAACAATATGGAAAATACACAAAAAGTCTGGATACTGTATGCTATTGTGTTTTTCAATTTTTTGATTGCTCAGGAAAAATCCACTCTCTCCTAATGGGGACTGAAGAACTACAAACACACTCTTTAGAGCAACACAACATTAAACACACTAGCTGCTCCATAGTCATTCCACTGCTTTGAAATCTTGGAACCATGGGTGTCGATCGATACCCACAGAAAAGGTGGGACCTCACTGTGGATGTCCCAAAAGAAGCCACTGCTTTCCTAGGTCCTCCTTGAGTGGAAGCCTGGCTCATGGGTCCTCTGAAGTCACGACAGGAAGAGATGTGCTATGTAGCTACGTGGGCAGGAGAAGAAATAGAAACAAATTCCCGGAGGATGTTTTTGGCCACTTCAATGTTGTTGTGGGCAATGACCAAAGCTTTCTGAATGTCCTGGTAGGAGTACCCCTGACTCATGAGACTCTCAATCTCACTCGAGAGCTGTGGTGAGGGGGCCGTGGAAGCAGGGTTAACAGTGGCACCTCCACCTTGACAGCTACTTGCTTTTGGTTCAGAGTTGATTCTCCGAGGGAATGGTTTAGGGGGCCGCTCAGGAACTTGGGAACTCTCATTGAAGTTTGTTGTAGGATCACCATCCAGAGATAACCAGCCAAAGGAGGAGCTGGCATTAGAGATGTCGGACAGAGTCCGGCGAGCCAGTACAGCCGGCACAGGTGGCTTAGGCACATCGTAGCCATCATCCTCGTTTTCTGATTCCTTAGGGCCTGTGCTGGTGTGGGCTGTAGCCAAATTCCCTTCCCCTAAGGTACTGTTTTTCGTTACAGATAGTGCTTGGGACTGAACCTGGGTCCTCTGAAAGGACAATGGCTCTTAGTAGCAAAGATGTTAACACTGGAAAGAAAGTGTAATCTTAGTGGGTCATTTCTGTCTGATCATTAATCAATGCATAGATTTAGTGCAGGAACAGATTGATACTCTGTGGCAGTTAGCCCAACTGGGATGTGAATGGAGAATGGCTGGACTATGTGTTACATCGGTACAATATAAAAATTTCACTCATGCAGCTAACCTGTCTAAAAGATTGTCTCAGTTTTTGTTACAGAATTGGACGTCTGATTTTGAAGACATCATGAGAGAACTCCGGATGGCTATTGTGCATGTGAATTCCACTCGAGTTGACCTGTCCCTTGCTGACGGCCTGACGTCCTGGTTAAACTCCGCCATGGATCACCTAAAGGAGAGGGTGGGAATAGGGTCCCTACTTGACCTGATGGCCATAGCCTCCCTGGTATGCCTGTGGTGCTTCTGTAATGTTCAGTCTAATCAGCGCCATAATGCAATGACGGTCATGCAGGCATTCGCGGCCATTAAAGAAGGACAGTCCCCTTCGGCCTGGTTGGCCGCCATTAAACATTAATTTCCTTGGTTGGGGTGCAAGGCTAAGTACTGCACGAGGGTTTGCTTGTGAGCAGTTAAACTACCCTCGGAAGACAAGCCCGATTGCATGAAGGTTGTACCCGAGATCCTTCCCCTGGGAAAATAGGTACAGGATGGGTCTGGGTCACCGCAGGCGTAGAGTCTGTGGGTGTCACCAGCACATTATCCCAGGTCTGCACACCAGGGATCGGGCCTCTATCTTCACCCACCTTTGTTATTATATAAAAACAAAAAGGGGGAACTGTGGAGAGCTGTGCCACACCGCGCCTTAAAGATGGCGCTGGCTTCTGCCTTCCACCATCCCAATGGTGAGTGCTCTCGGTAACAAACAACTCATTTGGTGTGTTCCTATCCCGCCAGGGTCACACCATTGTCATCAGATTGCTTATGCATGCTGGTGAGCCTACGGCTTGTGCACATGTGGCTGCTCAGGGTTGGCTGGCCTCAGCTATTTAGGGAGCAGGAGGGGTTTCTCCCGCGGCTGCCTCCACATTGTTCATCAAGGTCCTGAATAAACTGCTTGTGAGAAGGATTCCTGAGTTGCGTCTTCCTTGTTGGTCGAGGTGGTCGTGACAAGACCAATGATTCTTTGCAATGAACATTAGCAAGTAAAGATGTATCGACCAAGGTATATATGACGAGACTTGTTGGGTCACATTGCAGTTTTCATGATGAGATTTTAAATCCCTGTAACATGAGGTTTTCTGGCCTGGCTGGTCTCACCGCCCTTCTCTGCCCCAAAGAAACACATGGACACTATATTAGTGAAAATTTATTGGCCAATGAATTGGACTTCTTATTCTTAACCCATAACTACTAATTCTGTATTTCCCCGTGGTATTAGCTTACTAGACATGTAACTCCTTTGCCTGTTACATGATGGCAGCTGGCTCAGCATCTCTACAGAGAAGAAAAGAGCAAGACTTCCTCTCTGGCCCTGCTTATACTCTGGTTCTGCCCAGCTATGTCACTTCCTACCTGTTTATACAGACCTCCAGACCTCTATGATTAGCTAGTGGCAGTTTCTGCCCAGTTAAGTCACTTCCTGGGATCACATGGCAACTTTTCTCTGCCTCTACTTTCCACAATCCTCCTTGTCTCCTAGTCCTACCTATCATCCTGCCTGGCCAATCAATATTTTACATCAACCAATAAGACAAACATATACAAAGAAGAACATCCCCCATCAAATTCCTTCCCTTTAAATTTTTTTTCTCATTTTATTTCATTCATTTTTTCTCTTGAATTTTGTTATGGGTGGGAAGCAGGGGCAGAGGGCAGATTTGGAGGGATGAATGGTGTCAAGACACCTGATGTGAAAAACATATAGGATAAATAAATAAATTTTATTGTAAAGAAATAAAAGTCTCTCTGTGATCATTTGTAAGCTGGAGGACCAAAAAAAATCTGACTATAGTATTGTCCCCTTTTTCATTTCTAATTTTGTTATTTTGGACATTCTTGCTCCTTTTATTTAATGTAACTAAGGGTTTGCCCATCTTACTGATTTTCTTACAGGACCAACTCCTTGTTTCTTAATTCTTTGTATTATTTTTTGTTGTGTAAAAAACAAATAAATAAAAGACCCAGAGACTGATATTGGGGTTCACATTTCAAGCTGCATATCAGAAAAACAAAGCAAGTAGCCACTAGCTCTCACCTCTGGCTCAGGTTGAAAAGTCTGATCCATGCATGAGCTCTTCATCATTTCTCACACTGCTGTCTCTCTTCACAGTGACTGGAGAAAAAAATGGATCTCTGAGACCTTGCTTCTGTCTTATATGCATACATCCTTAATGTTGGGATTAAAGGTGTGAGCTATAATTCCCTTTTAGACTCTTGTGTAGATATGGGTGGCCTTGGACTCACAGAGATTTGTCTGTCTCTTAACCCTGTGTCCTAGAATTAAAGGTGTGTACCACCACCTCTTAGCTTCTGGATGCTGGGATTAAAGCTGTGTGCCTGGCTTCTAGGGCTTCTGGCTGATTTTGTTTTCTGAATCCTCAGTCATGCTTTAATAAATCATAAATAATCTACCATTACAGTTGTGTATTGTTTCTATTTTGCTGATTTTAGCCCTGAGTTTGGTATTTTTTTCTTACCAGTTTACTCTGCTTGGATGTAATTTATTCTTTTTGTTTTGGAGTTTTCAGGTGGTCTGCTACATAGCCAGGGATGATAATAGGAGTCTGATTTTCTAGGACTGTAGGCAGTGTTAAGTTCTGTAGTTAGCCCATCTGCTTCCCTGCTTAGAATGAAAAGCTGTTTTATTAGAAGAGGGGAAAATCCTGAGGCTCAGGTTTTCTCTTAAAATGATTGCAAGTACCTGTTTTTCAGTAGGTTTTAAGATGAAATGTTGGGGAAATTATACTGAAAAACTAGAAAAGCAATTGATCTGCCAAAATTGTTTTAGCTAAAAATCACTAAAGATAAATCTGTTTTTCATTTTCTTCATTTCTAAAGGCACAATATTGAACAGTAAAAAGAAATAAATTAATAAATCATAACATAAAAGGTCTCTTTTAACTTCTAAATTTTTAAAGAAAAACACTAAGTAACACCTTGTTCATGGGAAAGAAGAAACTTCAGTATTGATTGAGAGGTATATGATACTTTTTAAACTGGAAGCATACTTCTGGAAGAACATTTCAGCAGGACTGGTACATAAATAGTGGTTTTTTTTTTAGTGTAGCCATGACACAATACTTATGAATGAGAAGACAAGAAAGTAAAAGTGAATAGAAAGTTTATCTATGGAATTCGAGAATAGACCTAGTTAAACTGTAAAAGCTGCCCATACCTGTTCTCTTCTTTATAATGGAGATGGCTAAGTGGTACCTCACAGATGTCTGCCCTTGGCTGAGGTGGCTCTCTGCAGATGTACACTCTGCACTCAACAGAAACAGATAATTTCTTCCAATGGAGATCTTGCTAGTCCACCTTCAGTTTTAAAGTAGTGTGTTTTATATATATTTTCAAAGACTGAAAGTTGATGCAAAATTTGACCCTGATTTTGGAGTCTTTGACAAAGTGAGTTTCTATTCACAATGTATAAGATCACCACGGTGTAAATGCAGTGTTTGGAGCAAGGAAAAGCTCACCATAGATTATAAAATATTGTGCATACAAGTAACAGAAAGGAGAAAGCAGATCATGTAATCTATTAAAGGATGCATGTTGAAGAGGACCCATAGGATCGAATATGGCAGAGAGAAGAAAATGTTCCTTCAGGGATGACAAAAGAGGAAAAATTAACATTGCTGGAAGAATTAAAATATTCTCTGGCTTCCTCATGTCGTAGCTTCACATACAATAAAAACATTTGGTTTGTTGTTTGTACCATGTACCATTTGGTATTCTCAGAACCACTAAACAGGATGTTTAATGTCCAGTTTCAGAAGTCTATGTGTCATGACTTGGAATGCATTAAGTATATCATACAACTCAAAAGACTCCTAGCTAGTAAGACATCTGGGATTTGAAACCAATATTTTTGCTCTGATTTACTGATCCTCTGGCTTTATAACACCCACTAGTCTTACACATGCTGACAACAAACAGCATCCTTCATTTATATATTTCAGATTGAATGGAATCACTCTATTTAATTTTCTAAAAAGTGAGTTACTCTTTCATTTGCTTACAGAGAGCAGCAGAGTATAAATAACTATCAGGACAATTTTAACAGCAGCATGCTCAGTTTAATAAGCATGTATATGCTAGGCACAGTGGAGATATCATCTTCAATACCATCAATAATGACTAAGAATGAATGTTGTTAACTCTTACTGTATAAGAAGAGAATACAAACTGGACATGATAACCTAGATAGACAAGAGAGTAAAAACAAACACAGAAGAGAAAATTCAAAAGTTAAAACAGGAAAGTTATTAAGGCTTTTATAATATATATGTACATATATATTAATATAAGTCTTCAGAAATTTTTCAGATAGTAAATGCATAAAAATGTTGAGAAATTCAGTATATAATGGTGAAACTTGTTTATCAAATATGAATTATTTTCTTTTCAGTGAGTATATATGAGCTATTTAAATTTACATAAATTTTGGTATTTTATAGTTGCATATTATTATTTAAAAATTGTAATAAAATATGGACCATAAAATTTTCCTTGTATTAATATTTGCCATACTCCTGAAAGGCTCTTCTTTCCTAAAAATACAAATGACATTTTACCTAACCAATTTTAAGAAATGCCATTGAATAAAATTTTGCTTTTTCTAGAGTGTATACACTCAGCCTATATGTCTGAACTTTTGAGAACTAGATGCAGATAAAGACATTCCTCAGGGAATATGATTATGTATATAAAAACATGTATTTGTAAAATCATGGAAAACAGATATAAAGAAGATATTGTGTCTGTGCATGTATTCATTTATGTATGAGTGTTTTAAGGTGACTATATATTTGTGCGTTTGCATGTCAGTGTAGATGGAAACCATAGAAAAGTATATATTTTGTCTCTTGTGCACCATCTGCATTAGTCTAACTTTATCTCCTTTTTATTTTAGTCTTAAGAATTGTCTTGAGTCTTTGGGATGCTACTGGTTAAAACATAGCCAAGGAGGAAAAAGTTGGATTGTCAATTAGTCACCTAGGGAAACAGGTATATAAAGCCTAGAGTTTTGTGTATGTTGGGAACAGTGTGTATTAAAATGATTGACTGGAATTTTTTTTCAGACAGAGTCCTTATTTGCTTGCATTATACCAAATAGACTAAGATAAGCTCTCTAAGGTGTTAGATCTAGGCATTCTTCTGTGTTCTCCCTAGAACTGGGGTTTCGAGCATAATCTACAATACCCTTAGAACTGTTTTTCATTGATTTATAATCAGTATATGTGTTAGAGGTAAACAGAAGTTTCTTCCATGCCTGCCAGTTCCCAAATAACTACTCAGAGACTTATATTGATAGCTCAGGTTATTATTAACTATCTCTTACTTTTAAACTACCCCATTTCTATAAATCTATGTATAACCATGTGACTGTTGGCTTTACCTATCTTTTAGCATTTTGCTTCTCTGGAAGCTGGCTGGCATCTCCCCTGACTCTGCCCTTCTTCCCTTCCTTATCTTGTTTGGCTATTTGCCAGTCAGCTTCTTTATTAAACCAATTAGAGCATAGTTTACATAGTATGGGTGGCTATTCCACAGCAGTTAGGTACCTTTATGACATTTTCAAAAAATATTTGTTTTTATTTTTCTCCACCTCCCCATCTCTAGCTCTCTCTTGCTGGCCCTGTCCTCCTGTAATCAAACCACAATTCAAGGACCCAATGTACAGGAATTTTTCCAACTTTTAAGTGTATCTGTCCAAAAATTCATTCTGACCTTTTGTGTAAACAACACAGGATGAGCATTTCAAGGACCCACACAAACGGACAAGTCACATTTGGATAAATACCCACTGATCATCTGGTCTTCTTAAGCTTATGTTTTTACTGGATATCAATGATGATAATGTAAGTTTTCAGAAAATTCAAGGTAATTGCTATTAGAACATCCAAATCATGATAATCTTATTTTCACCAACATATACTTTCCTGATATCTAGTTTCTTGTGTTCTTCATATATTTTGGGTACTGACCCTCGATTAGATGTAGTGTTCATAAAAATCTTCTTTCATTGTGTAGTCTAACACTTTGTAATGATAGTGTCATTGACATTACAGAAACTTATCTATTTGGTGATGTACTGTTTATGAACTGTTTATCTTAGTTGCTTTGCCAATGGTGTTCTATTAAGAAAGACTTTTGCCATTGAGTTTAAGGTTATTCCCACTTTCTACTCTATCAAGTTCTGTTTTTCCTATTTTATGTTGAGGTTATTGATCCATTTAGAATTAATTTTTGTGCAGTGTGATAAGTATGGATCTATTTTGATTCTTCTACATCAAGTTTGACCAACACCATTTGTTGAGAATGCTGTTTTATTTCCAGTATGTATTTTTGGATGTTTTATCAAAAATAAGATGTTCTGAAGAATGGGTAAAGAAAATGTGGTGCATTTACACAATGGAGTATTGCACAAAAAATGACATATTGAAATTTGCAAGCAGATGGATGGAATTAGATGAAACCATCCTGAGTGTGGTAACTCAGACACAGAAAACAAACATAGTATGTGCTCACTCGAAAGTGAATATTAGACATAAAGCAAATGATAGCATGCCTACAATCCACAACTCTGAGAAGATAGGAAACAAAGAAGACCTCTAAGAGAGATATACATGCATTCCATTTATTTTTACTTTTAATAATTATTTTTATTTCATTTAAAGTAAATTATGCAATGTGATATCTTACAGTTAACCTTTGATAGTGAAACACAAATTATTATTTTAGGGAAAAGCTATTCTTTAAAAGTAGTAAAAATATGATCTAGGATAATGATTAAGATGTATAAATCAGAGGATTATATAATTATCAAGTATTGCATACATTGCACAGTCAAATGTATTATAGTCTTATTTAACTGCAAAGTCACTGGTAATGTTGCTGGAATGATTTAATAGCCAAGAGATACTACCTCTAAGAGATTAGTGGGTGTTACAAACTTTATAGATTCACTATAATTTTATGAGCATGCAATGGTTTATTTAGTATGAAATTTATTGAAATGACCATATGATGTTTACATAAATAGGTAGATGACTGGACATATTTTTATTTTAGTTTTGATAGTGGAAAATTCACAGTAAAATGCTATACAAAAATTCAGATAGAGTTTAATTAATCATTTTTCTGTTACATAAATCATATCATAAATCATGTCATATCATTCATATAATCATTAATTGTGTGACATAATTTATTAAAGACTAATCTGTCTACATTTCAAATGCATGACAATTACGGAAATATACTTGGATTATATTCATATATGTTTATACTTCAAAATTTAAAATTTAATAAAACTTAATTATGTTGATTTGCCATTTATAAGTTAAAGTTGTCAGACAAAATTATATAATTTGTTTGGGTAAAGTTATATTGACATGAAGCCATCTTCGTAAAATAACAGAATCATTTTATTTATTGAAAACTGATATGTGATGCCTGTCTAACCCTAATTCCCAGACCCTCAGCAAATATTGACTTTAATATCTCCATAATTTTACCACTGCTTAATATTATATCATAGAATTATACAATATATCGCATTCTCACATTGACTTCTTTCTCACATTTATGGATGGGCATTCTTCTGTATCAGATATAATTTTTCAATTAATTTTAATTTTTAATAATATACCATTGTCCCATTATACTAAAATCTATCTAGTTATGTAAGAAAGGGCATTTCAACTCTTCCAAGTCTGGGAAACAAAGTTAGCATAAATATCCACATGTAGGTTTTCATTAATGTAAAGGTTTTTATTGATTTGGGTAAATACAGAGTATGATTGTTATTTACTAAGTTTTTTAAGTATGTTTAACTTTGTAAGTATACAGAAACTATCTTCTCATAGTACTTTCTATTTCCTGTATGAAATCTGTGCTTCTGTTGATTTGTAATTGACTGTGATTCAGTTTGTAGACTTAGGTCACCATTCTAGTAGATGTTTTATGGTTGACCCTTGTTCTTTGGTGTTCTATAAAATATGTCCTCTATTTAGTAATGTATAAAAACCAGAAATGTATTTTCCACCATTTTACAGTCTGTATTTTCCAGGATTGAAGGGCTAAAGAAGTAGGTGCCTGAGGAAGAATCATTTTTTGTTTCATTTTCCCAATAGGTATCTTGTGGTAATATATAGTTTATTATCTAAGAAAACACTGAAGATCAGTGGCAAAGCCAGCCACAACAGACAGCCATAGAAGCTGGGCAGTGGTGGCATACACCTTTAATCCAAGGACTCAGAAGACAGAGGCAGATGAATCTCTGTGAGTTCAAGTCCACCCAGGATTAAATCATTCTAAAAGAGTAATAGAGCAAACTCCCTTCATCCCAGCACTAGAGAAGTCTTTAAGGAAAAAGCTCTTATATATTTGATTGTGAGCCAAGCCTTTAAACGACTGAGCCATCTCTCTGGGGGGAGCAGGGAGGAGGGGAGGGGAAAAGGAGATGGGAACAAGAGAGGGGTAGAAGAGGAGGGGAGAGGAGGACTAGGGGTGGGGAGGAACAGGAAGGTTGAGCCAGGGCAAGAATAGACCAGAGAAGAATGAGAGATATCATAATAGAGGGAGCCATTATAAGTTAGAGGAGAGATCTGGCACTAGTGATACCTTCACAGATCTACAAGAATGACACCAACTGGCAGTAAGGCTACCTTAAATGCCCTCCCCTGATAGCGAGATTGATGACTACCTTATATGCCATCCTAGAACATTCATCCAGTGGCTGACAGAAGCAGAGGCAGACATCCACAGATTACAAACTGAACTGAATTCCTGGAGCCCAGCTGCAAAGAGGAGTGATGAGCAAAGGAATAGAGACGAGGCTGGCGAAACCCACAGAGGCTGCTGACCTAAATAAGGGGAACGCATGGACCCCAGGCTGATGACTGAGAGTAGCATGGGACTGCTCCAGACACCCCTGGTCTGAACATGAGTATCAGAGAAGAGGCCTTGGCAATCTATGGGACCTTGGAGAGTACATCAGTATTTATTCCTGGTATATAATTAAACTCTGGGAGCCCATTTCACATGGAGGGGATGCTTTCTCAGCCTGGACACATGGGAGAGGACCTAGGCCATGCCCGGGATTATATAATAGACTCTGAAAATCCCTCATGGAGGAGAGGGAAGATGGAGTGGGGTGGTGGGTTGGGAGGAATGGGAGGCTGGGGGAGGGGGGAGAGGGAACTGAGAGTAACATGTGTAAAAATTAAATAAAAAATTTTAAATACTTTTACAAAAGAAAGAAGCAAAGGGTCTCATGATCATTAGTCTCCATCCACGGTGAGGACAGGAAGTGATTTAGTTTCCAGATACAGGGAAGGCAGGATCTCCATTTCAGCCTTGGTAGAAGTAGAGATCGTGGCTGGCTAATTTGCTTTTCTTACTTTCAGCTTGAACCCCAACGTCTTTTTTTGCCTGTTTATTATTTGTTTTATAGTATCTGTATTGTAAAATAAGCAGGTCAACTCTGTGGGCCTCAGAGAAATGCTGTTCTATCTTTTTGACAATTCTACCTTCCTAGCCTGATCATTTCCCAACTTTTCTGTTTCCATTTTCACCTGGAGGTTCACACGTCGCTCTTGTGTACACAGGTGTAGTACCATGTTATAATAAGGAATACAAACTTATTTTGTCACTTTTCTAGAGGCCAGGAAATGCAGGTAAACAATCAGGGTACTAACAGTTTTTGTTACTCCTGGGGGTGATTCCAAGACAGAATTGAATGCAATGTTTTGCAAAGATGAGGAACACTGCCCTCACAAGGTGGATTGTAGAGGTGTAAGAAAATAGAACCCTTTTAGATGCCTTTTGTCTTGGTTACAAGGTAGAAAACATCATGGCCTAGTGGTCTCAGAAGGCCTTCTCTCAACACCATGACGTTGCCTATTACTTTTCAAGAAGCAAATTCAGGAAGGGCACTTAAGTGTCAGTAGATTTCAGTACGCAAATATAGCAGAACATAAGGATTTAAGACAAGACATGGTTCCTTTTTTCTCAGTGTGGTGTTTAATTTATGACAGTAATCACAAATGACTTTTTACTACAAAGCAAGTTTTCTTGATACATTTTTTGCAGATTTATTTATTTATTTATGATTTTAGGAAGTTTTTTATTTTTTCTCTTCCTTTTTTTATATATGTAAGTAAAAAACAATTTTGTTTCACATGTCAATCCCAGCTCCCTCTCCCTCTGCTTCTCCCCATCCCTCCCCATCAGACCCCCCAGTCCCCAACCCAGTCTTCACTCTGATCCTCCGGAAGGGTGAGGTCCTGCATTGTGGATCCCCAGAGTCTGTCATGTCATCCAGGGAAGGGTCTTAAACCTCCTTCAAGAGTCTAGACTGGGACAGCATCCCTCATTTTGGGATGGGCACTAAAAGTCTATTTGTACACCAGGGATAAATACTGCACAAGGCTCTATAGATTACCTAGGCCTCCTCACTGACACACACAGTCCTATGCTTCCCACACAGCTATCAATCTGGGGTCCAAGAGCTCACCCTTGTTCAGGTCAACTGTTTCTGTGGGTTAAACCAACCCAGTCTTAACTCTTTTGCCCTTCAATACTCCCTTTCTGACACTGGATTCTGGGAGTTTAGTTCAGTGTTTATCTTTGGGTATCTGCCCCTGCTTTCATCAGCCACTGGATGAGGGTTCTGTTTCACAGACTCTCTGGCAATGGGATTGTATTCTGGTACTCCCCTGATTCATGTCTAAAATCCATAAATGAATGAGTACATACCATATTTCTCTTTTTGTGGCTGGGTTACCTCTCTGAGAATAGTTTCTTCTAGTGCCATCTATTTGCCTGCAAATGTCAAGATTCCATTGTTTTTTTCCCACTGAATAGTACTCCATTGTGTAAATGTACCACATTTTCTATATTCACTCTTCAGTTGATGGGCATCTTAGTTGCTTCCAGGTTCTGGCTATTACAAATAATGCTGCTATGAACATAGTGAAGCAGACATCCTAATGGGCATCTTTTGGGTATATGCCTAAGAGTGGAATTGTTGGGTTTTGTGGTAGACTAAATTCCATTTTCCTGAGGAATCTCCATACTGATTTCCAAAGTGGCTGTCCGAGTTGGCACTCCCACCAGCAATGAAGGAGTGTTCCTCTTCCTCCACATCCTCTCCAGCATAAACTGTCTGACAGGAGTAAGATGGTGTCTCAGAGTTGTTTTTATTTGCATTTCCCTGATGGCAAAGGATGTTGAACACTTTTTCAAGTGTCTATCAGTCATTTTAGACTCCCATACTGAGAATTCTCTATTTAGTTCTGTACCCCACTTTTTGACTTCATCCTTTGGTGTTTTGGAAACTTACTTCTTGAGTTCTTTGTAAAATTTGGAGATCAGCCCTCTATCTGATGTGAGGTTAGTGAATATTTTTTCCCATTCTGTGGGCTGCCTTTTTGTATGGCTGACTGTGTCCTTTGCCTTACAGAAGCTTCTCAGTTTCAGGAGGTCCCATTTATTAATTGTCGATCTAATGTCTGTGCTACTAGAGTTATGTCAGGAAGTAGTCTCCTGCACCAACTCGCTCAAGGGTGCCTCCACTTTCTCTTCTAACAGGTTCAGTGTGGGTGGATATATGTTGAGGTCTTTGATACACTGATACATTTTTAAGCAGTTATTTTACACTGAGTTCTTCTTCAGATTTTGAGGTAGGTTAGCATACAGCACTGGGAACCTACAACTAATGTACAAGTATACTAAATATTGGTTGTTATCAAATAAATGTGCATCATTCTAGAAAACAGCAAAACAAATACAAGAGCATCATGCTAAAACTAGCTTATGGTCCATCAGTGTAAAACATTGTTTCCTTACATTTATGAGAACAATTCATGTAATTTATAGACTTTTAGAGTCAATTCTTTGTTACCAAATAACCTTTTGCTAGTTATTGCCAGTGCCTTTTACAAAATAAAATAAACTCACATTTTAATAATATCACAAGGGCAAACACATCTCTACATCTACTTCAAATGAAGGCCATAGGACATTTAACTATAATGTAAATGGATTAACATTAAAGACGATGATAACTATCACTTCGTTTGAGCTACAATGGTTAAAATAAAACAGGAAAACATGCTTTATAAAAGCATGAACACAGTTTTAAAAATCCTTCCTATTTGGTGCTGCAGGAAACATAAATTATATACTTCGCAACCAGCTGTAATGGTAGGCATAGGCAGCTGGTCTAATTTACTGTACAGTACTATTGTACATATTGTTTGATGCACAAATTACTTATAATTTCTAGAAGTGCATCTTTGCAGTTTGATATTTTTAAGCAGCACTCCAGAAACTTGAGGACTTGTTGACTTTTAGAGAGGCTAATTCTGAAAAGACTTTACTTTGCCAGCATGTTTTCCAACATCATTGCCTACAGTCCTCCATTTTGTATGCCTCAAAAGCATGATGTTTCCAGAGACTTCAGGAAAGAGTTTAGGAAATTTTTCATGATTTTTATCTTTTAAATATTTTTATGTATGTATGGGGTGTGTATATGTATGTAGTATGTATGTGTGTGTTTGCATATTTGTATAGGTGTGAGTGCTTGTGTGTGAGGTTGAGTGTATGGAATATTGGAGAAAACCTCTGATATCAGACCTTACCTTCTATCATGTTTAGGGAAAGGACTTTTGTTTGAACATGGAAACCCCAGGCCAGCTGACGTACAGGCTTCCAAATTCTCCAGTCTCTGCCTCACATTTTCTCTTGAGTATGGTGAGATTAAAGATGAATCTCTATGTGGGGTGTGGTAATCTGTTTTCAGGTCCCCGTACACTGAAACACTGTATCAGTCTCCCCCTCCTGTTTTAATGTTTGAAGATAAATGTTTTCATTGCATCTACTAAATTATGTCAAGTGTATTTAAAAAGCATTTGAAATGTAGTACAAATTTATCTGTTAAAAAGTTTACCTTTCTCAAGTCACAGAGAGGAAAATACACAAAGAGATAAAAACGTAAAGATTACATGGACACTTCAGATTATTAAAGGGACTCTGAATATTTTCCTACATAGCTGAGAATGTTTTCATATGTGTCACTGTGAGAATCAAGATTCTATTATCTGGCTTTACCACGTTTTGCCCAGGCTGCAAACTGTAGTCCTAAAGTCCTACCCAGACTACAGTCCCTGTGTAGCTGCTGTTTCCACACAGGTGATCTGTCTGAATTTATTCTGTTCTTCTTCAGTGAATGCCACAGGTATTTGTGGCTATAAACTAGGCACTGTGGAGTTTACCCATGCCAAGTGCTCCTGAGGCAGAGAAAAGGCAGTTTGAAGCCAGGTTGGGATACACAGCAACTTACATCTAGGCTAACTGATAACATGCTCAAACAAACAAACAAATGCATAAATATTTTCAAAACTGGCACTGTATAAACAGTTATTGATGGTTTCTTTCCATATAATTTCATTCAGGTTATAACACTAAGTGAATTTGTATTAAAAGTATCACATGTAAGTGAACATTAATTCACCACAACACTGTATGCTATCTAAAATCACTGTTTCATTTGGTCCTAAGCAGTTTCCCATTCCCTTCCGTCTTGTACACTCATTACATACCATTATACAGGATTAACACAAATTTTATCTTTGCTATTTTTCAGGAAGATTTCAAATGTATTTTATAAGAATATAATTAGAGCTAACAATATGAAGCAACGTGTCTATGAACTTATTTTTTATTAATGGTTTTTTTATTTATTTTATTTTCCAGTTTAAATTTAGATAAGAAACAAGGTTGCTTCACAAGTCAGTTCCAGGTCCCTCTCCCTTTCCCTCCCCTCCTCCCGTGCCCTACCCCCAACCCCCCATTATCCCCTCATTCCCCCAGTTGTGAATGGTTTCAATTAGTGAATAAGAATTTGATACTTTACATGTTCCTTCATAATTCATAGATTTATGCCTCTGATAAAAACAAAGACATTTCTCTGAATATCCATTCAGCAGACTGGATTGTGTCCACAGCTTCCCAAAAGTGAGGAACAATGAAAACTCAAATTCAGTCAAACACAAACTTTGTTTCTTATTCTTTATATTACTTTCATTTTCAGTATATCAAAAGAGTAAAATTTAACTATTTAATTTAAAAAGGAGAGCAAGGTGGGGAGACATTAATTGATTTCCTGTGCTATTATTACCAAAAGAAATACTGAGCTGTTTAACCAACAGCAGTGTGTTTTCTTACAGTTCCAGAGGTTAAAAATCCTGTGTCAAGGTACAGGTAGGGTTAGCTTTACCTTATACTTCTGTCTTCTGTTTTCCAGGCTTTTCTCCACAACTTAAAATTGTTTTATCTCCGCAACTGGCTTTGCCAAAATTTCTTTTCCCTTTAGGAGTGTCAATCATTTCAAATTAGAAATTATTCCAATGATCTTGTTTAATTTACTTAAGATATGCAATATAATCACAATCTGCAATACTTGTGAATTCTCAAACCTATGGCTGGAGGAAAAATACAATTCATCCTATAATGTATTTCAATCTCTTATCTTCTTTCTCTCTAATTACTATTCACAAACATTATTACCTATTAAATATGCCTCTAATAGTCTAATCCATGATAAGTTTATGTGGATATTTGTGGTGACTATTCTCACCTTGTTACAATGAATTCCCTTCATGGCAGTCCTAATAATATTTCAACAATTCAGATCTGAGCTGTGAGAGAGAGAGAGAGAGCTGAGCTGCCAGATGTCACAGAAGTCCATGAGCTGACTCAAAATTGAAAATCAGGAATTTTAATCACAAACTACTATGGAATAAGCATGAATCTAAGCTGCAAAAATACCACTACCCTGTTCCATTTTATGCTGTAGAATAATATCACAGGTGTGGGGCTGTCATAGTGCTGGTGTAACCCTAGCAAAATGCTCAAATAATTTCATACACTGAGTCCAGTGAATAGAGACAACTAGAAGAATGAATGGAAGACAGAATGGGTGAAAGGTTGGTAGGTGGAGTTAAGAAGAGGAAATCATCTTTAAGATTGCCTCTAATATCTTCTTTTGCACAATGACATAAGAAGAAGATCCCACACAGGTTCACAGATGTATGATTGTTATGTTGGCTAATAATGCACTTAAGAACATGGTTGGCTAGGGGGCATTGGAATTCTGACTGTGACACTTCTGAGCTCCTGCCAGGCATTGCCTATGTTCCCTCTGGTGTATGAGGTTGAAGTATAGGTTGTGCTGGTGCACACTTGGAACTCTAGCACTTGGAAAGCTGTAGTATGGAGATCTTTGCTTCAAGAGAGCTCTATGGTATATAAACCTTATCTAAAAGAAATTGTTGTGTGCATTTCAAGTGTTTTGGGTCTTTTAAATTAATTAATTAATGTAAATATAATTTTGGGATATATTAATTCATAAGCATTTGTTAGCAATCATTACTGATAATCATTAATTTTATGATTTTCTAAGAGCCATACACTAAGAATATATTGAAATTAATTTGATCACCTTATACTTTCAACTTGGAAAGAAATGTAAGCTTTAAGAGGCATTTTATAGAAATGAGGAAAACAGAAGGTTATGGGGCAACAAAAATTACCTTCTTAATGCTTTGCTAAGGTGAATCAATTCAACTAAATTATATATTTAATAATAAAGTAAGATTATAGATACTAATCCATACTAAACAGACACAATCTTCTTTTTCAAATTAGAACCACTTCCTTTTTTAAAAAAACTACAGTGGATTTCCTGTGACCCTTTAAGTGTATTAACTAAACCTATATTAGTATGCCAGACATAATCATGAACTTTCAGAACAAGCATATTCTGCTAAAATGTGTGGGACATAAATGGGGAAGCGATATGACTAACACAACTCATTCGTAAAGGCAAAATTACTTCAATCAGTGACAGTAGCATAGCAAAGTCTGTCCTCTTTCCTCTGTTTGAACTGTCTTATATTTTAACCATTTCTGCATCCCCCACACTTTCTTGCTTTACTTAGAGAAATTAAGAATGAGCTTTTAAGGACTTCTTTGTGAAGTAATTCGTGACAAAATAAAGAGCCCAACAAACGCATATTACAATAACATAATCCCTTGAAATCTCTTCCAATTTAATACAAAAATTCAGGGCGAAACCAGTGTTTTCAACACAACCTAATATTTATTTAATATGAGATATAGGAAGCACATGATTGTTCCCAAATGATCATTAGCAGATGTCTAGAGAATTGTGATAATTAGAAGGGTTTGTGCAAGCTAGTCACTGTGCATGTTAAGGGCTTCTTTCAGTGATAATAGCAGGCTTCTTTGAACTCATGTTAAAAGTGAATTGTTTTTACAATGAGTGCCCGTCTGACCCTTAGAAAGGATATGCTTTACATGCTTGAATAGTGACTCATACTATCCTTAAGCTGCAAGTTGAGCTAAGGGGTTAAAAACACATTTTCATAAACAGATTTTAAAGAACAAGTGTCATTTCACTACTGATAGTCTCCATAATGAGGTGTTATAATCACCTTCATTAAGCATATCTAAGAATCCTCTCCCAGCATGCATGCCTTCTCTTTTTTCCATTATCTAATTGTTGTCACTTAATCATCATCTTCATTTCTTTCCTTGTGAGAATTTTTGTGCAGAGAGATGCTTGTGCTATACTAACTATTGTGTTTTTCTGTGAAGTTGACATTTCTGCTGAACTGCAAGGCTTCATGCTCAATGTGATAAAACCTAGGAGCAGATAGTGACAGACCAGGGATACAATATTGACGACAGAGACTCAATTTGTAATGAGTCTATACCCCATATGCCAAAATCATTTGGCTACCCGTAGTTGAAGAGATCCTAGGGAACACTTCAAACAAACAGATACAGGGAGGGTGAGTCTTTGAACTAGGACATTCCTTTAGAGTGGAAATACGAATTGCCAAAAAGCCACAGATGTTCGCCACATGAACAGGTGAAAAAATAATACTCTTTCAAATGCATTTATCAAAGACTCTTTTGCCTTTCTGTAATTTCACATTAAATGGGCCATACTTTTCAGCTGTCCTCAGCTTAAAAACATTAACAAGGAAAGACAGAACGGATGACTGTTAACAATGGTGAGGCAGAATCTCCAGCATTTTCCAGCCTCTTTCTTGGCATATGTAATTTTCTAATTGCTGTTCTCTAAAGCGAGAACTGCAGTTAGAAAAATGTTATCTGAGGACACAACTCAGCTGTACATCATTTGGCAGTTCAATCTGTTTTCAGCATTGGATCACAGTAATGAAAATTTGACTTTCAATTTGAGTTTGTCATAATCACCTGCAATTGAACTTATAGTTTATCAACATGTGTGGACTATCAGTAAAATCCTAATGGAATGATAGCCATAAGCATTAGGACTCTTGCAAATCTCACTGTGGATTCTTGAAGTAAAAATAAGAACACAAAAGCAGGAAGAGAAGACATTTGGATGTGCTCATTCATTTATTTATTAGAAACACTTGATATAAGACTGGCTGCAGCAGATAAAGATAACAAAGAAAATTTTCCTCTTCTCTGAAATGATAGACTTTAATTCCTTTCCTATTGAATCAGGCTGCACTCAATAAATTGTTTAGTCAATTGAATATTGATACATGAATGGTAAATGACTTTCAAGGCTAAGTCCTGAGTTTTCCTGTTTTCATTCAGGCCTTTTGGAACATTTGCTGATGGACAATAATTCTTCTTAATTGTGTTCACGCTGGTTCAGGGAACAGCACTTGTAGCTCGCTTTCCCTATGGCTCCCAGACTTGGCTGACAAACATCAGCCACCTCCCTTGGATAAGCGTTCCTTTCTCATGCAGTTTATCAACGTATGCAACATCAGGTGGAGAATAGGCATTTATGCCAGGCCCTGCTGCTTGCCTCATCAAGAGTGAAACTGCTACTTATCCTGAATGGTAACCAGAACAGAGGTCACAGTGTAAACCTAATGATGCCAGGGCAAAGAGAGAGAAGAGTCCTTTTCTTTCCCTTGCTTTGTTATTGTTTTTCTTTCCAATTTCACTCAAGCTCAGTTACTGACAGCAGTGTTTGTCACATACCAACTAACGTTTGTAGATATTGGTATAATTGGAAATTTTTATAAGATAGTTTCCTTCATGTTCTCAGAGAACACCTAAGGATAGATCTGTTAAGAAAACTTCAAGGGTTTCTAGCCAGAAATTTCTGTTTTGATTTTTTTCCTTACTTGCAGCAGCCTCTATGTAAATTATTCTTGGTATTTGAAATTGAGGAAAGTAGGTTAATTAGTTAAAACAACATGTTCTGGGGGCTATATAATATTTGGGCAGGGTGACATACACTTGTAATCATAGCACTCTGGAAGCATAGATAGAGTATCAGGAGAACAAGGCCAACCTGGGCTGTGTGAGACCCTGTCTATAATAGGCAGAAAAAAAAGTAACAGTCAAAAGTGCAAAGAAGCATCATTGATAGACAGAGAACATTACTTGTCAGAAAGCCCTCCTGCTTCAGGGGTAACATTGGTATCTACTGCTGCTCAAGGTGAAACATACACCAGATCATTTTCTATGCCTCAGATGTTGATAGGTCCATCTGGTGCTGTGTCTCATACTCTTCTGATTGTCTCCATCGGCATGCCAACCTTTGTGGAACCACTATTCCTTCTGCTCCTAACAAAGGGAGCATAATAAAACCACATTTCAATAAAATCCCCAATCAATTTATGTTCCAATAGCAAAGCATATGGGGCTACAACTGTCTTCAATGGAGTTGATTCTGCAGGTCTGTGCAAGACCTGATGACCATGGATTGATCTAAGCATCTTTTGTCCATATCAGTCTTGTTCTGTCATTTAGACACTGTAGAATCTTGATATCTTTTTTTTACTGCAAAGTGAAAAATGTAAAGACTCTTCCTTTTGTCATGACTAAGTTAGCCTGATAATCAACCAACATGCAGTTCTCATTTCTCATAGCTTAAAAACCAGTCCAGTATTTCCCTCTCATGTTTTAATTGTTCATAAAATGAATCATTATATAATTTATATATTAGTTATTCGTTGAATGCCACTTAAATAGGTATATGACTGAAGGAAACATTTTCTTATTGGGAGAGTTCGGAATTAATTAATTATATATATAATTGATAACAACTACATAGTATGTTTCTCAAAATAATAAACCATATAATAAGCTTAATGCCATAGACCTCACTCAGTTTCCTTAAAAACATAATTACCAAAAGTATTTATCTTTGGAGGATTCTTTCTCAGTATTTGTTAAGCTATAGGTAAGGGCCAAATCTTGAATCAGCTTTTATACTTTCTTGTCATTAAAAGTATAGAATGATTTATGCATTGTCCAAAGAAGAGAATGACCTGGAACAGGTGCAGGACCCACCCACTTAGGGCTGCTTGAATGTGATTTCAGGGCTGACTACTGGCTTCTGAATAAACAGTTATGGGGCTCATCCCTGTGGACGTTTATTTTCTACCTCTCAGCATCCCATTGTTACATTTAGTTCTTTGTACAGGGGTAGAACCCTGTGAGATTTCTCTTGGTATTTCATGTCTTGATGTTATCCTTGCTCAGGTCTTGCTAGGTAGCTATGCTGTTAAGTGACCAAGAATGAAGCTTCTCTATCATTTCCAGGAGGCATAATTTCACAGAAGATTTCCTAGTCTTCTGGCTCTTAAGATTTTACTTCCCATCTTCCATAAAATTCCCAGAGGTTTCAGTGGAAGACTTACATTTTAGATGCATTAGTTAGATTTTTCTCTACATTTTGGTGAAATGCTGTTTTCTGTAATAGTCTTCTTCTAGAAGCTTTTTAATGAGGTGAGAGACACTAATATGCAAATATAAAGATGACTGTTTAGAACTCAGTTATGAATTATTCTTCTTCACTAAAGTGGTAGTACTAGCTCTTCTCTAAGATCCACGACCTCACTAGCCCTCCACGGTTGATCAGATTTCCAATACTATTTGTGATTTATCACCTGTTGAGTTGGCATATTATACCACTCTTGGTTACTAACATATTAAGTGTAAGTATTACATCTTTAGAGATGTCTTTCCATGCTGACAATTGTGATTCATAGGCATCATATCTGGTAGAATTATTTGATGTTTCCCACCTTGATGGCTTGTGAAATTTTAGTAACATTTTATAATAGTCTTAGCTATTTACAGAATTTATTTAATTAAAATGCTTTTGGATATTGCTTCTTTAAAAGAAATCACATATCATCCTGACCTCTGAAAGTAAACCAAGATGTCTTTAGTTTCAAAAATGACTATAAGGATGAAGCAACGTATTAAGACTAAAACATTGAAAACAGTGTTCTGTGTAGTATTAAAATGTTCATTTACGTATTAGTTTCATTTAAACATTCTGTGAGAACATTATGTTAATGAAATACAATGAATTCATGGGACAGTACAGATACAGTGGGATTCTTACTATTAAGTAATTGTTAAGGTGTATGCAAATGCCAAATCTTGAATCAGCACTTATAGTTTCTTCTCTTTAAAATAGAGTGATATATGCATATAATTATTATATTTTCTACTCAAATGAATTCATGCAAATTGAAAATTCCTATGATAATCTGGAAAATTGTCCAAAGAAGATAAATGTGTGTGTGTGTGTGTGTGTGTGTACATTTGTATTCTCCCAAGTGTTGTGCAAAAAAAGTATTTTAAGTGACAAGAAATGCATGGCATTATGCTTGACAGAATTTGGTGATTAATGAATATTAATTTCCATCCTTTTAATGTTTCATGGAATGTCTGTGAAAAGAAGTCAGATCATGCAGTATAATCATCAATATGACTTTAAAGACTGGGATGGTCAATAGATGCCACTTGTTAAAACAGAAATGGCTTCCTACGTAATTTTAATGTACCTCTGAGTGAGAGTAAGAGCCTGTCACCAGCTAAGGAAATGTACCTGAAATCATCTCAGGTTTTATTCTAAGTTATCCTTCACAGAGAGTTGAAAAATGTTTAGTCTATATTTGGAATTCATCTCAAGAGTGTGATAAATTATGATTGATAGCAGTCTTGGGACAGGGACATATGTAGCTTTTCAGAAAGGAAAATGAAACAGAAAATGAAGCAGTGAAATTCCATGAACAAATGGCATGAACCAGACAGCTGAAACCTGGTGAAAATTTTGCACAACAGAACATCCAGTGATTGTTGTGAATAGAGGACATAACCTGTCCCAAACTCCACATGCCAAGGCTTCCATTTGTGTAGCAAGAACACACAGCTGCAGAGGGAAGACATAGAAAACTGTTGAGAATTTCAGTATATCTTGTCATCTCTCCACAGACAAAAATCATAATGCAAACAGGATTTTAGAACCTTGTAATTGCCGCACACGTAAGCAGTAATTTTGACTTTAGTTAAAGAACTTTTGTGTTTACCATACTGTTAAACAGTATGCAGTATGGAAATTACTCAAATTTATTTACCATTTTCTTATGTCACTTTCAAAATGCTACAGTCACTTATATTTTTCCTCCAGAAATGGTATTCATATTCTATCATTGATTGCTTCAATGAAACAGTTTTTCTTCTAGTGAAATGAAATATTTTAATACATTTTAATATATAAAGAAAACAACATATGATAATATCATATATAGTGTGGTTTACCTCTGAATTTAAAGTCCTGTGCTTACTTTCTGTTTATTGTTTAAATACATCTTTGGTAAAGACATTATATTAGATAACTATGTCCAAAAAGGGGTCAATTTAAGTTTTCTTTTTTTTTTTTTTTTTTTGCTGTCTGTGCTTTAAGTTGCAAAAGGGATCTTTAGAAATAGTGTTTCTTCCTTTAGGAGGGCATTGACAGCCCACAATCCCACCACCAGGGAGTCTGGGGTTCAGGGAGGACCCTAAGAGAGATATGCATGATAACCCGGAGAAGGGTTATGGGATGCGATCTCCTAATTAGATTGCGGAGGTGGACAAGGGGAGGGCAGAAGGAGATGGGAGAAAGACAGACAGAAGAGGAGGAGAGAGGACTACACGGGAGAGCAGGAAGGTTAAGCCAGGGTAAGAATAGAGGAGAAACGGATGAGGAGAGATCTGGCACTAGTGAGATCTTCACAGATCTACAGGAATGACACCAACTGGCATTAAGACTACCTTAAATGCCCTCCCATGATGGTGAGAATGATGACTGCCTTATATGCCATCCTAGAACTCTCAGCCAGTGGCTGATGGAGACGGAGGCAGACACCCACAGCTGTGAACCGAATAAAACTCCTGGAACCCACTTGCAGAGAGGAGTGATGACCAAGGGAATCGGGATCAGGCTGTCAAGGCCTACTGGGGCAGCTGACCTAAACAAGGGGCATCACAAGGACCCCAGACATCCTCCCACCGAAACTGGGTGACAAAAAGGAGGCCTTGGCAATCTGTGGGACATTGGAGAGTGGAGCAGTATTTATTCCTGGCATACAGAGGGACTCTGTGAGCCCATGCCACATGGAGGAATGCTCTCTCAGCCTAGACACATGGGGAAGAACCTGGGCCATTCCTGGGATGATGTGAAAGACTCTGGAAATCCCTCACAGAGGCCCTTGCCCTCCCTGGGGAGTGGAGGGGGGGATGGAGTGAGGGTGAGGGGTTGGAAGGATTGGGGGGTGGGGGAGGAGGGGAAGGAGAGGGAACTGAAAGTGACATGCATAAAAAGTTAAAGAAAAAATATGGAAAAAAAAAACAAGAAATAGTGTTCCTTCCTTTAGCCTAAAACAAGATGCATTGGTCTATTATTCCACCACTGATTCATAAAATATTGATAAGCTGTTGATATTTTTTAGGAAATATGGCACATTGTATCTTCTTGAATTTCTTATATACTGTATTTTTTTGAAAAAGCCATTTGTTTATCTACTTTAGTAAATTAATTAGTAATCTTTTATTTTCTACAGGAACTTTCATCTTTCCTGAAAATTTTTAATTCCTTCATTAGTTGTCTTTCTATAAAATAGTATTGAGATAAAAAACATTTATTATTAAATTATTAAACATTCTACAAGTTGAGCATACCTGCATTACTGTAAGCCACTTCAACACACAGAGCATTCCAATATTTATCCTCCTTATCCCTTTTTCCTCATTTTGAAAACAGATTTGTTTTCATACAATATTTCCTGACTCCTCCCAGTTCCTCTCCTCTTCTATTTCCCTGTGGATCGACTTCCTTTCTGTCTCTTATTAGAAAAGAACAGGTTTATAAGTAATAGCAACCAAACACAATAATATGAAATGTATAAGATAAAGACAAAATGATCACAAAGAGGAAAGCGTAATAAGAGCAGGCACAAGAATAAGAGACCCACTTGTTCACACTCAGGAGTGCCATAAAAATACTAAGGTAAAAGCTAAAATATATAACCAGAGGACCTGGCCCAGACCCATATAGGCTGTGTGCTTGCTGCTTCAATCTCTGTGATTTCAAATGAATCTTGCCTAGTTTATCCATAGGGCTTTATTTTCCCGGTGTACTCTTCTTCTCTGACTCTTACATTTTTTCTCCCTTGTTTTCCACAGGATTCCCTGAGCAATGAGGAAAGGAATTTGATGGATGTATCATTTAGACTGTCTGTCCACTTAATGTATGGCTGTGAGTCTCTGCATCTGTTCCCATCTGCTGCCAGAGGAAACTTTATTGATGATGACTGAATAAGGCCCCAATCTATGAATATATCAGAATACTATTAGGAATAATTTTATTGATACTTTTTTTAGATTTTATAATTTTATGTAATATTTTGTTTTTCCCTAGGTCTCCCAACTATCTAGTCTCTAGTTCTTGGTTATTCAAGCAGTGTCAAGTATGTATTCCATCATATGTAGTGCACATTAAGTCAAATCAGATATTCCTTGGCAATCTGCACAAGTTCTATGCTACCATTGCCCTAGAAAATTTTTTAGGCAGGACATGTTTTAGGTGAAAGGTTTTGTAGCTTAATTTGTGTCCATGTTTTTGCTTAAGCACCTTCCCACATCAAATACCCTATCATATGGGTAAAGGCTAGATACAGGTAAGAGACTACCCCATAAAATGATGAGTCTGTGTTGTCCTCTGCAATGGGGTTCCACTGTCTGCTTGAAAATAGTAATCCATTGTCCTATAAACAGCCTGTCTTGTTTCAGAGGTATTCATGGGATATCCTTGGCCAATAACTTAACTGAATGTAACCCAGTCCCTATACTGTGAGCTTTAGTAGGTGACAAGAGATTACCAGTTGAGACTCTGTATCCTCAATATCAGGAGAGCTCAATAGGATTACCTTCATATATTTCAGGCAGTTTCCACTGTACTAGACTTGTATTTCTTCCCTCCAATGGCCCTTAATTCTAGCTGCTTCTACCCAACAGCTCCCTTTCCCTAACTGATCCATTCCCATATGCCTTATCCTTCATAAAATCTATTCTATTGTCCTTTATTCCTTTCTTAACATACCCATTTCAGAAGCAAGCATTCTTGTATTTTATCACTATGTATTCTCATTCAATATTCCAAATTATGTGAACTGATTACTATATAATTGTAAGTTCAACTAATTAATGGATATTTCTTTTTGTTGCCTATATTTTGTCATTCATTTACCAAAATAGCTATGAGTCTCCTTGAACCTCTCTGTTGTAGAAACATATTTTGTTTGTTTCTTTCATATATATGAGAAAAATTATAGTTTCACAGGAATGGCAACTACTCAATATAAAAAGCACCAACATTGTCTCCATTTAAACACAGAGATGTATTTATTTATATATCCAGTAGCACAGTGCAAAAGTTCTGTTTGTACAATCTCTTAATAACTCTTGGGAATGCAGATTTTTGGTCTTTCACACTAGGCATATATTACCAATATATGGTACTTAACCTAATCATTTCCTCTAATCACACTGAACAACATGATTACTGTTCATAAGAATAAACTCTCTTTAAAAGTTAAATAAAATTATTAATATAATCAATATATGATTACAGTTTTACTATTTCTATTAGAATTTTAACTTTTGAGCACTTCTTTATTTACTGTATTTATGACTAAACTCAAAAACATCATGTCAGACCGTGTTCTCCCAGTAAGCTGTATCAACAGCCCTGTTTCTATTTTCCATTTTGAGGCAGAAACTTGGTAATTAATTCAAATTGGCCTGCAACCCTTTGTTCTCATGAGCATAACAAGCCTTGACCTTCACTCTTTGTCCTATCCAGTAGTAAGCATCACAGTCCTTTTCTGTAGGCACAACTTGTTAGGTCATTAAAATATCTTAATGTTCTTAATATATATTAATAATTTCTCATAATGTAAATAGTTATGTTTGATACTACTCTGAGCACTTGAGGGACATATGATAATAATGCTAGATGTGGTTCTTTTCCTTTGAATATTGATGGCTCTCATGCCTGCAGGAAGCTAGATTAAACACAACTTCAATTTCCCTCTTAGTGTGAGTAGGATACTGCTCAGTTCTCAGCTTTCCATCTGTAACTTTGCTCTGGAAACTCATAATTTTCCCTTGTGTATGTATGACTCAGGAGTCTACAAATGTATGGGTGGAGTTTACTTGGGGTTTTCCATCTAAGCTTCAGTGACTTCAGTGACTTCTCCCTTTCTTGCATTTTTAACTCTGATTTTCAAACCACTTCCACAAAAGTGGACACAGGCTTCTCTATCTAAGGCCACCATGCCAATTTTCTGCTTGAATGAAAGCCATCATGTCTACACAGTGGGAGGTGCCTTAGATGAAATCTGACAAAGATGAATCTTATATAAGGCAGATCTTTTATTTAATAAAAAGATTTGCTTTCTTTGTCTAGCTATTTTTCATCTAATTATATTTCAATGTTTTATATTATTTCGGTGGTTTATATATAGCTGGTTTCTCCTGATATCCATACATTTGCATGTGAGATTATGCTATAAGTGTGAGGCTGTTGGCACATAATATTGTAATGCAAACTAATTTACCATCACTCAATGAAGAACTCTAATCAATACATATGTTTAAACCCAGTAAAATATAGACAACAAGATAAACAGATATATCTTTTAGTATGCAACTCAATGCCACTAATCTTTGATACTCAACTATTGTCTTAACATTCTCTAGAGTGATTTATTAGATCAAACAATAATCTAAACATAATAGAAATATATTCTCAATCCAAGCTTTGTCTCATCATTAGTGAAGACAACTGACACGCAATATATTTCAAAAAAGTCATGGATACATGCTACTACTAATGTAGAATCTTCATACAATGTATCCATATACATTTCTAAAGTACTTTAAATGGAGACCCTATATCAGGGCAGCAATATCCCTACTGGACACAGAAAAATAACAAAATGTCCAGTTTCAGGGATAGGGTACATCTTTAAGAGTAGTTGAGCAGTGAGGTCCCATAGAGCCTTACCCTAAACATAATTGTGTATTGCCATTGTTCTTGTTTATCTCTCACCTCAGAAATTGAAAGGTAGATTCCTTTGCTGAAGCTGTCATGGAGTTGAACATGGAGAAATAATGCTGGTACTGATGTGGACGCTTCATCCCTACTGGCTATTTTTAATAGGGCTGGAAGGTACTGTGCTGTTACCAAAGAAGAAAAAGATTTGCCAATGTCACCTGAAGGAGAAAAGGATTCACAAATATTAACTATGAGCCTGTGGATGACAAGACTGAGGGATCTAGCAAGATATGTTCACTGGTACATAGTAGCACAAACACCATGGTAGTAAGTAGACACTTTTGGCTTGGATTTATGACCCACTCTACAAAATAAAATCCATATGTGGCAGCAACACTGGGGCTAAGACCACAGGTTCTATAAAAGAAAATATTACTGTTATTCTACTAAAATGACAGAGTATTAAATTGACTTCTTATTTAACACTGCATACATATGTTGTTGTCACTCTCAATTTTCACTGGTGAAACTACTTTACATGTAGTAGGTAATAGTTAATACAGAGACCACAAATGGTGAAAATGCAGAGAATAAGAGATTGTCGAGAGCTCAACTCTAAATGAGACATGTATGTCACATCCTCTCTTCCGAAGTCTCATCGTTTATTGTGGAAGAGGGAGTGAAAGATTGTAGGAAGTAAAGGGAGTACACATTTATAAGAAAATTGCTTTCCAGACACAACAGAACAGTAGTATGAATGAGCTCATAGGGGTATTCACAGCATGCTCTCACCCTGGACCAGTTTAATACAGACAGTTTCAGCATGAGTACTTTATGGATTTAAAAGCTAAAGAGGATACAAGGTTAGGTAGATAGGAAATGTGCAGCAAGCAGATTTATGAAGAGATGCAGAGTGGTGAATATGATAAGAACATTGCTGAATTTCTCAATGATCTTGTATAACAGAAAATTGTTCTTTTGAAATAAAGCAAAAAAATCTTCTAGAATAAAAACTTCCTATACATGTGTAGGTCAAGCCTTGGGGGTGCTTTGGTGTGACTTGAATCTTAGTAGTTCGTCCTATGTGTAGGAAAAATATTTTTTCCTTTTTCAACGCACAAATTTTAAAACTAATATGTTCAAAAACATTAAAAACATAATATCAATGTCTTTATTATTTTAATTTGGTATTTGAAAAAATATAATTCACTCTAACCTCAATTTAGTTAAATTAGTGTAAGTTGAATCATTTCTTAAAACATAAAATCTATTGTAACTTGATCAGTCAGATCCAAAATCCATGTATTTATTTTTCTTCCTTTTCTTTGTATCACATCTAAAAGATCATGCTTTAAAAATGTATACTTCTTCCATATGGAAAACTTTCTGTTTTGTAATCAAAATACAAACAAACATAGTAATCAGTGGGGTTAGTCTGTTGTAGAAGAAGCTGCTTCTATAAGCAATGCCTTACTGAGCTCAGTCCCCATCCCAGGTGCAACATATCTTCACAAGGATTTCTCAAGAAGACTCCGTATTCCATGCCTTCCACACCCCACCCCTTGCTCAATACAAATGCTCTTGTCAGTCTGCCTTGTTTCCCTACATAACTAAAGGATATGGTCACATTGTAGAAGATGCCACACACCTCAGTCACAAGATATGAGCAAAGCAAGCTAGAATTTTGCTGGAAACTTACTAGCTGGATTTCAAGTGTCTGGGGGTGTCATATGGATTGCAAGAGGAAAAAAGGTATCACTGGTCTCACCCAGCTGTGAGGGCTTAGAATCCAAAGATGAAACTCTGAGGCAGTATTTACCCATCTGTTCAATTGGAGAATGAACGTTGTGGGTAACCAACTGCTCTCTGACTCAGTTTGAGCACCAAGTCATAGGACTGAAAGCCTGGCTAACAAATGGAGCTTTGGGAAGTCATGGGCCCAAATGACAGGCTTATTACCATTTTTACTTAACTTACATGGCATCAAAATGCCTTTTAAACATCTACGCTTATATCTGTAGATAAAGGGGCCTCTGAGTCACTCAGAAGCTTATATAATGGCAAATGTAAGACATATGACTTATGTTTATGCAGAAAATAAGTGATGGCTGTATTCTCACCCAGCCCTATACAAGACAAAGAAACACTGTGGAAGAGGTGGCAGGAAATATGTAAGAGGTGAAAAATATCTTTGCTAGCAGAGGCCTTTACAGGTTGCTACCTATTCCTGTGAAACTATTGGTTTTAGAGTCTGGGAAGAAGAGAAACCATTGTCTTCAGCTGTGTACTCATTACTGAACTCACTGGGTTCCAAAACATAACTCCACTCCCTTGGTCACATTGAAAGTTCTGTTTAATCTCAACAGCTCACAAAAGAAGCAACCGACATGAACATGAGACATAAATTTGTGGGAAGAAGACATGGTGTAAAGGTGTGTGTGTGTGTGTGTGTGTGTGTTTGTGCGTGTGTGTGTGTGTGTTTGAAAGTAGTGAGTATATGCTGTATCCATGTGTGAAATCGTGTTTCCTATATTTTTAAACTATTTTCATCATTTGAATGTTCTTTATTAGTTTCTGGAATGTATATCTTCATGTAGCATGTGCATGTGTGTGCACATCTGTGGATGTGCTTTTCTATGTGCATGTGTGGAAATCTGAGACTGACTCAGAGTATATTCCACCATCGCTCCATTTTCTACTTCTTGCAAGACAGTATCTCACTGAACAGAGTTTACCAGCTGGACTCCATCTCTACTGCTACCCCCAGAAAAATGTATTAAAAAGAGAATACTCGGCTGTTGTTTGGATTCTTAGGTTTTTCTACAAATACGGGAATGTAGAAGAGGGTTGTTGAGGGGATGGTGGTCACTAATAGAGAGAAAGGAAGCAAAAGAGAGTATTAGGAGTCAGGTATGAGTGAAGCGTGTCCTATGAATATCAGTGCCCTGATAAAACTTAGAGCTTTGTATGCTAGTAAAAATAATTAAACATAGTAATTTTTAAAGTTTTCACGAATATTTAAAAACTCAAAACTTTTTAACTAACATTTCCATTTTATTTATTCATTAATTGTGAAATAAAAATTAACCTTTTAGTTGTGAAATGAGCACATGTGTTATTAAATACAAAATAAGTGTTGTAGACATGTTAGAAGTGCTAACATGGACTTTGAAAACAGGAGAAATGACAAGAATCATAGGCCCGGGAGCATAGGGAGATTCTTGGTGGTTAAAAGCACCTGGCCTAGGTAATTTATTGAGCCTTTGGCAGTAGATCAGTACTCATCCTGAGTATACACATGGACTTTGGACTACCATCCAACAATGTGAGATGCACTCTCACTCTGACCTCTTGCAGGAGGGTCTAGGCCCTACCCTGGATGAAATGACAGACTATGGACACCCCCATGGAGGGCCTCACCCTCCCTGAGGAAATGAGGGACTAATGGGGGATTGGGGGGCACGGGAGGAGGGGAGGGAAAGGGAGAGGGACCTGGAACTGACTTGTGAAGCAACCTTGTTTCTAATCTAAATTTAAACTTAAAAAAAAAAGCACCTGATAACTCTTCCAGATGGCCCAAGTTTAAGTTCAAGCTCTTGTATCATCTGGCTTACAACAGCATGTAAATCTAGCTGCATAGGTTAGAATACCCCACCTCCTCAGGAACTCACACACACAACACATCTGCACAAACATGAACACATACATACACACATGGTTGCAAAGAAAATTAAATCTGTTTAAAAAAATGAATCAAGTTCAGTTGTCATCGTGGAGAGCCATGTTGTAAATTCCCTTGCCTGCAGGCTTGTGACTACAGAGAGAATTTGTCTCATAAGACTGAATTTATTCCAGATTCTGCCCTTTATAATCTTTTTAATTGTGACTAAAATATGTTTTTAATACTTTGGACATTTTATTTCTAAAACAGAATATTAATTATATCGTTATTTTAAGTTTGTGTGGGTCATATAAGCTTACATAGTTATATTATTTGAATCTATTTAACTTTTAGGAAAAAGCTGCTGTAAAAATAAAACTAATGTTCAATTTTGAAAGTATGCACCTATAATCTGTTAGCTACTAATGCATCAAAGGTATAAAGTGGTTAATTCAAGGGGGTGTGCTCATTGCCTGGCCCAGAGTTGTTCCTAATGTGTTCTAATGACCTCATCTGCTCCTACTTTAAGCTTTTATTTTTTGTCCACCTGCATAAGTAATGAGCTAATTGGTTCTTGGTTGTTAATCAGTTTAACCAATCTGTACAAAAGATGAGAATTTTTCTGTGATGATTAATTTCACTCCTCTGGATGCATTTGCAAGGGCATTATTATTTTTAAATTCTAATTCAGACTGTATTACTAATACATCTTTTCTCCACATGACAAAAGAAAAATCTGGATGATTATTTAATGACCAAGAGCCACCAGCTGGTGCTCCAGACTGGTGGAAGTCACCATGTGTCACCACTACATCCTACCATAAATCCTTAAAAATGAGAATGCGAAAGGCAAATTCAGTTCATAATGCCTTTGGAGATGAGCCACAGAGAGGCATCAACATTTCAGTGCAATAACCAGCCATCAAGAAGATAGGATATGAAGCAGAGGATGTCAAGAAAAATTGGTACATGTTAATGAGTTTAGAGAATTTATGTGACTTCCATTCAAAGTTTCCTGTGAAAGTACTAAGATAACAAACACATTTAGAATTTAAATGTAAAAATTCTTCTTTAATAATCTCAGAAAAGTTTATTCTAGCTATAATAATAGAGAAGCAGTAGAAATATTAGTCAACAGAGAGAGAGAAGAAAACAAGCAGTATACATTGAAAATAGTTACTTTGGTCCTTTACATTTGATTTTTAATTACTGTCCCTGTTTTACTGGTTATCTTAGGACAATTATGTTTATACAGACGAATGGATAGTTTATTTTCTCATGTGAATTCAGAAGTGTGGGCTAATGGTAGCTACATACTCATTAGAATAACTGTTTTCGAAGGTACTTAGTGCAACGTTTCGTTAATTTTAGGCTCAACAGAGTAATATAGCATAACAAAATGCAATATGATATGTTTCAGATGTGCTTTCATTTTGGAAAATAGGAAAAGCAGATCTTTTTCCATTCCTCCATATATTAATTTAATTAGACTAATAGATCTATGCTCTGTTGTAGCCAGCACTGAGTTGGAAAGATTCAGTGAATAGGGTCTAAGACAAGCGTGAAGGACTCATGAAGTCCTGACCTCCTTTGTTCTGAACTGGCTCTGTATGCTTAGTGCTTACATAGAGAACTGAGAATCTCTCTCTTTTAGATACATGGACCTCTGTGCTGCTCTGAGAAGCTGGGGAGAGCAGCTGTCCTGCTCATTTTGACTCTCCTGTAACACACAACATAAGTGCGTAGATGCTCCCATCATCCTTCTTTGCTAGTATTCTCTGCTTCCGTTAAGGACCCTGTGACAAGGTTGTGGGCAAGCAGGCATGGCCTAAGCACTCAGGAGGCGTTGTGCATATAATTTTATATTGATGCTCCTAATTAGAAGGAAATTGGAAATATTCTTTTATGGCCTGATAGTCTCTAACTGAGAGAGAAGGCAAAAGGGCAAAGTTGATTTCTGAGTTGTGTCATAAAGAGCTGGAAAAACGGAAGGCTCCTGTGGTCATCTTGACCTCAGGTAAATATTGTGAGTTGTATGAAACCTTGCTACTCCGAATGAATAATTTAAATTTTCTGCACTCTTTAGCAATTTAAATTATCAGTTGAATATATCATATTTCAAGTCGTCAGTAACTTTTTCCTATCTAAATGATAAAAGGGCAGATAATTAAGTGAAAAAAAGAGTTGTAAGTTAGGGTTCCTTTTCCTTCAGACATATTACATGTTCGTGTTTGGAGTTCAAAGCGCCATCTCTTTTTTGGTATGTTTGATAGCTAGGACATCTTAGCAGACCACTGCTTTTTCAAGTTATCCCCTAAGTTATCATAGTGCCCTGTGTTCTCTTCTCCCCTGCCACATTCACTCCCAGGACAACTGGCAAATTCTCTTCCACACTAAGCTCCATGTCATAATGGAGCTTCTGACTTATTTATTTGTGTTTTTCAATGACTCCTATCTTAGGTCTTGATTTCTAAGAATGGATGGTAGCTTTGCCTCTTTTCCTGACCCAAGGGTTTAATACACCAATTTCCCTTAAGAATGTTAACATCAGATGTATAGAATGTCAGTACTGGTACAAAAGATGAGTAACCTATAATATTGCTTTAAATCATCTTTGTGTATACCTCCTTATTTAATCATCCTGCATGATCTGTGAATTGAATAGTTTAGGAAGCTGAAACATTATTTAGTCAAGGAGCTATTTTGCAGAAAGACAGAATAAGAATGGAGACTTAAATTGAAGTTGTCTGGGGGCCATCATCTGTTACTGGAGCATGCCGGCAATCTCCTTGGAGCCCTTGTTCATCATTGCCCTTTTCAAGTTCCTTGTATTGCCCTTGTATCTCAGGACCACTACCTTCTCATAACTTTGCATACAGCAGCCCTCTGTCACACGCCTGTGTGAATCATGTCAGTCTATTCTTTCCCTGGTGTCAGGGGCTCCATGATGTGTTTCTTCAGGTTAGCAATCAATACAAAAAAAATATCTCCCTTGGTCTCCATAAAAAAATTGGTGACAGAATTTCTGATGAAGCAAAGTGGCAAAATGTGTTAAAATTAAGAGTTAGCGTTCTTTATGGAGTCCAAAAACTGAGGCAACTATCCTTGGTCACAAGTGGCTGAGAGGAACTCACATGATACTACAATTCTTTTTTGTACTTCAACTAACTTTCAAACTTGATGATTATAATGAGTCCTAAATTGCCTATGGGTGATGTTGAGTTTAATACAATAAGATTTGTTAAGATAAACCCAGAACTAGTTTAAAAAATCTCACTCATAGCTCTCTAGGGCCAACCTACCATGACATCATGGTAGGTTGCAGGTGAAATAAAGGAAACAATAATAACTAACTTGCTGCACACAACATGGTCAAACAGAATGTTTAGAATTCAAACCTGCTATCTCAGTGACTGCTTTCCAAATTGTACAGATATCTGTCCTCTTCACCACCCTTATCGTCACTTTACAGATAATATATTGAAAGTGAAGTAACCTACATTTATTGCCCCTCCCAAAACACATGAATTAGAAAGTTAGACCTCAAATCCAACCTTTTAAAGAGAAACACAAACAGACTTGAAACTGTTTATTTGAACTTTTCAACAATAGAAGGCGAGGCTGAGTTTCTTTTTTAAAAATATATAATTTTATTTAAATTATAAACAATCTTATTTTACATATCAATCCAAGTTCCCTCTCCCTCCCATCCTCCCATGCCCCACACTGAACCCTCCTCCCATCTCACCCCCATCTACTCCCCAGGGAGAGTGAGGCCTTCAATGGGAATCATAAGCATCTGTCAGATCATTTAGAGAAGGGCCTAGGCCCTCCCCCATGGATCTAGGATGAGGGAAATAGGCTCCCAAAGTCCATTCATGCACTAGGAATAAACTCTGGTTCCACCACCAGAGACCCCATAAACTGCCCAGACCTCCTAACTGTCACCCATGTTCAGGGGGCTTGCTTCAGTACTATGCTGAATCTCAAGCTGTCTGACTGAGATTCATGGGATCCCACTTGCTCAGTTCAGCAGTTTCTGTGGGTTTCCCCAGCATGTCTTGATCCCCTTGCTTATCACTCCCTCTCTACAATTGGATTCCACTAGTTTAGCTCAGTGCTTAGCTGTGGGATTCTGCTTCTGCTTCCATCAGCTATTGGATGATGGCTCTTCGATGGCAACACAAAGTTTTTAAGCTCAACTGCTTCTACATTTTTTTCAAATCCCTCTTGATTCATATGGATAATGAAATTCACTTATCAATTACCTATATCACGGTATATCTTAAACTTAGAAGAATGTATTTATAGGTCTTTAATTTGGGTAAATTTAAAGGGGAAATTGCATGATAATAAAGGGAAGCAGGGATATATTGGTGGGACGTTTCACTGTTTGCAACATGTAAAGAAAAGTCACAGGAAGGGCAGCAAGTCTTGGTTTGCCTTTAATAAAAATAATGCAACAACTCTCTGAAATAGCAATGATAACTTCAAAGGGTTTCAGGGACCCTTTGGTGCCAGCTTATTTCAACAAGCATTATGATCCTAATTCCAGAGAATGAAACATTAGATAGAACTGTATATGGGATTAAATATTTAGAATAATAAAAATACATGTGGAAGAAAATTAATGTCTGAAATGTACTTATATAGCATTCCAGTTCCTTACTTTAGAAAGAAAGCATTCCATGAAATATATACTTTCGATATTTTAATGTTTTAAATAATTCAAGACAACAAAAACTATGCATTGTAAATTATAGAAAGCAGTGATTGCAGATAAATTAAAGTATTCAGTCATAATGGCATTAAATAGGGAAATGGGATTAAAGAAATTGAGAAAAGATGATTTTTAAGTTGCAGTATTAAAGGATGTGAAACAAGTTACAAAATATTAATTTGCACATTTGGCTAATCTGATGAATGAATGTTCAAAATCCAGTGTATTTTCTACAATTTATTACAATGAGAGGCAAGAGGAGTATGGCTCCTGAGATGAAATAGATTTTGTATGGCAGTAAGGGAGGATAGGCAGTGGCTCTCAACCTTGCTCATTCTACAACCCTTTAATGTAGTTCCTTACATTGTGGTGACCCCAAACATACAATTACTTTCATTGCTGCTTCGTAACTGTAATTTTGCTACAGTTTTGAATCATAATGCAAATATCTGTGATTTTTGCTGGACTTTGGTGACCCCTTTGAAAGAGTCATTCCATCCCAAGGGAGTCAAGACATCAAGGTTAAGAACCACTTCTCTAGAAGATGAAGAATGTTACTCGGGTTGCACAGAGCTTTGCTTTGTCATGGTAAAGGTGCAGTCTCAATACATATTGTTTGAGTTATCCTAAAACTTTGATCCAAGTATCTATAATAGGTTTAAATAAATCAGTTGCATGGCCTAGTTGACCCCTTACAGTTAAAATAAAGAGGCACCTTTGAACACTGAGAGAGGAAACTAAAAAATCAGTTTTGGAGTTAGGCAGTGGTAAACCGCAAATTGTTTATAATCAATAATGTCTTGGGCCAAATGTTTGTGTCTAAATTTATCTATTGACACCATATACTACTGTGGTGGTTTGAAAGAAAATGGGCCACAAAAGTAGTGGCGTTTTTAGGAGGTGTGCCTTTGTTGGAGTAGGTATGGCCTTGTTAGGAATTGTGTGGGCAGGTTTTGAGGTTTCATACATGCTCAATCCACGCCAAATGTCTCAGACCATTTCTTGTTGCCTTTGAATCAATATGTAGGATATTAAGCTACTTCTCCTGTACCATATCTGCCTGCATGCTGCCATATCACATCATGATAATTAACTAAACCCCTGAAAATGTAAGCCACCTCAATGAAATTTTCTTCCTTTATAAGAGTTGTTGTGGTCATGGTGACACTTCACACCAAAAGAAACTTTAACTAAGACAGAAGTTGGGGCCAGGATTGAGGTGAACTCTTTGACAAGACATGGGTTATTACTAATGCTCTTGTTTGTCTGGTATTTTTACAGATGCATATTATTTCATTGAAACCAACTAAATTAAAGTAAACTCTATATGCATTGATAAGTGTGTCCAGGAGCCAATGTTGAGTTGGAGGAATACATGGGTTGTCATTTCATTATTTTCTTGCAGATATGTCAAACATCCCTTATTATTCTGCCAAAGAATTTACAGTCTCCCAGGGTCCATGTTGATCTCTCTTATCTTTGTTGTCACATGGATGAAACATCCCAATTTCTTCAGGCAAAGAAAAATTCTATTGATTGTTCTTTGTGTGGGTCCCATACTTCTTATCTTTCCAAGGGATCCGTTCCTTTCCTGGTTCCCATCTTCTCAGTCTCCATAAGGTTATATCTTTCTCTGTTTGCTGAGTAACTTTCTCCAGCATACCAACAGTCATGCCCCTTTCATGTTTTCTCTTTTTTCTTTGGGTTTCTATTGTTTTGAAGAGACACCACAACCAAAGCAATTCTTATAAAGGAAAACATTTAATCTGGGTGGCATGCTTATAGTTCAGAGGTGCAGTCAATTGTCACCATGGTGCGACACGTGGCATACAGGCAGACATAGTACTGGAGAAGTAGCTGAGAATCCAATGTCTTACAGACAACAGGAACTGGTGTGAGATACTTGATGCTATCTTGAGCCCACCTCCATACTGACACACTTTCTCCAATAAGACTGCATATAATCTGCAAGGCCACACCTCCTAATAATGCCGCTCCTTTGGGGGCCATTCTGTTTCAAACCACCATACTACCTTGCAACAGTGGTAGGGGATAAGGATTTAGGGACCGCTTAGTCTTAGATGAGGTCAAGCCACAGTCTTATCATTGTGATATATCCAAGACATACTCACTAATCCATGGGCAGTCTTTTATTTAGTTGCTTTTAATGGTATTATATGCATCTGTCAAAATACTACCCAATGGTATCAGAAGAAGACACATCAGAGCTCTAACCCTCTTGCTACTTTCTTTTTGCCTTCAATTCCTCTCACTCTCATTTGAAGGTATGCAAAGGATCAAGCAAGCACTCTTTGTGAATTGGATTCTCAGGACAACCTGGTCACAATGACCCTGTGACCTCAGAATTACCAATCCAAGAATGGTGAACCATTGGTATCTGTTATTTTAGCTGGTGACCATCTGGGGCTTTGTTATAGAAGCCTCAGCACATCAGTTGAAGTTGACTTCAGAAAGTAATAATAGGGACATACATGATGATATAACCTTTTCATGAAGCACAACCAGTCTGTTTGGATAACTGGATGTTGATGTGCTGCAGTTTTCATAGCAATTTCCAGATGACCTCATGATGTCACCACGGATGCAAGAGCTCACCTTTAATCAGCAAAATCGACTTGCCACCAAGATGACATAAAAAGCGAAACACAATATTACTTTAGGGATATTATTAAGTTTTAAAAAATAAGAAAAGAATAATAAGAAAATATTTAGAAATATTATTGTATCATTGCATTATTACTTTTTAAAAATACTGTTTCAACACTATAAAATTTATACACGATTTCAAGAACTCAGCTATGGACTAACACTTCCCCTTGGGAAACTGAAATTTATAGAGCACTTGAAACAAATATATTTTCTTTTAGTTTTGAACAATGTTAAATATTTCCCCCAAGGAAATTTTTGTAGCAGTAGAATATTATTTTTAAATTAATTTTTTCATTAACTACTTGTTTCCTTTGAAAGAGGAACAGCTGCTCATGCTGGCAGACTTTTTCCACAATCTTTGAGTGTGAATCAAAACCATTTGTTTTGTGGATGATCTACAGTATGACAATTTGTCTACAAATATGTCACTGCCTGTTTACTTTGGTATGTGACAATTGGATTTAGCTCTCTTTTACAAAGAAGAGAGTAATGAAATCTTGACAGCACTGGTGCCTGCTGCCTGGCTCCACAGCCTCCCCCTCAACTTCCTGTTGCCACTGAGAACCACAGGGAGTAAGAAGCCCCACACTGGGCACAGTGAAGGCTTAGCAGGATCGGAGAGCAATAAATTAGAGATGTGGGCTTTTAGAGAGAGAGAGGAGAGTACTGTTCACACAATGGCAGATACTTGTGTGCAGTTCTTTTATTGAATCTTGGAAGAATCTTAATAGACTGTCATTTACTACTAGAAAGGAACCTCTTAGAGACAAGTGCTGGGGGTTGGAGACTTGTGTCCCTTTTGTCAGCTCCCTCTCTCCTGAACAACTGAAGCATGCATTAAAAGAAGATCAAATTAAAGGCTTATTCAGCATATACCAGATTTCCAGGAAGGAAAAAAAATCAGCTTCAGCTTACTTCTCTGTAAGTATCATCTTTCATGTGCCACTTTCTATGACCCATGTGCTTAGCAATCTAAGGATCCAGACTCCTTTCTGTAGTCAGGCACATCACTCTCCTGTCACAGACACTTGCAAAGCTTGCATATAACAAGAAGACTGACCTGCGTTTCTGGACCAAGGCCTTTTCTGGGATGTTTCTATAATGTGCAGATTGCTTGGACAAATCCTAACATTGTTATTTTGTAACAAATGATGGATGTCCTCTCTTACAGAATTCAGAATGAGCATGAAAGTCATGATAACTAAGTTACTAATTTCTAGCCATTTTCCAAATGTTTTTTAAATAGATGTCCTTTGTCTTTAATAAAATTAAATGATGCAAAAAGACATCAGAAAACCTAAAAGAGATGATTTCATGAACAACACAAGAGTGGAACATGCACTGACTTGTTATATTAATACATATCTGTATAAATCTTTAATCAGTAGATATAGGAATGATTTAAAAAACAAAGGACTAAGTAAATTTGAAATATACTGTATGGAATATCTGTATAAACACACTGTACACTAACTATATCTCAGAGGCTCCTTTAGGGGCCTTCTGCTGTAATTCTTAATCACCAAAGGAAAATGATAGCTTGTTCTTTGTGGTCTCTAAGATGGAGCCTCCTTTTCTGGATGGGAAGACTAGGAAGAAGACATATCAGGGGTGCCAAGCTTTACAAAGTTCAGGTGACTCAATAGTTGACCAAGAAAACAAAGACAAAATGTTCCTGAAATTTTCCTCCCCTGTTTACAACCTGATGAGGAAAAAAGCTTTCTCTAACATATCTGAACATCCATAGACATCAGATGGACTAGGTATTAGATATCAATGTCCAGCCTAGACTACCTCGTGGTGAAGGAAACTAGCTGAGAACTGTCACAAGCTCTCTCAAATCATTGCAAGAAAAAAATAAGCACATCTAGAATGCACTTAACATGAAAGACAAGTCTAAACAAGGGAGCAAGGGAAACCAGGAGGATGTGAGCAAGAGGGAAAGCACCATAATAATAGCATGTTTGCAGAAGCATTTCTAATAAGAGACCAAGAAGGAAGTGCTAACAAAAAAGTGAGTAAAGTATATGTAATTTGGAAAGACAATTTTATGTCTTAAAAGTTTAGAAAAGCATGACTGAGACAACTCTTCTGAACATATATTTTAAAGACAGAGTTATGAAAACAAAAGAGAATTTGATAATTAACATGAATAATTACTCTGGGAATTCTAGCACAAAAGCTTATATTTACTTTACCTTGAAAAGACAAAAGAAAATCATTAATGAAAATGAGACACAAGAAAATCCTTAACTTATAAGAGTGACTGAAAAAATGGATGGGCATATAAACCACTCATAAATGTATTTTTAAGGAAAAATATTTGATATTCTAATATCTTTGAATAGGAATATAGGAAAATACACAAAATTTCTTCAACTACTCAGAGGAATCCTTATACTTCATTAACAATGGAGCTGCAGAACTTCTATGTCAAAAAGACAAGCTTACCAAAATCTACTAGAAAAATGGTCATTTTTAATCCAATAGTTAGGAGCTGAAAACTGGAGGATTATCCATAGCAAAAAGAATGTAAAATGCATGATTGGATAATAACAGCAGACCGCTTTCTTTGTATATTTTGACATTTATATCAAGCAACAAAACAAAAAAGATGGCAATAAACAGGAAGGACAGAAAGATTTGGGCAGTTGGACAACGGCAACTCTGAAGTCTGGTGTAGTACAAATCAATGCTGAGGAAATACTTCACTCTTTGTGCAATTGATGATATGATATGTATTTTGAGCAGCATGCTCTGGTATGGATGTATGTTGCCATATTCAGAGACAGTATTATGGAGTATGAAAACTTCCCCTCCCCTACTACAATGAGTTTGGAGGAAAGTTGTGGGTGGGTAAAGATTCGGAACAAGAAATTCGCTTGTCCTGAAGCTGGATTGAAAGAAATGGGGAATTAGTGTGCCACATGCTCTCTTTTGTGTGTATTTGAAAATATATCCAGAGCGTATATTTAATATGTTCGATAGATAGAGCAGCTGAAAGTCACAAAAGCAAGAAAGATAAATTATGAACATTTACAACATTTACAGATTGCAAGCATATCTATATTAATTTATTTTATGACACTTAAACAAAATCCCAGAGCCTAGAAACATATTTTTATGTCTTTTTTATTTTTAAATTTAAACTAGAAACAAGGTTGCTTCACATGTCAATCCCAGGTCCCTCTCCCTCCCGTCCTCCCATGCCCTCTCTCCAACCTCTCCTCCCTGCTCCCCCAAACCCTACTATTTTCACCAGGGAGGGAGAGGCCCTCCATGGGGGTATCCATAGTCTGTCATTTCATCCAGGGCAGGGCCTAGGGCCCCATGAGTCCAAGCTGAGAGAGCATCTCTCATTGTGCAATGGATACTGAAAGTCCATTTGTATGCCAGGAATAAATACTGATCTACTACCCAAGGTCCCATAGATTGCCTAGGTCTCCTCACTGACACCCACATTCAGGGGGTCTGGATTGGTCTCATGCTGGCTCTCCAGTCACCAGTATGGGGTTTAAGAGGTCCCTTTTGTTCAAGTCAGATGTTTCTGTGGGTTAAACAAGCTCAGTCTTGACACCTACGATCATCAGTCCTCCCTGTCACTGGATTCCTGGAGTTCCTCTATGTGTTTATCTGTGGTCATCTGCCTCTGCTTCCATCAGTTGAAGGTTCTGTTTCCCAGACTCTCAGGCAGTGCGATTGTAGGCTGGCACTCCCTGATCCATGTCTAAAATCCATATTTGAGTGAGTAAATATCATATTTGTCTTTTTGTGACTGGGTTACCTCACTCAAGATGGTTTCTTTTAGTGCCATACATTTGCCTGCAGATTTCAAGATTTCATTGGTTTTTTTTTTCACTGAATTTGCATTGTGTAAATGTACCACATTTTCTCTATCCACTGTTCAGTTGAAGGTCATCTAGCTTGCTTCCAGGTTCTGGCTATTACAAATAATGCTGCTATGAACATAGTGGGACATCCTTGTTGTATGAATGTGCATCTTTTGGATATATGCCTAAGAGTGGAATTACTGGGTCTTGTGGTAGGCTAATTTCCATTTTCCTGAGGAATCTCCACACTGATTTCCAAAGTAGCTGTATGAGTTGGCACTCCCACCAGCAGTGAAGGAGTGTTCTCCTTTCTCCACATCCTCCCCAGCAAATACTGTCATTGGTGTTTTTGATTTTAGTCATTCTGACAGGAGTAAGATGGTATCTCAGAGTTGTTTTGATTTGCACTTCCCTGATGGCTTGGGATATTTTTTAAAATTTATTTAGTGTATTTAGTGTTTGGAAATACAAGAGATCAACATCAGTTGAGCTCTGGCAAGAGTCTGTGACTGTGTCATCCCCTGGCAGAAGTTGCCATGGAGAATGTGCACACCAAAAAGAGTGTTTTATTGAGGAAGGTTCAGGGACTAGATTTTTTTTCTTTTAGTGCCATCCTTTCTTGTTGGAACTCACTGGCTTTTATGAAGATGATGCTACTTTCTTCACAGCGTACCATTTGCAATAACCTACCTACTGTCTACTAAAAACTACATTGTACATATTCCACCACCTCAATGCTGCTACGCTGAGAACATTTCCAGCACATTACTGGAAGTACATTTAAACTCCATCAAAACTATAACAGTATGTCAAAAGAAAAACCTTTTGTACTTCCTTTATTAGAGAGTTACTGCTCTAGGTAACAGTATGAAATGAATAGAATGGATTAGGGACAGAATGCAATGTACAGCACAGGTGAGAACTCTTAAGGGCTCTTCTGTTCATCTGTACTCAGCCTGCACATCAGAACATGTAAACACCCATATACGAGCATCCAAGTACATATACAGAATATATGCATCCACATTTACACACCTACATATAGACACACAGACACAAACACAAACACAAATTTGTTTTTCTGTCACATTTCATTCATGTGACCCCAGATGACACATGTCCCATTTAGCCTTTGCTAAGTGCTGAAAGACATATGTTGAAATAGCGGACTTTGCAAATCAAACAACTGTTCTGAACTCCAAAGACTGTATTCAAGCTAGAAAGTAATTTGCTTCTTTCATCAGATATACAGAAGATTGTGGTCTTCCTGCAGTGTTATGGAAGGATACATTTACACTTGCCCCTACAGACTGTATCAAGAGTGAGAATCTCCTGTTAGTCATGATTACCTAAGCTTGTTGCACTGAAAAATAAACAATTATTTATAAAATAAGCCGTGCTAGCTCCAAAAATCCACAAATACCACATTGGGATTTCTATGTGGCAAATATTTGCATATCATTTTTCCTAGAATATATTTTCATTTAACAAAAAAATATTTATCTGTCTTTTTAGGTGTAAAAATGTCTCCTCTTCATGTGTCTATGTGTAATTCATGCCTATTGCCAGTAGGGGACAGAGGAGAGTATTAAATCTCCTGGAACGAGTTGCATGAATACTGGAAACCAAACCTGGGCTGCTCGGCAAGACAAATTTTTCAATTATTTCTCCAGCTCCCAAATATTTTATCTCCTTAACTAAACTGGGGTGTACTTAGTCAAGTTAAGCACAAATTTTAATCCTTTGTCTGGTGCATTACATGTGGACAAGAAATAACTCTCAGATTTACCCAAAATGAAAATTCATGGGAGAAATTACTTGGGAGGTCACTAAATTATCCAAAGCAGATTACTAAATAAAGGAAAACTGACAGCTAGATAGATGGGTATCTGTGCCCACACATTGCCTAAATCACACCAGATATCCAGGATATGAAAGCTACTGCTTGCAAGGTCTGTGTATGAGAGGATCTGGACATACTCCTCCAGCATAGCTGGCATGACTCCAGGTGGTGTACACTTACAAGAGTGATATGGAGAGTAAAGCTATTACAGTGTAGTCTCTGAGGCCAAGAGTTCTTCACAGGATCTACTGATTGCGTGTGGCTCCCAGCTCCAGAGTCTTGGAACACAGAGCTATCTATTCCTTGACAGCTGTAGAAATTTAGGGTTCCTTCTACAAATATTATAAATAGAACCTTGCCTTGGATTCTAGGAATGTAAAAATGATGAACAATCAGACTTATTTCTATAATAATTATTTTTAAATAATGTATATAGTTTTATCTCACAATAATTTTGTTTCAGTAATGATAGCCTGTCAGCACCCAATTTCTCAATTAACAATAGGCCATTTTGAAACAGACTGAGTTAAAAGGTCTTCTAGATGTCTGAGGATAAGTACTATTCAGTAGGTGTCTCTAAGGTTTTCATTTCTAAGAGCATAATCATTCATATTTTGAATCTCTCCTTCTTCATTAAGAGCATGTACTATTGAATATGTAGGCTAAATGATGAAAGAATGGGCAAGAGGTGTATGACACGGAAAGCTGGCATAAATAAATATGAAAATGACTGATCATTGCACATTTTGCAAATCATAATCTGACCTGTAACTCAAAACCTAGTACTCTGCAAGTTTCCCTACAATACATGAGGTATGAAGATTATGTGTTTAAGCTTCAGATCTTATAACTCTTAAAACTAAGAATTTTTGAAAGGATGCTTGAGTAAGTAAAGACCATAACATTCAAAGAAATTTGATGGCCATTTTACATATGCATGTGCCAACACTCCTTCATAATTTAATGCTAAAATAAAGAATTGTATGCAGCAGACTCTTTCATTGATTCCTTAGATCAGGAACCATGAAGTGATTTACAAATTTTCCCCGCTCATATGTCTGGTCTTAGTATGTAATATATGCATTGTTCTGCTGAAGTTTAAATAATGCTATGCTTATAACATAAACAATGACTAACACTTTATTTAGAAAAAGATGTTAAAATATGGAATATTATAGTAATGTAGAAAGCAACTTGGAGAAACAAATGTTCTATGCTTCTAATACAGTGTATCAATTAGTGTAAAAATAAAATGTAGCATTTGGAAAAAAATATTCTAGAAATTCCTAAAGCAATTGACAAGATGCAGTGATCTCTGGGAATGTCTATTTCACATGACACAGCATTTCACATGACATCACACCTGGACTGCCCAGGGTGATGGAGTCATTAGTAAGTGCACTTCACCTTTCATTTTCTGATGTCTATTAGTTTGTAAAAAGGATTTTACATTTGCATATAAATAGGAAGGTAATGTGATAAAGATTTCAATTAAAAGGCTGTCTGTTTGGGTTAATTCATTTTTAATAGGAACAGTAAATATTTTTCAGGTGATACCGCTCTTCCTGCAGCATCAGTAGCCTGTTCTTCTTTATCTAGGTGTGTCAGGGATAGTGAAGGAAAGAGCGCCATGTGTCAGCCTCTGCTCTTGAGGAACAGTTCTTTTCTTCATTGATTTTTTTCTCGTTTAGAACCAGAACCCATTTTTTTAATGTTATACTGGAGAAAGCTGAAGATCCAGTTCATTCTTATGAATAAAAGTTTCTTTACATACATAAAAATGCATGTCATTAATGAATTGTGTCAAACAAGCATATCCATAGACGGATATATACAGGAAATAAATTTCTTAAAGTTTTTGATACTAATTTTGATAAGAAGAAATGAAAGGAGAGCCTGTATTATCATGAAAGTTTGGCAAAGACTTCAGAGCCATTTTTATTCCAATGTGGCTGGTTCTTTACCTTATGAAAGAAGGACCATTCCGTAATGACTCTGCATGTAGATGACTTATGTAAGAGTTGAGAGCTGTCCTGTAAGGAAAATGCCTATGCTACTGAGATGTAACACAATTTTTTTTTACTTCTAAAGCCAGCTGTTTTAAATTATATTTAAAAAATTTATTTACGACAGCTCCACCCACCGGTCCCCCCAAAATTTATTTACTTATCTATTTGCGTGCATTTGTGTGTGTATGTGGGTGCATTTGTAGAGGTAAGAAAACCACCTAGTAAAACAAGTTCCTCCTACTATGTGGTTCCCAGGGATCTGGAAGCTGCATTTGCTTTTTCAGTGAGTCCTGCATCTAGCTCTTCCAACTTTAGCTTCACGGAACCTACTCAAAACATGTTATATTAAAGACCATATGCCTATTATATTTTTAGCTTTAATTTTGTGTTGTTTTGCTAATATCCACACATATGTGGCTCATAAAATTTCAGCTTAGTTGCTAAGAAAATCACTTTCTTCTCTTACTTTTCAAAACTAAAATATTTTGCAGTGGACGTTCCATTTGGAGGCAAAAGAATCTAAGCATTTAAATAATGAATTGAAGCATTTAATTAATATGTTCTGGCTTCCTGCTGGCAGAACCTCGTGGCAGGGAGTTAATGGATTAAGTCTCTTGTACACAGACTAAGAGATGGCTTAGCAGTTGGTGTTTTGTTCTCAGGTGTCTAGTTAAGGAAAACACAGGAGGGCAATTCAACCTTTAAAAATGTTATCTTTCACTAGAAAGCTGTCAGAAATGCAGTGGGATTTTCCACAGCAAACCTACAAAGAATTACTGCCGTTTTGGTTTTGAGACTTGGCTTTTAATGGCTAAGCTCTGAGCTCAATTTTGCTTTAAAGAAAAACCACAAGATAGGAGTACAGAACTTTAGTGGTACAGACAAATGTGGATGCCCAGTAGACTCAGACCTGCGGTGGATGCATCCGCCCGTCTTCCAGCCAAGTCGGAGCAAATTTCATCCTTTTTTTTCTTTTGAGCCTCAAAAGAAGTCCATAGTTTGTTAGACTTCCATCTCCCTATTTTACAGGAAAGGAAAAGGTAACATCCAGGGCATAGAGAAAACCTATTTTTTAAATATTTTTTTTATTTTTAAATTTAAATTTAAATTAGAAACAAGGTTGCTTCACATGTCAATTCCAGGTCCCTGTCCCTTTCCCTCCCCTCCTCCCGCGCCCTCCATCCAGCCCTTCATTGGGGTGTCCATAGTCTGTCATTTCATCCAGGGCAGGGCCTAGACCCTCCACTAAGAGTCCAGGGTGAGAGTGCATCTCTCATTGTTGGATGTGAGCCCAAAGTCCATTTGTATACCCGGGATAAAAACTGATCTACTGCCCAAGGCTCAATAGAATACCTAGGCCTCCTCATTGACACCCACATTTAGGGGGTCTTAATCAATCCCATGCTGGATTCCCAGCCATAAGTCTGGGACTCAAAGCTAACCCTTGTCAGGTTAGCTGTTCCTGGGGGTTAAACCAGTCCAGTCTTAACCTCTTTGCTCATCAGGCCTCCATCTCTGTCACTGGATTTCTTGAGTTTAGCTCAGTGCTTAGCTGTGGGAGTCTGCCTCTGCTTCCATAATTCACTGAGTGAAGGTTCTGTTTCCCAGACTCTCTGGCCATGGGATTGTAGGCTGGCAGGGAAAACCTGTTGACAGATATAAAACATGGAAGTAGCAAAGGAGAAGGATCAGGTTGAATGTCTGTGCACCTTGGAGCCAGTCACTCATTGTCCTCTGAACTTCATCTGCAGTTGGCTTTGTGCTGCAGTTAGATGCCCGCATAAAATTGAATAATTGAAATTCTTTAAAGCATTTTTTCTCTCTTAGTTTATGTGAGAAACTTTTGGTTTTGTTTCTTTCTTTTTTTAAGGTAGTTAGTGGTCCCCACCCCCAATTCTACAAATCTTCCTAACCTTGTAAAACTTTCATACAAATCTTTTTGTCTTCCTTGCCTGACAGAACTTTTGACTCAACAAACATTTATATTGTATATACATGTAGAGACAGAACCAGAAAATTTTGCTTTGCTGTCAAACAGAAAAACATTACAAAAATATTTTGCAACTCATTTCAATTTCCTGCATTATCCTCAGTTCTGGTTTTGTTGCTGTCACAAGTTCTATTTTCCTTTTATTGTGAATGTTCAGACCACCAGGAAAGGACCACTAGACTCAATACAGATTATAATTAGCCACATTTCCATTTTAAACTACAGTAGCTGGCCACAGTCCCCTTGGTTGAATTTGGGACTTAGATGTTAAAGACAAAGGTTACAATTTGCTCTGTGTTTCCAAGGTTGTGAGAAACACCCCATTTCTTCACATTCTTGAAATTCCTGGTATTATCAGCCTCAGGTTGCTAATAGGGCTGGCCCAAGACTACCATGGAATTCTTCAAAAATGTCTGATTCATGATTGTTGTTGCTTGTTTTCCAGTCATACTTAACTACATATCATATCTGAACTGACTGCAGTAGCTGTGGAGAAATTCAAATCAGGTAGGAAGACTGTGCTTACTGTTAGTATTCAGGCATTTACACTGGCCAGCCATTGGGGACCAAGTGAATACAGCAGCACCTGTAACACTGGGGATCACCTCCTCCAGACCAATGTCCCTAAAGCCACAGCCTCTGTCACTTGGTTCACCTATCCCATCTTAAGCCCTTTACTCTCCAGCATCAAGACAACATTCATTTCCTAAGTATCAACCCCAATAGGACCCTGCTCCCTAAAATTTCAGAGGACACTGTGATCAACTACCTTGTCCCTGGCTCCAGAAAAATGAGGCTTCACACGGCAGTCATGCTTCACTCTTCTGGTCTTAGAGCCTTATGTGGCTGTGGATACTTCCCTTCCTGATGCTTCTCCGTTTCCTGTCCATACTAAGTTCACACTGCTTTATCAGTTTCATCTCTGCAATGAAAAATTCAGAAATCTGTAATCAAATAATTAATCCTGCATTTTTACAGGACTATCAACTGCTAACCACTCTGACTACCAATTATGCCCTGATGGTGAGAATCAACATTATCCCAAAGATGTCGGTGCACACTCAGATAATAGGAAGCAATGTAAAAGAGCACGCATCCCCATCCCTACCCCACCATCCCCCTTCCTATTTCCTCATCTTTTATAGTAAGCCAAAGAAAGAAATGTGAATGATCAGGTATTTACACTGACCTGCCCTCAGGGACCAAGTGATAACAGCAGGACATGTCATCAGTTGCAGCCTGCAGCCAAAATGTGGCATTGTAACTACTGTCACCCTTAATTAGAGCACTTTCCCTATGTACTTGTGCTATATATATCCCTTACAAAAAGCAAGCACCTTCTCTTCCCTCTTTTTTTTTTTTTTTGTCTGTCACTCAGAGACCGCCTCTTTACCCCTTCCCATCTCATGTGAGCCCTGTTGTATGGTGACTTTGTGGAATCCAGGCTCCAACCTGCCAAGGTACCTTCTGTCATTAAATTATTATATTAACCAGCACACCACACCATGCTCCATCAGCTTCGTTCCTATGACCACAACCCGACGAATGTGAGGTTCACTGAGAACACTGAACTTCAGCTTCAAGAGCTGTGGTTAAGACAGTTTAAACTTTTCCTTTATTATAACTAATTTCTCTACATTTTTAATCTCTAGCAAAATGAATATTAAATGTATTTATCCTCTTTGAACATTTTGTAACAGACACAGAATTTATGCATATGGATGAGGCTCTCTGTATGATTTCAATGATGTTTCCATTGTATGCTTGTCAACATTCTTATCTCCTCAGGCATTTATCACTTCTTTATGGTGAAAACATTTAAAACCTTTTCAAATAGATTACTAAATTTTTGTATTAAATTACCATTCATTATGTTCATTCCATTGTACAAGGTAGCAAAGAAGCCTTGTTTTCTCGTCAGCTCTCTGCTTTTCTCATTAGGATTTTGCAGGAATCATTTGACTAGAAATTTGTAGGAGATGATCAAATTTTAACTATTCCCCTTCAATGAGATCAAATGTTTCTTGTCAATTTGTACCATCCATGCTTCTTTGAACTATATATATCTCCAGTGTCAGGCTAGCTAGACAGCTTACCAGGTACCGGCACTTACTACTAAGCTTCAGAATCTGAGCCCTACACCGGAGTCCCATAAATGAGAAGAAGAGAAGAGGTTGTGCACATTGTCTTCAGCCCTCCAAGATTACACTGTACATCTTGCACAAACACAGTCAAATTAATAAATATAATAAAACATATTTTCAGAACTTTGACTATCTTTCCTTTTATTACAAATGACAAGAATACATTACTGTTCATGATTGAATGGTATTCCATTTTACAAATGTTTCCATTTTTTCGCCCACTCATCACTTGATGTTGAAGTTTTTTTTCTGTGTAGATTACTATGAGTAGGCATTTTTGAAGTGAATTTGGGAGGTTTATGTGTCTGTGATTAACTTAATTTCTTCCAGATATACATACATGAAATAATTTTTTTAGAATGTATTCTACTTTTAAATTTTGAGGAAAATCTATCCTAAAGAGTGCACTGACTTTTACACTTCATCAGGAAGGACCTGTTCATACCTTTTGCATCACAGAGTTAGCTTTTGTCTTTTTAGTAGTAAGCCTTGCTCCTGGGTGTAGACGGTTCTCAATGTGGTTTGTATTTGCATTTGATTGGTGGTTAGTGCTGTTGCTTTGATATATGTGTGGTTCACTTACATACATTTCTCTATGAAACAGTCACCTTCATTTTTAATAAGATTGTTCATTTATTATTTGCTATTTAAAATACCTATATTAATTATATATCCCGGGTATCTACCTTTTGCCAGATACAGCACTTGTGTAACCTGTTTTTCAAGCTATTTTAGAGCAGTTCTTTCTGTTGTTTTCCTGAGATCACCGCTTATTTGCCTATGCCAATGTTTGGAAATGTGGTGGTTTGAAAGAAAATGGCTCCCATAGTTTCAAAGGGAATAGCGCTATTAGGAACTGTGACTTTGTTGGAGTAGATGTTGCACTTTTGGAGGAAGGATGTCACTGAGAGTGAACTTTGGTGTTTCATAAGCTCTTTCTTCATGCTGCCGGCCAGTACAGATGTAGAATTCTCTATTCCTCAACTTCCACTGTGTGTGCCTGTGAACCATCATGCTTCCCATCATGATAATGATAATCTAACCCTCTGAACTATAAGCCAGCTCCAATTAAACATTTCCTTTAAAAAATACTGTGGTCATGGTGTCTCTATTCAATTATGGAAACACAAACTGAGACAGATGAGTTGAGATGGTTGTGGAAGGAGTGAATATATGGGGGGGTATGTGATAAACTTGCTATGTATGGAATTATCTGAAAAGTAATGAAAATTTTACAAAATAAATTAAGAAATAATGAAATGTTTGTCAGGTGCATTGTTGAAGCTAATTCTCATTGAATGCAAATCATCACATGAATTATTGTATCATACTTAGGTTTTATATCAAATTTAAAACATTTTTCTTTATTTCCTTTTACATATTAAGCATAGTCACATCATATGGCGCAGGACCTAGGCATTTCCCCTTTGTTTCTAGGCTGAGAGACTATCCCTCATAGGGAATGAGTTCCCAAAGCTCATTGATGTTCACAGGGTTTGGTTCAGTCTTATGCTGATTCTCCAGCTGTCAGACTGGAATCTATGAGCATCCACTTGCTCAGGTCAGGTCTTTCTATGTGTTCTCCCAGCATGGTCCTAAACCTTTAGCTCATCACTCCTCCCTCTCTACAACTGGATTCCAGTAATTTGGCTCAGTACTTAGCTGTGGATGTCTGCTTCTGCTTCCATCAGCTACTGGATGAAGACACTATGATGGCATTTCAGGTAGTCATCAGTCTCATTACAGGGGAAGGGAATTTAATGTGGCCTCTCTACTATTGCTTAGACTCTTCATTAGGGTCATCCTTGTGGATCCCTGAGCATTTATCTAGTTCCAGACATCACTATAAGCTCATAATGGCTCCCTCTATTAAGTATGATTTTTCTTGCTCTTTTTCTCTATTCTTCCCCTAGCTCAAGTTTCTTGATTCCTCATGATCTCCTCTTACCTCCTCTTCTTCTTTCCTCTTTCTCCTCTTTCCCTCCCCACTCACCCTGTGCCCCCAATTTGCTCAGGTGATCTTGTCCCTTTCCCCTTCTCTAGGGGTCAATGTATGTCCCTTTTAGTGTCTTCCTTGTTTCCTAGCTTCAATGGAGTTGTGGATTGTAGACTGAATATTCTTTGTTCTATGTCTAATATCCATTTATGAGTGAGTTCATACCATGTTTTTCTTTCTATGTCTGGGTTACATAACTCAGGATAGTTTCTTCTAGCTCCATCCACTTGGTTGCGAATTTCAAGATTTCTTTTTTTTGGTTGGTTGTTTTTTCAGCTGAATAGTGCAGCATTGTATATGTGTCCAACATTTTCTTTGTGTGTTATTTGGTAGAGGGGCATCTAAGCTGCTACCAGATTTTGTCTATTACAAATAACACTGCTATAGTTGAACATAGTTGAATAGCTGTCCTTGTCATATGAATATGCATTCTTTAGGTATATGCCTAAGAGTAGAACTGCTGGATCTTGAGGTAGACTGATTGCCACTTTCCTGAGAAACTGCCATACTGCTTTCCAAAGTGGCTGTACAAGTTGGCGTTCAAACCAGCAAGGGTGGAGTATTCCCTATCTCCAAATTCTCTCCAGCATAAACTGCCATTGGTGTTTTGGATGTAATCATTTTGAGAAGTGTAAGATATTATATCATAGTTGTTTTTATTTGAATTTCTCTGTTGGCTAAGGATATTGACCAATTTCTTGAGCGTCTTCCAGTCATTTTGGATTCCTCTATTGAGAATTCTCTATTTAGTTCTGTACCCCACTTTTTTCAATGGATTATTTGGTGTTTTAGGTGACTGGCTTCTTGAGTTCTTTGTATATTTTAGAAATGCACCCTCTGTCAGATGTGGTGTTGGTGAAGAACTTTTCCCATTCTGTGGTCTGCCGTTTTATCTTGTTGACTGTGTCCTTTGCCTTAGAGAAGCTTCTCAGTTTCAGCATGTCCCATTTATTAATTGTCAATCTCAGTGTCTCTGCCACTGGTGTCATGTTCAGGAAGTGATATCCTGAGCTAATTCATTCAAGAGTACTTTCTACTTTCTCTTCTAAGAGGTTCAGTGACTGAATTTATTCTTACGTCTTTGATCCATTTGGACTTAAGTTTTATGCATGTGGATAGATATGGATCTGTTTGCAATCTTATGCATGTCAGCATCTAGTTATGCCAGCAGCATTTGTTGAAGATGCTTTCTTTTTTCCATTGTACAATTTTACCTTTGTCAAAAATCAGGTATACCTTGGTGTATGGCTTAATAACAGGTTCTTCATTTCGACTCCATTGTTCTACCAAGCTGTTTTCATTACTATAGCTCTACCACAGAGCTTGAAATCAGAGATGATAATGCATCTGGGAGTTCCTTTATTGTACAGGATTTTTGGCTATTCTGGGTTTTATATTTTCCATATAAAGTTGAGTATTGTTTCTTCAAAGCCTGTGAAAAATTGTGCTGGGATTTTGACAGGGATTGCACTGAATTTGTCGACTGCTTTTAGTAAGTTTGCCAGTTTTATTTTGCTGACCATACCTATCCAAGAGCTTGGGAGATCTTTCCATTTTCTGGTATCTTCCTTAATTTCTTTCTTTAATGAATTAAAGTGTTTGTCATACAGGTCTTTAGTTTGTTTTGTTAGACCCAAGATATTTTATGGTATTTGTGGCTATTGTGAAGACTGATTTCTTACACAGCCCACTTATCATCTATATATAGGAAAGTATTGATTTCTTTTTGTGTTAATCTTGTATCCTGCCCATTCCTGAAGGCTTTCATCAGTTATAGGAGTTACCTGGTCAAATTTTTTGGATCACTTATATCTTCTATCATATCATCTGAAATAATGTAGGCTTGACTTTACCCTTCCAATTTTATCCTTTGATTTGTCTTTGTGTTGTCTTATTGCTTTAGCTAGAACTTCAAGTATAATATTGAACAGATATGGGTAAAGTGGACGTCCTTGACTTGTTCCTGATTTTAGAGGAATCGTGTTGAGTTTCTTTCTATTTAGTTTGATGTTGGCTGATATCTTGCTATATATTGTATATATTATGTTTAGATATGTTCCTGTTATACCTGATCTCTCTAAGACCTTTATCATGAAGGAGTATTGGATTTTGTTGAAGGCTTTTAAAGAATCTAGTGAGATGATCATGTGGTTTTTCTTTTTCAGTTTGTTTATATGGTGGATTACATTAATGGATTTTCATATGTTGAACCATCCCTACATCTCTGGGATGAAGGCTACTGGATCATGGAAGGTGACTTTTCTAATGTGTCCTTCTATTTGATTTGCCAGTATTTTATTGAGGATTTATGCATCAACGTTCATGAGGGAAATTGGTCCACAGTTTACTTTTTTACTTGTGTCTTTGTGTGGCCTGGGTACCAAGGGAATTGTAGCCTTGTAATAAGATTTTGGCAGTGGCCCTTCTGATTACATTATGTGAAAAAATGTGAGGAGTATTGGTATTAGCTCTTCTTTGAATTTCTTGTAGAATTTTGCACTGAAACCATTTGTGCCTGGGCTTTTTTTTGGTTGAGAGACTTTTGATTATTAGGTCTATTTCATTGGGGGCTATAGGTCTGTTTAAATTGCTTATCTATTCTTGATTTAATTTTGGTAAGTGATATTTGTCTAGAGAATTGTGCATTTCCTTTAGATTTTTGAATTTTGTGGAGTACAGGTTTTCAAAGTATGACCTGATGATTCTCTGGATTTCTTCATTGTCCGTTGTTATGTCCCCCTTTTCATTTCTGATTTTGTTAATTTGCATAGTCTCTCTGCCTTTTGATTAGTTTGGATAAATGTTTGTCCATCTTTTTTATTTTTCTGGAAGAAACAACTCTTTTTTTCATTGATTCTTTGTATTGTTTTCTTTGTTTTCATTTTATTGATTTCAGCCCTCAATTTGATTATTTGTTGACATCTACTCCTGGGTGATTTTGCTTCTTTTTCTTCTAGAATTTTCAGGTGTGTTATTATGTCTCTAGTGTGACTTTTCCCCAGTTTCTTTATGTAGGCACTTAGTGCTTTAAACTTTCGACTTAGCACTGCTTTAAATGTATTCTGTAACTCTGGGTATATTTTGCCTTCACTTTCACTGAATTCTAGGAAGTCTTTAATTTCTTTCTTTATTTCTTCCTTGACCCAGGAGTGATACAACTGAGCATTGTTCAATTTCCATGACTTTGTAAGCTTTCTGAAATTTGTGTTGTTTTTGAATTATAACTTTAAACTATGGCCACCTGATAATATGCAGTGAGTTATTACAATTATTTCTTGTGTCTATTGAGGTTTGCTTTGTTGCCAAGTATGTGATCAATTTTGAGAAAGTTCCATGTGGCACTGAGAAGAAGGTATATTCTTTTGTGTTTGGATGGAATGTTCTTTAACTGTCCATAGAACTCAATTGACTCATAACATCCGTTAGTTCCTCTATATTTTGTGAAGTTTCTGTCCGCTTTCCTGTCCAGTGGTGAAAGTGGGTTGATGTGTGATTTGGGTTTTAGTACTTTTTTTTATGAATATGGGTGCCTTTGTATTTGGAGCACGGAAGTTCAGAATTCAGGCTTCATCTTGATGGATTTTTCCTGTGATGAACATAAAATGACCCTCTTCATCTCTATTGATTACTTTTATAATGAAGTCCAGTTTGCTAGATATTAGGAAACCTACAACAGGTTTTTCCTTAAGTCTATTGATTAGAAAACCTTTTCTCAAATCTGTACTCTGAGGTAATGTCTATATTTGAACGTGAGGTTTTTTTTTTTGTATGCAGCAGAAGGATAGATTCTGTCTTTCTATTCATTCTGTTACCCTGCGTCTTTTTATAGGCAAATTAAGACCATATTAAGGGGTCTTAATGACCATTGATTGTTGATTCTTGTTAGTTTTGGATTTGGTGGTTGTGGTGGTATTGTGTGAGTTCCCCTCCCACACACACATACACACATTTTGGTGATGTGGGATTATCTGTTGCCTATGTTTTTGTTTTGTTTTCTTTGGGTTGAGGTTTTCCTGCCAGTGATTTCTGTAGAGATAGATTTGGGGATATATAATGTTTTTGTCATGCAATATCTTGTTTTCTCCATCTGTGATCATTGAAAGCTATCCTAGGTACTATAGTCTGGGCCGGCATCTGTGGTCTCTTAGTTTTTATAAAACATCTACCCAGGACTTTCTCGCTTTCAGAGTTTCCATTGAGAAATCACATATAATTCTAATAGCAACTTTATATGTTACTTGGCCTTTTTCCCTAATATTCTTTCTTGATTATGTATGTATGGTGCTTTGACTATTATATGGTAAGGGGACTTTTTTGTTTTTGTCCTTTATATTTGGTGTTATGCAAGCTTCTTGTACTTTCATAGGTATGTCTTTCTTTAGGTTGGGAAGGTTTTCTTCTATGGATTTGTTGAATATGCTTCCTGTGCCTTTGAGCTGGGCTTCTTCACCTTCTTTTATACCTATTATTCACAGTGTCCCACATTTCCTGAATATTTTGTGTTAAGGATTTGTTGGACTTCAGATTTTCTTTGGACGATTAATCTATTGCCTCTAGTTTATCTTCATCACTTGAAATTCTCTCTTCCATCTCTTGTATTGTGTTTGTTATGCTTGCATCTGTAGTTCCTGATCATTTACCCAGATTTTCAATTTCCAGCATTCCCTCAATTTGTGTTTACTTTATTACCTCTATTTCAGTTTTCAAGTCTCGAACTGTTTGAATTTTTTCTTTCACCTGTTTGATGTTTTTTCTTAGCTGCCCTTGCTTCCTTTATAAGATTTTTGTTGATTTCTTGCGTTTTTTTTGGTTTGTCTTGTCTTCCATTTCTCTAAGGGATTTTTCTCATTTCCTCTTTAAGGGCCTCTATCATCTTTATAAAATTGTTTCTATGATCATTTTCTTCTGCTTAGTCTGCATTAGGAAGTTCAGATCTTACTGGTGTAGAACTCCTAGTCTCTTATGGTGTCATACTATTCTTTATTTTGTTGAATTTGTCCTTATACTGTTGTCTTTCCATCTCTTCTTCAGTGAGTACAGGTGGGGCCTCTCCTAGTCGGTGCAGGTCCAAGACTCTGTTGGCAGCAGCTCTCCCTGTGTGTGCAGGGGCCAAGGTTTTCATGGTGGCAGATGCTGAATGGCTTTGTCTGCTCCAGGTCTCTGTGAATTCAGTGGGCCACCATTGCTTTTTTTCCACTGAGTAATACTCCATTTTCTAGATATACCATATTTTTTGTCCACTGTTTGGTCAACTGACATCTAGGTAGTTTCCAGATTCTGGCTATTACAAATAATGCTGCTATGAACATAGTTGAACAAGTGTCCTTGCAGTGTCCTTGAACATTCTTTGATACTGCTGGGTCTTGAGGTATATTTATTTCCAATTTTCTGAGAAACTGCAATACTGATTTAAAAAATGATTATAAAATATTGAGTTCCATCAGCAGTGAAGGAGTGCTCCCCTTAATCCACACCGTATCCAACATAGGTTGTCAATAATATTTTTGAACTTAGTCATTCTGACAGGTGTAAAAATGGTATAAGAGTGGCTGTGATTTGCATTTCCCTGATAGCTAAGGATGTTGAACACTCCTTAAGTGTTTCTTTGCCAGTCCAGTTTCTTCTGTTGAGAATTCTCTGTTTTAGTCTGCACCTTATTTTTTAATAGAAATATTTGGTGATGTTGTCTAGTTTCTTGAGTTCTTTATATGTTTTGGATATCAGTCCTCTGTCAGATGTATGGTTGGTAAATATGTTTTCCCATTCTGTACTCTGATGTTTTGTCTTATTGACAGGGTCTTTTGCTTTACAGAAACTTTTCAGTTTCAGGAGGTCCCTTTTATTAACGGTGGATCTCATTATCTGTGCTACTGGGTATATTCAGGAAGTGGTCTCCTGTGTCAATGTATTTAAGGATACTTCCCATTTTGTCTTCTATATGGTTCACTCTGGCTGAATTTATGTTGAGATATTTTATCTACTTGGACTTGAGTTTTGTAAAGGGACAATAGATATTTGCATTTTTCTACATGCCACCATCCAGTTATGCCAGTACCATTTGTTGAAGATGCTTTCTTTTTTCTTTTGTACAATTTGGACTTTGTGAAAAATTGGGTTCATAGGTGTGTGGATTCCTGTCAGGGTCTTTGATTTGGTTCCACTGATTCATGTATTTGTTATTATGCCAATACAAAACTGTTTTTATCACTGTATCTCTATAGCAGAGTTTGAAAACAGGAATGGTGATACCTATAGAAGTTCCTTTACTGTACAGGATTGTTTTAATTATCCTGTTTTTTTCCACATGAAATTGAGTATTGTTCTTATGAGGTATGTGAAGAATTGTGTTGGTATTTGATGGAGATTATGTTGAATCTGTAGATTGCTTTTAGTAAGATGGCCATTTTTACTAAGTTAACACAACCAATCAATGATAATGGGAGATCTTTTAATTTTCTGATCTCTACCAAATTTCTTTCTTCAAAGACTTAAAATTCTTGTCATATATGTCCATCACTCATTTGGTTAGATTTACCTCGAGATATTTTGTATTATTTGTGACTATTGTAAAGGATATTGTTTCTGTGATTTCTATCTCAGCCCATTTATCTTTTGTATATAAAAAGGCGATTGATTTTAAAAAATTAATCCTGTATCCTGCCACATTGCTGCATGTAATTTTCAGTTATAGGAGTTCCCGAGTGGAATTTTTGTGGTCACTTATGTATACTATCATATCCTTGGCAAAGAGTTAAAGATAATTCTTCCTTTTCAATTTGTATCCACTTAATCTTCTTTTGTTGCCTTATTGCTCTACTTGAAACCTCGAGTACTATGTTGAATTCATATGGATAGAGTGGACAGCCTTGACTTGTTCCCAATTTTAGTGGAATTGCTTTGAGATTCTATTCTTTTAATTTGATATTGGCTGTTTATTTACTAAATATTTATTGCCTGCATTATGTTTAGATACTTTGCTTGTATCTCTAACCTCTCCAGAGCCTTTATCATGAAGGGGTATTGGATTATGTCAAAGCCTTTTTCAGTGTCTATTGAGATGACCATGTGGTTTTCTTTTTCTTTCAGTTTTTGTCTTTAAAGTGTTGTAATTTTTATATTTTATAGAAAATTTTGACTTTTCTGAAAAATAGACATAACTTTTCAAGTTCCTGTAGACCTACCTGCTTACTTTTAGGATATCATTAAGAATCATATATTGCTGGGTTAAATTTAAACTTAACAAACAAAAAAAAACTGTTTTTTTTTTAAGTATTGATATCACAGTTGCTCCTGCAAAACATCAGTTTGGGGATTCTGTGGAGTGCATCTTTCATGAATGTTTATTAAATTTCCTCTCACAGGAAGTATTTCCAAAGCTCCTAGAATATGTCCTAGAACATGGAACAAGCCCTGCCCTAATGTGGGTCAGTGGAGAGTCACTGTGGTGAAAAATTGACAGCTTTTAGTGTAATCCAACCGGAATATTACAAGCTCACATCTTATCTGTAGCAGGGTAAAAGCATGGAACCGCAACAATATCACTTTTGCCCTTTCATTCCCTATTTGTTCTAAAATTTATTCTTCTATAAAAGAAGAAATAGAGTTGCGTAAAATTTGAAAATATTTTATGAGTGATATTTAAAGTTCCCTTCTTTGTAATTTGTATTTTACTTTACTAATTACTATTTATTTGGTAATGTATTTACATACCTTTAAAATTGTTTGTTCTTCAAAAAGGTAATCCTTCCCTTAAAAGATATAAACAAATTATAGTGTGTTTTTTCACACTGGCAATGTCAAGAACACTTGATGCTCTTGCAAAGGATTTATGTTCTATTTCCAGCACACATGTTGGGAGGTACCCAATCAACTATGAGAACTTCAGTTCCGTTGCAACCAATACCTTTTTCTGGTCTCCTGAGGCTCCATACTAACATGAACATACCTATATACTACATGTAATAAAAATGTATACTTCTCCTTCCACTGGGTTGTCTTATCCAACCTCTATGTAAAAGCTTTTGCTTTGTATTACTGTACCTTGTTTGACTGTCAACTCTTAGAGCCAGCTCTGACATGGGAGGTCAATGCAATATGGAATATATTTATTTACCAGAGAAAGAACTTACACACATGCTGGGGAGTCAGAAACGTGGCAGGCTTCCAAAAAGAGGAGAAGAAGAGAAGAAAGTTTCATTTTCTCTCTCACTTCCTTTTATCATGACCTGTGCTATATTTCCCTATCCCCATCCTTATGGGCGTTTAGCTTTTTGGGGCTCACCTCTACACAGCTCTTTTCTAAAATGGAAACAGAAAAGGAGTAGCAATTTGAAAAATAATAGGATATTTGAATAATAAAATAAGACAACCATTTAGTATACATTTTGTGTCTCTGAGTTGTAATTGAATAATACTTTTATTACTTAGTGAAAACATACAGTTGATGGAAGGAATTTCATTACCCAGAATTTGTTGTCTAGGGAGAAAAAAACAGAAGATATTGAAAAAAATCTACTCCAAAGTTTCCATGCATAAACACATATCACCAATGCCTATTTAGTAGGCAGTTTTAACTCAGAGTCTCTAGGGGACTTCAGGATGAATTGTTAACATGATTCAATTTATGACCAATAATGACTGGTAAGAAAGAAACCAGATCAAGTAAATCTGAGACTACTATATTGACTTAATACATAAAAATATAAGTATCTAAAATGACAGAATCCAGAGAAAATTGAGATTTGTGTTCTCTGAATCTGAAGATGACTACACTTTATGCAATTAAAATCTACATTATCAGTGTGTCTTCAATATCATTTTCTTACAGAAACAGTGGCAGCTGTTTGATTTTATTTTAAAAATTATGAGATGAGACAGTTTATTGCCAGATATGATCCCTAAGGTTAAATATATGAATACACACATATATAATAAAACATGAATATATAAAATATATTATTTAAGAATCATTTTTATAAAATTCTGGATTTCTTAATGAAAAAAAACAAAATTTTCATATCATAAATTCATTACAATTTATTCTCAGAAGCATATTATATAAACACTGTCATAATTATACAGAAGTTAGATATGTTAGCATCTTAGAGAAACTGTTTTTCTATGCAGTAAGATATAGAACTCTACAGTCTTAACATATGTATGGCAAACTCACAAGATGAATATGCACCTCTTATTTATGAAGATGTTTCAGAAATTGATGTGTTTTTGCATATCGGTAGTTAAAGAAAAAGGATATTCAATAATATTTCAACTTTATTTTCAGTCACATGTATTGATGTGTATATTATCATGTACTTCCAAGGCAATTATTAGAAAGTTACTATGTGTCTCTTATCATCAATGAATATCTTCAATGTCATCATGATCAGCAACAAAGAGTTCAGTCTTGGAAACAATATCATAAATGAAAGAAGTGTAGCTATGACATCACAGAGTGATGAATGTGTTTCAATGTGATGTAAGATTTTTAATTTAAAAGAGTAATTATAACAGCTGTGTAGTCAGCCTTCCTTGCTCTGAAATATATGATAATTTACTTGTTGGAGTCTTACTAACAGTGTTAAGGTTTCATAGCTTAATTTATCAATAAACATAAACATTATAAAAAAACAAAGTCATCTGAGAGTCCTATTGCAAAGCTCAGAGAACATCATGTTTTTTTATAAACAGATCTGTTGACCTTTAATATTCATATACTTTGATTCAGGATTTTACTTTTCTAATACGATCCCAGATGACTAAAATGTTGGTCCATGGATCATAGTTTGTGTAACAAGACTTTACGCAGTGTTTACCAGCCCTGTTGCATCAGTTCAGTAAATGAATGTGGAGACATGTGTACATGCTGTGACTGTATTATCTCATAAAGGTGGGAATGAGAATTTGTAAGAGGATTAATGTCCTAACATTAAATTGAGAAATTGATAAAATGTGAATTCTAGACTCAATGAAGTCTTATTAGAAGCTGATCAAATTAATAGCTAGGCTAGCAATCAGGCCAAATTAATTGAATTTTCATCAATTGTAATATAATCTCCCTGTCCCTTACTTTTATAGTTTTAGTGCAATTTCAATCGTAAGAATAAAAAAATAGGCATCATTTTCAAAATGAGTGTCTAAATTGAAGAGAAGCATGCTGTGACAATTCTTAATAAGTTTCAGCTTCTGACTTGCTTGCTTATGATCACATCAAACTACCTTAGCTTGACTAGACTTAGCCATTTACTTCATTAGTTAGGTGTGTTATGTACAATACTTTTATTATCAGTATAAAGATCTTTGCAGTTATTTGGCATGTTTGTACATCTCCGGTCACACCATTATTCAGAAGCTGAAAATTATGCATTAATACTCTTCTCTAGGAGAAGTTGGAATAGTATAGTCAAAAGGACAAATCCACTCAAATGTCTTCTTGTACAAATTAACTAAAGCAAAATTTGCCACACTCATTTTTTTGTACATATTGTCACAGTTACCTGTGGTCATTTATGTTGGTCATTTATGAGCCTAGACAATTATGCTCCAGGCTTACAGAAGTCATTTTCAAATAATAAAATTCATGCTCTGGATGCACTATTCTGAAATATATCTTGAAGAATGACTATTACTACAAAATTGTATATGAACACATGTGTGGGTTATAATATGTTTTGTGACACAGTATTCTAAGATCTTAGGGAAATTTATATTCCTCAAGGAGTATAGATTTGGCCTTGATTTTGTGTTATTGCTTCTGAGCAATATATACTGATATATATATATATATACATATATATACATATGTATAATTGAATTTAGTGCAAAGAAAATGAACACTTTCAATTACTCATCAACATAAGAAGGAGATGCAGCATTTTTTTTTGTTTTACGAGACAGGGTTTCTCTGTTTTGGAGGCTGTCGGTCCAGCCTGGCCTTGAACTCACAGAGATCTGCCTGCCTCTGCCTCCCGAGTGCTGGGATTAAAGGCGTGCGCCACCAACGCCCGGCTGAGATGCAGCATTTTAAATACAAAAGATACAAGATGCTCTAACAAGCCTGATGTAGGGTCAATTCAAATGAAAATGTCTGTTGCAATGATTTTAGCATCCTTTTAGTATCTGACCTGTTACAATAAAAGTATAAGGTAAGATGCAGGTTATGCTGAAATAATATAAATTACTAGACTCTAAAAGTTGTTTTCTTCATAATTTGTATAAAGGTAGAATGTCCACAGTACAAAATGGACCAACAGCTTATGTACACTAAGCCTTAGGGAAGCATAAACCCTTTTAGAATGATTCAGTAACCTGAGGACTCTACATTCATTTTCAGATAAAATTAGAATCAGTTTCTAATGAATATTGCAAAGCTTTCAATGCCCATGGATACAAAATCCGACTTCAACATAGAAAGTATTGGTAATACAGTATATTAAAACTTTTTAGAAAATTTTAATATCCTGACAGTCCTACTGGCAACATCAAAAGTTTTGTATAGATTTAATGTGTGCTAGAGTTTAGGTGCGAAGGTTGATAGCTCAAATCTACCATTTAAAATCTTTTTATACTGAGTAGTTTTTGTTGTTGTTGTCAAGTTGTTATAAGTTAGTGTCATTCAGACACCTCACTTGATAAATTGTCCCCATCAGATTGGGTTGTGGGCAAACATGTGACCAAATTTTGGTAGTTTCTTGAAGCAGGCTGATAAACCTACAAGGACCAACCCAGTAAACAACATTTCTCCATGACTTCTGTTTCAGTTACTGCATCCACAATCCTGTCCTACTTGAGTTTCAACCTGAACTTCTTTCAGAAATAGAAATAGAGTGTGCCATGAAAATCACAAGCTAAAATAAACCCTTTCTTTTTCCTGAATTCACTTTTTGTCATTTGTTTCTATATCATAGGAACAGAAGTTGAACTAAGAAATCTTTCTTTTGCTTCTATCAGACTTTGAGATCATACATTTCAGAATGGAACAAATAAACAAATCTGTTGGGTTTTTGATGTCTTTTTGTATCAGGGAAACAAATAGACAAGAAATGAATATACGTGTTTGCACGGATGAATCAAGCATAATAATAATTGCTCATTTGTTTGTGAGTTCAACAGGCACAATTTATCTAGTAGAATTTTTGGAAGTAACTGTTTTTTGTTTCTAAAACTCAACATTTAAAACAATATATATTATGGAAAAATTCATAATTCCATTTACTCTGAGAATTTTGCTATTCTCAATTTTGCGTATCTACCTAACTGTGCTTCACAAAAACTGAGTGGACGTTGTTTCACAAGGAACATAATCTGTGCAAGTTGGCATGGGTCCCAAGCATTTTCAGAGAAGTATAATTTGCTGTTTGTTTATTATACCAGACAGATATTATCTACAGATGCTTTCTGTTACAAGAGGAAAAGACAAACCCACAAACCTGAAATTTTAAGGAATTAGATTAGGCACATATTTCTGGGGCCTATTTCATCCCCTCACATTATATGGAAGAATAATTCCTCATTGTGACCTCATCCAAGGGAAAGTAGTCCTTTTTTCCATCCTTTATTTAGACATCCTCAGTATTATTTCCCCCTGACGTTAGTTTTTCTCTGATGACATGGAGAAAGAATCTATGTGCTTCAAACACTTCAGATGATAGAAGCTAGGCATTTTGGAGATCCTTAATGTACATAGATATTGTATTTGAAACAGACATTACAGATTATTTCTACTCTTTGTCTATCATACCATTTGTTGTTAAATATTAAGTGCTACCCATTCTTTTGTTGATACATGAATTAAGCCAAAAAGAGGGAGAAAGAATTTAAGCCAGGGCCACATAGGTATAACTTAAGATGGCACGGAGTTATGCTGTGCTTAGTGTCACATGTGCTGTCAGGTTCTGCAGTGTCTTTTCTCTAGAGTTTGAAAAGCAATGTTATTTCACAAAGCCCAAACATATGCAGATACGTTCATGTTCATGCAATCATTTAGTTTCAGAAATTAATATCATTAAATCACAACATCTAATCCTTAAATACTGTTTCCATTGTATTTCTTTTTCTCTTCACCTTAATAAGCTAGGGTACTTTCTTGTAGTTTAGATGTCATAATAAAGATTTGAAAGTCAATTATGCTTTCTTACATCATTGATGTATTCCATATGTGTCATTACATTGTTATCATAATTACTTTTCTCCCTTACACTTTCTTAAAAATACATTCCTTAAGGACTATTTTTTAAAGTCTTCAGAGCCTTTTTTATTTGTATTATCTTTTATGCTACTGATGAGTAAGTGAGTATTTGAACTACTTAACAGTGAAAGTAAAAGAAGAATCTGAATGCTGGAAACTATTAAGAAGAAATGAAGATTAGAAACCAAGTATATAAACTGCTTGTAGAAATAAATAGACTTAAAAACTATCAAATAATGCTGGGTGGTGGTGGCTCACGCCTTTAATCCCAGCACTCAGGAGGCAGAGACAGGCGGATCTCTGTGATTTCGAGACCAGCATGGTTTACAAGAGCTAGTTCCAGGACAGCCTCCAAAGTCACAGAGAAACCCTGTCTCAAAAAAACAAAAAAAGTATCAAATATCAGTAATCTTTGTGAAGTGTCAGTTGCCATAATCTTTCCTAATTAAAAATTTTATTGCCTGACTATTTCAGATAATATGAACTGAGTTGCTTCACTATAGAAAAAAGCACTATAGAAGCTTTTCAGGAATGAGATTGTAACTCAGGTTTCAGTTCCAAAGAATTTTGAGAAAAATGTCCATGTGTTGACATAATTTTGAATGTACTTGCTTTGTTTCTTTATGGTGATCCCGTAGTGACAGCAAGTAAATTTGAAGTAAAATTTGAAATTCAATTACACATCATGCTGCATTTGTCTGAATTTCTTGTATTGCTGCATTATAAAGTCTTGGCAGACTATAAAATGGCTTCAGTTATAGAACAGCAAGATGACAAATTAATGTTTCCAGTTCAAGTCTAAAGCTCAGACATAAAGAGTGTTATCTGGGCCCTTTATATTCCTGTGAAGTATTTATCTTGCTCTGTAATTATAGAAAGAACATCTGTAAGCTGCTCTAAACATCCTTAACGAGACAAAATCAAACAATTGTTAGTGGAGTGGTGGGTGAAGACATTATTTGCATTATCTGCTCATCTCTAGGTCATCCATTGACCTGAGATTCTTGGCTGCCGAGTATGTACACAGCGTGGATCTGTGCTGTGATCTTTAGCAATCGTTTGAACACTTGTAATCTGCTCATGAGAATCTTTCCCTGAGGCTCAGCATTAAGAAGATCTCATAAAGGGAAGTCCTTGCAAGGTGGTGTCACTCTTATTGGACTCACTGAAAATAGTTGGTATTGTAGTAGATAGGAGTCAACCTTCCTGCATTTTGGCTTAGCTTTGTGATCTGAGTTTAGATTCTTCAAGCACTCAGCATGTTGGCAATCCCCTGTAAGACTCTATCTGCGGGGGACAGAGAGAAGCAAAGGGATTTTATCTGACACAGCTCCTTAAGTAAGTTGTTCAATTGACTGTAGAGGTAGGAAACCTTCCTAGGGTGATTAATTCGAATGGCTTAAACTACTGGATGTGTGCTTTTAAATGATTTCTGTCTTTTTCTTTTGACTTGAAGTACACTCAAAAGTGCATTTGAAAAGAGATGCCATTTTATAAGACTTTAAACAATTAAAAAAACACATTTTGAAATAATATTTACCTGAAAGCATTATAAAGCATATAAAAATTAAATTCCAGTTATGCAGACCTTAACTTTATATTTTCTAGGTTTGAGTCCTAAAATTGTTTTTATGATATGCAGATTTAGATTCTGTCTGACCAAAGAGAACACATAAAGAATTGATAGAAATATGAACTTTAGATGAACCTTTCCTGCTGTTTAATTTAGAAATTAAGTTTCCAACAAGTGATTGGACAGCAGTTTGCTTGGATAGAGAAACAGAAAAAAATCAGATATGAAACAAAACAACAAAGATCTAGAGTATCATATTTAGAGGTTTTCCTACAACATACTATTAATGAGAACTTTGCTTCTCAGGGATTCTGTCATGATTTGATCTGGGTGCTATGTTTTAAAAATTATAACAATATTTCACTTAAAAATAACTGTTAGCTGCATATGTGATTGTCCTTGTAATACCAGAACTCAAGAGAAAGTAATAAGGTTAACTTTTGGGGCAGGGCTATAAAGTAAGTGCTAGACCAGCCTGAGAAACACAGCAAAACCCTGTTTGAGAGGAGAGAGAGAGAGGGAGAGGGAGAGGGAGAGGCAGAGGGAGGGGGAGGGGGAGGGAGAGAGGGAGGGCTAGGGAGAGAGAGAGAGGGAGGGGGAGTGAGAGAGGGAGGGCGAGGGAGAGAGAGAGAGGGAGGGGGAGGGAGAGAGAGAGGGAGAAGGAGAGAGAGAGAGAGAGAGAGAGAGAGAGAGAGAGAGAGAGAGAGAGAGAGAGAGAGAGAGAGAGAGAGGAGAGGAGGACATACTGGGAAATGTGCTTTGCAAACAAATGTGAAAACATGAATCTAGATGCCTAGCTCCCATGTAGAAATACGTGTAATGGCACATCTGTACCTGAGTGATTGTCTGATAGCATCAGGAAGACATTCAAAGCTTGCTGATCAACTGGTTTAGCTGACACAGCGAAGTCCAGTCATTGTGAGTGACACTGCCTCAAAATTCAAGGGAAAGAGCAATAGAGTAATGCAGCTCATCTAAGCTTCTGACACATGAATAGATTGCATAGATACACAGATGTATTTTTCTGAATTTAAAAGAAAGGAATTAAAAATGAAGTAAATGAATAAAGGATAGTTTTAGGACTAGTGAGAAAGGAGCAAGATACTGTTTGGCTTAAGCTGCTTAAAATTTGTATTTCTAGTCCTATTCAAGATTCTTGGAAAGATGTGTCATTATTCATGTATTACATCAGATAGAAGTATGATACAGTCAAGTCACAGCAATAAGGAGGTATCTTCGATATCCTATTAAACACAATATGGAGATTTTCAAACCATTCACATAGTTAAAAATTTGAGACTTTGATGGTTAGTACTTTCTTCTTTTTGTATTTATTTCATTATTTTAATTTTAAATAGCTTGTTTCACATGTCAATCCCAGTTCCCTCTCTCTCCCCTCCTCCCACACCCTCCCATCATCCTCCCCAGCCTCCCACCCTATTGCCACTTCCTTCCACATAGGGGATATCTAGAGTCTGTCATTTCACTCAGGGCAGGGTTCAGGCACTCCCCTAAGAGGCTGAGAGAGCATCCCTGTTTGTGTTATGGCTACACAAAGTCCATTTGTATGCCAGGGATAAACACTGATCCACAGCCCAGGGTCCCATAGGTTGCCCAGGCCTCCTCACTGACTCTCACATTCAGATGGTCTGGATCAGTCCCATGCTAGCCTCCCAGCTGTCCGTCTGGGGTCCAATGGCTCTCCCCTGTTCAGATCAGCTCTCTCTGCTGCTTTTGCCAGCCCATTCTTTGCCAATTTGCTCATCGCTCCTCTCTCTCTGTCACTGGGTTCCTCCCTCTTCCCCCTATTCTACTCCCCACTCAACCTTCCTGTTCCCCCATGACCTACTCTCTCTTCCTCTTCTCCCCCTCTATTCTTCCCAGTTCCAACTCCCCCCCACCCCTCACCATGTTCCCAATCTGTTCAGAAGATCTTGCCTCATTCTTCTTCTCTGGGGTACCATGCATATCTCTCACATGTTTTCCAGACTCTCTGTCAGTGGAAGTGCAGACTGGTACTATCCTGATCCATGTTTAAAATCCATATATGATTGACTACATACCATGTTTGTCTTTTTGTGATTGGATTACCTCACTTAGGATGGTTTCTTCTAGTGCCATCCATTTACCTGCGAATTTCAAGATTACATTGTTTTTTTCTGCTGAGTAATACTCCATTGTGTAAATGTACCACATTTTCTCTATCGACTCTTCAAATGAGGGACATCTAGGTTGCTTCCAGGTTCTGGCTATTATAAATAATGCTGCTATGAACATAGTGGAGAAGATGCCCTTGTTGTATGAATTTGCCTCCTTTGGATATATGCCTAAGAGTGGAATTGCTGGGTCTTGTGGTAGATTAATTCCCATTTTTCCTGAGGAATCTCCATACTGATTAACAAAGTGGCTTTTAGTTGGATCCTTTGGTGTTTTAGAGAGTTGCTTCATGTGTTCTTTGTAAATTTTGGAGATTAGCCCTCTGTCAGATGTGGGGTTAATGAATATATTTTCCCATTCTGTGGACTGCCTTTTTGTCTTGTTGACTGTGTCCTTTGCCTTACAGAAGCTTCTCAGTTTCAGGAGGTCTCATTTGTTAATTGTTGATCTCAGTGTCTGTGCCACTAGTGTTATGTTCAGGACGTGGTCTCCTGTACCAACTCATTGAAGAGTATCTCTCAATTTGTTTTCTAAGAGTTTCAGTGTGGTTGGATTTATGCTGAGATTTTTAATCCATTTGGACTTAAGTTTGTACAAGGCAATAGAAATGGATCTATCTTCAATCTTCTGTATACCAATACCCAATTATGCCAGCACCATTTGTTGTAGATGCTTTTTTTCCTATTGTATAGTTTTAGCTTCTTTGTCAAAAATCAAGTATTCATAGGTGTGTGGGTTAAAATCAGGGTTTTAAATTTGGTTCCATTGGTCTACCTGTCTATTTTTGTGCCAACACCAAGCTGCTTTCAGGACTATAGCTCTATAATAGAGCTTGAAGTCAGAAGATCCTGGACAGATGTCCTACAAATGCTCAGGGAACAAGAATGACAGCCCAGACTATGATATCCTGCAAAGCTTTCAATTACCATAGATGGAGAAAACAAAATACTCCATGACAAAGGTAGATTTAAACAAAAAGTATCCATGAATCCAGCTCTACAGAAAGTACTAGAACAAAAACCTAGACCCAACGAAGATAACTACACTCAGGAAGACGCAGGCAATAGATAATCCCACTTTACCAAACACCAAAAGAAAAAGGGAGGAGAACCTGCAAACAGTAACTCCACTACCAATAAATCAAGCACAAACAAGAATCATCAATTAATGGTCATTGATATCCCTCAATGTCAATGATGTCAACTTGCCTATAAAAAGACACAGCCTAGCAGAATGGATACAAAGACAGAACCCATCCTTCTGCTGCATACAAGAAACACATATCAGCATCAAAGACAGATGTTATCTCAGAGTAAAGGGTTGGGAAAAGATTTTCCAATCAAATGGACCCAAGAAACAAGAGGGATAGCAATCCTAGTATCTAGCAAACTAGACTTCATATTCACCAAAGGAAAAGTCCATCAAGATGAAGTCTCAATTTTGAACATCTATTCCCCAAATACAATGGCACCTACATTCGTGAAAGAAACATTACTAAAGCTCAAATCGTAGGAGACTTCAACACTCTGCTCTCACCGCTAGACAGGACCTCCAGACAGAAACTTAACAAATAAACAGAAGAACTAATAGAAGTTATGATGCAATTGGGTTTAACAGACATCTATAGAACTTTCCACCCAAACACAAAAGTATATACCTTCGTCTCGGTGCCACCTGGAACCTTCTCTAAAATTGACCACATAATAGGAAACATAGCAAATCGCCACAGATAGAAAAAAATTTGGAATAACACCCTGTACCTTATCAGACCACCATGCATTAAAATTAGAATTCAACAATAACAGAAATCATAGAAACCCTACAAACTCATGGTTAGTACTTTATTCTGTGTTTAATTGTTCATGTTTGTATAATAACCCTCGTCATTTAAAGTTGTATAGCATTCTATATGCTTTGAATAGAGAACTTCACACTAAGAAATGACAGCATAATATTGGAAATAATATCTTTCCTCATATGCACCAGTTAAGGTCTAATTCCATTTCTAAATGTATGGAAAGTAATCTATGGTTATACAGTTTTGAAAGACGAAAACTACAGGATTGGTTTTTTGCTAGAAAATATATTTGACAGTTCTGGTTGTCTCTATTTTCCTTTCTTTTTGTTTGTTACATATGTCCTTTTCATCATGTATCTTGTTCCCATTCATTACCTTGTCCCTTTGCATCTGCCCTCTGGGCATCCCACCTTTCCATTAAAACACAACTTAGGAGTGTTGGGGAAGCCTTTTCTCAATAAAGCACTGTTGAGCCAATAGGAATCTAGATAGGAGGGACTAGGAGTCCAGAAGGACTCTGGGTAGGAGAAACACAAGGAGATTTGAGATGTGACACCATGGGGTAGGAAGCCCGGAAACTTCTCCGGTAAGAGACATACTTAGATTAACAATTATGGGGTAATTACTTAAGTCAGAGCTAGCCAGTAAGAAACAAGCAAGGCCAACAACTTCATAATTAATATAGCCTCCTGTGTGTTTATTTGGGACTGATGAGGCTCTACAACCAGGCTGGCGGGAAGGCTTCTCTTTACATAGGAGAAAGAAAAAAAAAAGGAAAACTAGGGAAAAACCTAGAAATCTCCTCACAGATGTAGCAGGGTGACACAGTGAGTCATATAGTAAACCCATTTGTCCATATATGTCTACTTGCAAGTGTTAATTGCTGTGTCATTGATCTGATTCGAGGCCTTTGGCTTCTACTGTACTATAGATGTTAAGTGCTCACTAGGACTATTTGTTGATATCCTGTTGTTGCCCTGTGTTGTGGAGACCTTGCAGCTTTGGATCTGTGGGCCAGGTTCCCTTCACATGTTCCAGAAGACTACATACGGTTTGTATGTTGGGGCAGGCCAAATCGAATCCATTGTTCTGGGCCTGGGCAGCTGCAAGGGCTTGGGGCTGCCAGGGGTGCATCCCTCCCCAGCCCTTGCAGCTGGCTGTATGGAGCTACATCTCCCATGCTCATTATTTTGGAGCTGAGTCAACCACACTTATGCCAACAGGTTTGGCTCCATTATACTTTCCAGGTGTGGTTCAGGGCTTGTTCTCCCAAGTCTTGCAGCTTTTGGAGAAAAGGGACAGCTCTCCCACTCCTGTTTCATCAAGGACAACTCTCCCACTTGCTTTAGGCACTGATAGGTGGAGAAGAAAGAGGTATCTGTCCCTAGCCCATGCCACCAATACAGATGAGGAATGCGGATAGTTCTCCCATGCTCAGGTTCTTAGGGTTGGTTCACCTGAGCTGTCACTAACAAGGTCATCACTGTTGTGCTGCCTGACGAAATCCAGGGCCCTCTTTTCCAAGTGGTGTCAACTCACTCACCATCTCAACTTGTTCCCTTCCTCTCTTTGTCTCTTCAGATAAGCACAGGACCACCTGTGCAGTGTTGATACTGTCTACACTGTGTTCAGCCTTTGCACATTAATCATTGGTCATGAATATATACCATAGATTTGCCTACATGAAAATCTGAGGGAGGCATTTTATCAAGTTAGGTTCCTTCTTCCTTGTTTACTCTTGTCTGTGTTGACTTGACAAAAATCTAACCAGCACAATCAGGGAATAAAAACTTGCTTTATAAACCCTCTAAATAACATTGATTTTACTTATTGTAATTACCTTCTAAGTTACCTTGTTATCTTTCCCATCACATAAATTCTTGGATAAAATTACAGATACCCCACTGCTATAGATTTGATATTATGATCATTCTTAGTTATTTATGTGTCCTTTTCTCCTCCCAGAATACGGAGTTCTAGGGTATACTATTAAATTACATGAACAATGGTTACATTATGGTTCATCCATGAAAATTAATTTCTGCTTCTGACTTAACCTCAGTTATATCTTTACCTCTAAAATAATGGTATTCCTCATCAGCCAGGTTTTAGAAAAAAATCATTATGGTTAAAATTTTAATTGAGTAAAAATGATGTTCAAATGATCCTTATACATGATACAACTACTTTTTCTATAGAGAATGACACTCTCTTTAAACTATCATCTTCAGGATGAAACAAGCTTAAAGGAAACAAGTCAATGTTTAGCCCAAAGTAATTTGTCATAAAATATATCATTGTCTTGATTCACTACCTCTTTAAATTTTCCTCTAATAAGTCAAGTTGTATTTCTACTTTAAGAGCTCCCCAACACTTGAAAAATATTTTTATAAAAGCTACTATTTATTTTCTTGGCGATTCTAAGTATATGTATGTTTATACAGTAGTAACATTGGAAAAATAATAGATGCATTAAGCATAGGAATGTGTGTATCTTAGGAAATACGGGTTCTATCACCTCTTATTTTAAGAGGCATTAAGACTTTCCTGCTTGATAGTAATAGCTATAATAGTTACTTAATGTTTATGTACCTATCAGTATACACATATCCAAAAGAACATCTTAGGCCATCTCCTCCAGTGTTGTAGACAAAGTATTTTTATTGCTGTAGCAATTGCTGAAAATTGAAATACTGGTGCCATACAATCTCTGCAAAAGGGTCTTAAATTGCCTGCTGCAATGCTGCTATACAAAACACAATGTCTGAGTTTATTCACTATATTCACTAACAAAGCATAGCCTTTTCTTCTTAGTTAACACCTTTGGCTACATTTGGGTAAACTCTTCACAAGTCAAAAATAGGCCAAACCTTTATAACTACATAGTGAGAAGAATGATTAAATACATACACACAACACCTAGAATACTAACTGATACTAGATGGATAGAATTTCTTATTAGAGCAGAAGGAGCTCCAAGTCACAATTGGAATAACATGGACACCAAATAAAAGTGAAAGAAAGATGATTACCCCCTTATGAGCTATGATATTCTAACCCATATAAATTATTCAAGAGTATCAGTCACAAAAGGCAAAAGCTAAAGGATTTTGGCAGAATGGAAGATGGCACAGAGACAGGTCAACTAGGAGCAATGTAGTAACTCAGATAATATTTGGGAATACATAACTGTTTTTGCAAATAATTTGTGAAACCCAAGTAATTTATTGTGTAGATAATAATTTTGTACAGATAATGAAATAATCATTTTGATGAAAAGAGAAGATATGAGTGAGATGTTTGTATCATATAAGCTGAGTGGGTGTTCATTGTGTTTTACTATAGTTTTATCTGTGATATATATGTTTCAGTCAACTTGAGTGGGCTGTGGCTTACCCAGATCATCTACTTAATGCTATACTGGGTATGGTTCTGATGTGTGTTTCAAATGTGAAACCCTTTAAATTACAGGATTGAGTAATGCTGATGTCCCTTTACGGTGTGTGATATAAGATGTCCTTCTGTAAGCTGTATATATGCATCACTTTTATTTGTTGCCAGGCAGAATACACCTAGGTGGGAATTTCAAACAAAGATAGAGAAAGCCGGAAGGCATGGTCAAGGAAACTCCCTGTAGCTTGCAGGGAAGCAAGATGCCTAGGGTTTGATGGTAAGCTATAATCACATGTTGATGCATAGGTTAAGAGAAAAGGGTTAATAATTAAGAGAGAGCTAGCCAGTAAGAAGTCTAAGCTATTGGCTAAACAATTGTAACTGATATTAAGCCTCAGAGTGGTTATTTCATAAACCACTACAGGGACTTGGTGGGCAAAATGAAATACAAAGGTGTAGCAAGAGGTCTAATAGGTCTTAATAATAAAAACTTGGAGTCAGATATTGGGGGGGTTGAAAGATCAGAGAAACAAAGCAGCCAGTGTTACCTCTACCTCAGACTGAAGGAGCAATCCTGTCCTCAGACTGCCTCCTTGGACTGCTTCAGATTGACTGCTTCAGACTAACTGCTGCTCAGACTGTCCCGAGCTCCTGTCTTGTCCCGCGCTACCGTCTCGCCAGCAAGAACGACGCAGGACACTCGGATCCTTCTGCAGTAAAGCTTTAATACATCTTGAGAGACAGATGATCAGCTTCTGAGAGGGAGACCCCAAGCTAAGAAACCCAGCCCCTTATATAAGCCTAGGAGCTCCGAGTGAGACGTGTAGAGCTGGGATTGGTGGTTTGCTCATCACCCCAGATGATGCCACGGGAGAGGCATAGCTTAAACGGTGAACTCCAACTGACAGCGGATGTCAGCGCACTCTTCTAATGGTGATAGCGATAGCGAGGGCGGCTCCTCACACTGTCTCTTTCTGCATTATATTCCTCTCTCTGCCCAGCCACCTCCTTTGTGCTGGGATTAAGTCTTGTGACTCCAAGTGCTAGGATCACCTTTGTATTCGTTCTGTTTCTCTTTTTGACTGAATGAATTTCATGTAGGCTAGGGTAGCTTTGAACTAACAGAAATCAATCTGCCTCTCTCTCCCAAGTGCTAGGTTTCAAGGTGTGTGCTACTACTACCAGGCCACTATGGCTAACTAGTGTGACTAGTTTTGCACTCTGATATTCAGGAAAGCTTTATTTGCTAGATCATAAACAAAATACAAAGGCATGGAGAATCCTGATTGTCCTCTCTGCCTGCCTGTTGACCTGGTGTATCTACCTTCTCTTGTCCTGTCTATTGTCTATTTGTGGGCTTATGTTGATCAAATATTAAAAATGATCATTAAAACTGAAATCTCCATTGCAAAGAAAAATAATTTCCAACTATATTCTAAGAAACACTAATTTCTTTGAATTTATTGACTATTATCTAGCAAATTAATTTTAGACTACTAATGGAAAATACTAGGCTCAAATAAATTAAATAGTTTTATTTAATATGCTTTTTGTACATTCCTAATAATATGCTTTCTAAATCTGTGTAAGTGGACAAGTTAAAACACTAAGACTCAACTTTAATTTACTCATACCTCTCTTTAATTCTTGTTAGACTAATGCTATGGAAGAAAACTTTATAAATATTTCAGGAATTATATCACCAGTCAATGGGCAGATTTTGAATTTTTTTAAACAGGGTTTCTCTGTATTGTTTTCTTTTTTTTTTCTTTTTTCTTTTTTCTTTTTTTGGTTTTTCGAGACAGGGTTTCTCTGTATTGTTTTCGAGGCTGTCTGTCCAGCCTGGCCTCGAACTCACAGAGATCCGCCTGCCTCTGCCTCCCGAGTGCTGGGATTAAAGGAATGCCCCACCACCAACCAGCCAGATTTTGAAGTTTTGATATACATTGAAACACTAGTAATTTCCCGTTTTTACAATATGGAACTCTGGTTGACATTTAGGTATCTAGCATTCTGACTAATTTTTCTTTTCTCAACACATATTTCCCATTAAATCTGAATCTGTAATTTCACCTTGACTTCAAATATTATTATCTGAGTATGGATATGGACAAAGTAACTTCTACTAAGAAGGAAATTTTTCATTATGTATGGATGCTGCCCAAACTGTTTTCTTTCATATCTTGGAAACATCATTCTTTTTCCTCTTCTAATGAAATAACATGCTGTTTGCTCTACTGTAATTGTCCACTTTCATTTTGGTAATGAAATTATAAAAGTATATTAATATTTCATTTACCTTAATACCTTATGATAAGGAAGATGGTTACATTAAATAAGGTAATTCTCAGCAAAATGTAACCCTTCCTTGTCCATGGTTTACAGTGAGGGTAGTTTTATTACAAAAGTGCCAAAACTGATCCAGTTTGGAATAGGAAAGGGTCATATTCAATTCCTAAGGACAGAGGTTTTACCACAACCTTACTGGCTTTTTTTTCCATAATAGAGTTGAGATCCCTGTTGCAAAATCAATAAGTGAGAGGGCCAAAAATGCTGCCTCTGTGAAACCAAAACTGAAGAGGAAAATTAAAGTACACTGATTGCAAGAAAAAGACTTCATAAAGTTGTTCTGTAGTTCCTGGGTTCATGTCAGACCCTGACACACATAGCTACAACTCTGAACATTGAGAAATAAGCTTTGATAACTAACTAAATAGTACCAGACCAAATGAAAATGAAATTGACTAAATTGTATAATATTTGGAAACTTAAATTGACATTAAATCTAAAAAGTATGTAAAAGAGGCTGGAATTAAAGAAGGAATCTAATCTAAATGATTTCATGTCATGACAAATATACTGAAAAGAGAATTTCAACCTTCTTTTCCTTAGACACTGATCCAGAATTTGAAGAAATATCTAAAATGTCTAAAACATCCCCTCAAACACAAAGCTAAAAAGAAATATTATGATATTAATCTACATCTACAAATGAACCATGAACTCAACATTGTTAAAAGCATTCCAAATTAGCAAAAATGCTAAAATCCACATGTGAGTGAATCAGCACAAAAGAAATGCAACCCTAATTTCAACAGAAAATGCAAAGACTGAATGACAAGATTTTTAAAAGTACAATTCCATTTAACATATTTCAATATGTACTGGATGAAACAAATATCAGAATGGTGATTAGGTAAAAAAGCAATGTGTAAGTAAAAGTAATTATGGATTATAGATCATGAATAAGTTTTAAAACTCTACAGCTTTAAAGGTGTGTAGTCTGTGCTCAGCAAATATTTTCAGTTTTGCAGTCAATTATTTTAAATTTACTAAACACAAAATGAGAAAGAAAAAATGAAAGGGCATTGATGAGAAATATGGAAAACATAGAAGAGACAAAATTACAAATAATATACTAATTTTGAAAATTAATGAACTTTCATGCTCCTCAAGAGAAAGAGAATGGTCAAGTTCGTAAACAAAAGATGCAATGAATTATACTTCCTAGGAGACATGAGTTAAGAGATTCAATGACATGAAGTGGTGAAAACAAAATAATTTCACAAAATAAAGAACTCCTAAAAATTAAAATGGATTTCTTAGGATATTATACATACTATAGACAAATTAGACAAATAAAGAAGGAGAAGGTTATTTCATCATAATTAAAAGAACTATATTTTTGGATTCTAGTGTGTATTTACTTAAAAAATCCTAACCTAAATTATTCAATAACAGACCAAGAGGATAAGCAACTGGGCAGTGGAGATTATTGATGGAACCAATATTCTCCTCTCAATACCTTAGAGAATAGCCAGGAAGAAACTCAGTAGGAATAGAGAAGTCCTGAACAATACTAGAAAGCAATAAGAATAAGCATAAGCTGCAGGACACCATGTACAGTCACATTCAAAACTCTATTTTCCACAACACCATCTTTTTCTCATGTATATTTTAATTATTGAGAAAGTTATTGGAAAATTATAGCAAGATAATAAAAGTTAATTCTTAGAGGAAATTAACTAAGTGCTTCCATATTTATTTCTTAATGGAAACAAGATTACATATCATATATGACACCATTGAGATGTTATGATTTTGATAAACATTTTAAAGAGACATTTAACAAAGTAAGATGACCAGAATGATAACAAGAATATGACCGAGAACTTAAAATCATTGGTCATTATAATCCTAATGAGAACATTAATACTTTATAATGATGAGAATTATTTAACCTGTTGTCATGAAATGTCCATGAGGTAGAGAATATGACTCACATAAGTCCTTCTATCTTTGTGAGAAGTGATAGTTCATTGGGTAACAGCTGGGCAATTTGTAAAGGTTAAAGACTTAGTATAAAATATTGGAATCTACTACAAGTGTCTTAGTTAGTGTTTCTGTAGCTGTGAAGAGACATCATGACCATGACAACTCTTATAAAGGAAAACATTTAATTGGGTGGGTTACAGTTCAGAGATTCTGTCCATTATCATCATGGTAAGACATGGTGGTGTGCAGGCAGACATGGTGCTGGAGAGAAAACTGAGAGTTCTACATCTTGACTGACAGGTAACAGGAAGTGGTCTGAGACACTGTGCATAGCTTGAGAATATATGAGATACTAAAGCCTGCCTCCACATTGGCACACTTCTTCCAAAATACTAAGACTATGTCAACAATAATGACACTACCTTTAGGGGCATATCCTTTCAACCTATCACAACCAGCTATCTATAATTACTCAACATGTTATGTTTAATCAATATAATTAGAGTCATATATCTGCAAAAGACTTGTTTGTGAATTTACATTGATTTATTATTCAAATTGGCTAAATTTTAATCAATGCATCAGAACAGTAACTGTTAGATGGATACATGAGTATAGAATATGTTATATCATAAAACACTTCCCTGTGCTTGTTTAACCCACAGAAGCAGCTGATCTGAACAAGGGGGAACTCTTGAATCCCACACTGATGGCTGGGAATCCAGCATGGAACTGATCCAGACCCCCTGCATGTGGTGTCAGTGAAGAGGCCTAGGCAATCTACAGGGCCTTGGGTAGTAGATCAGTTTTTATCCCTGGCATACACATGGAATTGTGGTGCCCATCCCACAATGAGAGATGCTCTCTCAGCCTGAAGTCTTGGGGGAGGTCCTAGGCCCTGCCCTGAATGAAATGACAGACTATGGATTTCCCCCATGTAGGGTCTCACCCTCTCTGGGGAAAGGAGTGGGGGTTAGAGGAGGTGATATGGAGGGTAGATGGGAGGGCATGGGAGTTGGGGAGGGAGAGGGAGCTGGTACTGACTTGTGAAACAACCTTGTTTCTAATTTAAATAAAAAACACTTCTCAGTAATAATAAGAAGCTGCATTTCATAAATTTATAAGACAAAAATATATTGCTATAAGTAAAATAAATCAGATATAAAAGACTATACAATTTGCAGTGGATTTATTTTCAGGTTCTAGCCAAATAAAAATGATATAGATGTGAAGATGACCATTAGGACCATAAATGGTGGCATCTGAGGATTATACATACTGGCTGTAAACTCTTGGGATAAATAGCCACATAAGAACTGTGCCATCATTATTGCTGCACAACTCTACAATAATTAACAATACAGCTAAAATGACCAATTTCCTTAGTATGTGGTGCCTCAAGGAAACTTTCAAAAGATGAAAAGGCATTTCAGAAGCAATTGTATCTCTATATGGGGAATGGGCTTCCAAAGTCTATTTGCACACTAAGGATAAATACTGTTCCACCACCAGAAGTCCCATAGACTACATAGTCCCCCTGACACACACATTCATGGGGTCTGGTTGATCCCCCATAGAAGGCCTCACCCTCCTTGAGGAACAGATGGGGGGTTGGTGGGAGGCATGGGAGGATGGGAGGGAGTAGGATCTGGGACTGGATATATAAAATAAGATTATTTCCAATTTAAATAAAAAATCTAGGGGAAAAAAGTAATAGCTATCTATAAAATAATTAATATTTAGCATAATTACAAATTATAAAAATATTTGAAATGCCTTCTGAATATTTCTGGTTATGAATACTTACAATCAACCAAGATATTCTTCTGACACTTGATAGAGACATAAAGCTAATTAAGTCCAGACAATGAGAGATTATCCAATGCTAAAATGAAAGAAACTATTAGGCCATTCCAAGATATATTTAAATTAATTTTTAATTTAAAGTACCAAGCAAAAGACTGACAATGGACATGGTATAAATTACAAGAAGGAAACAAAGCATAAATATTGCATACAATGTGGTTTCATTTCTGTAAAATTTGAGAAACTATCCAAGAGTTCCACAGAAATGGGGAGTGGCCAGTGCTTACTTTAGACAGTGATAAATAAAATCATTACAAAAGCAGATTGTGAACCTTATTGTACTGAACTTAGGTAATGCTTTTATGCTGTATTGATACATGGACATTTGTCAAAATTTGTACTGTAGATAATTATAATTCAATATATCATCTTCAGAATGTTGAGTTTGACTAATATTTAGCTATTAGATCTAGTTGTGAAAGAAATTCTTGTGGTCTTTTAGGCCATTATCTATGAAATGTGGACCTTGTGTTGACATTTAGCATATATTTCTCAGGACAGGTACCTGAGATGATAATAATGTCTTTTCAAGTGGAAAATTGTACATAAACAGGGCAGTGACTGATTTTTCTATTTTTGTCCAAATAGAATTACACAGGATTAGATGATGTAGGAATTCTGAACTTGCAAATTGCATTTAGTTCATTGTCTTATATTTTATTCTAAAATTAGCCCTGAAAAAGATGGTTTAACATGCATTCGATTTTTTGTACTATTTTTAAGTGTGGTGATTCCAGGCTATCAAGTCCAGAGAGATTTATTTGATAATAACTCCATTGTATATGGAGATTCCAATGAGCCACAAGCTTAAGCTTAGTCAGCTGTTTTGACCCTCTTAATAGTAAAGGGTAACCTTTAGTGAACACTTAATATGCACAATACATTCTTGTTAAATTTCTCTTAGAGCAACTTGAGGATTGTGCTATAAATACCCTATTATTCAGATAAGGACAGAAGTTTAAAGAGGTTAAGCATCTTGCCAGAGGGATGAAATGAAGGGCAATATTTCCAATGAAGGTGTGTCTAATCACATAAATAAGCCATATTTCTAGACAGCTGGGTCTTCTTCCTAATCTTAGAAAGGCAAGAGCCAGACATGGAGGTTAAATACTAAAGTTTATGTTAATATAAAAACTTAAAGAAGTTATGTTTGGGCAATTCCAGTATTAAGATGGATTTTTCTCAGTCATCTCTTTTTGCATTCCTTCTATGCCAAGATATGATTTTACAGCCTTCTACTAGCTGATTGAAGATGATAAACTTCTACTTCAACCTTGTTCTCTCAATTTCATTAAAGGAAGAATCTTTATAATGAAACATAAGATAAGAAAAATTTGCAAGTATAGTAAAATATTATTTTAATTGAAATTAATCTGACTGCCCGATATGTAAAAGGATAGAAATACATTATCAAAGAAGCCGAATATAGAAATATTGTGTGATATTTAAATTCAATTATACATGCTCATCTTCCCATTATTTTATTACTTTATACTGAACTGTAATTATCATATCTTCTATTTATTTCAAGTGTATTTCTTAAGAGTATATTTTCAAATAATAATTTCATTTGATTTTGTAGAGTACATTAATAATAGTGGCCTTGTCTCTCTAAGCTTCAGGAAGGCAAGCAGGATTGAGTTCCAGGCAATACATGAATAATCCCTACTTGTTGGACAGCTTTGGAACTGGATCTCTAGACTTTGGTAGTAAAAATAGGATGTTTAACTCTGTCTCTTAAGTGACTTTAGGGTTACTGCTGCAGAAGAAGGAATCACAGAACATTAAAAGCCAACTGAATAAAAACTAGGTCATACTCATCAAGAGAACGTGATGTCAAGCTTGGGTGGAGATCTAAAATTCCAGTTTGCTGCTCAACTACATGGCATTGGGGCCAACCTTCAAAAGACAGACTTACCTTAAGCACATTAGGATATAGATAAGGCATGTATACTATTCTCTAGATACAATAATTTTCCTTCCCAGAATTCCAGTCTGATTGCTCAGCATTTCATAGGGCCATTATGCAACTTTGTAAACTGGCCCATTTTCCTGGATTACTCAGGAAAAAAATGTAACATTTCTTTTCAATTTTAAACTTTCAATGCATATAAAAATATAAACATATAAAATATTTGTATTTTTTGTTAAAACTTAATTTCATATAATATATTTTGTTCACATCTTTCCCATCCCACATTTCCTGTCACATCCTTCCCACACCTCTATCCATGGAACTTCCTTCCTCCAACTTGCTCTATCCAACACTATTTCAAAAAAAATTGCAATCAAACCAAACAGTAGGAAATAAATATAACAACAAAAAAATAAAAATGAGGGACAAAATGAAATCAAAACAAGAGGATTAATGACAAATAAGACAAAGAACAAAAACAAAAAAATTTAACTATTTCTATGACTTTTATTTCATTTTCTTTCTGCCTAGTCTGGAAGAAAATATCCCACTGTGCAATTCTTTTATTTTATTTCCAGTCTCTATTCTTATGGGTCTGATATAAAGTGTATATTTTAAAACAGTTCAATAAACAACAGTTCCTTACTAAGCAAATCAAGTTGTGCCTTCTTTGCAGCTCCCCAACCTTTCCCCTTGACCCTGGGTAAAACACTGCCACTGCTGTAGTGAGCAACAAGTCACTATTCACTCAGGACAGCTATTGGGAGTCCTTATGCCTCAGACCCTTCTTGTACTTGATTCCTGTCAATTCAATTGGGCTCTAACTCTCTCGTGTCCATTTCTTCCTTTGACAGACTTATCTGTTACTCAAGTTAAACAATGGGAAACTTGATGGATTTCCCTTTCAATACTTTGAACATTTACTACCTAACTCTTCTTTATTCTTCATCATTTTTTCTTTCTCAATTTCTTATGCAGTCATTTTCTTAATTCGAATACAACATTTAAGTTTTTAAATAATTATTAAGACAATAATCACATTATTCTCTATCTTCATTTATGAATCTAAGTTTTGTTCACACTTTATCTGAACCAAGTCTGAAGTTTTTGTTGTTTCTGATGCCAAAATAAGAGAGAATTGTCTAATAATCTTAAAGATTTATTCATTTAAATACAATAATTATTTTGTGATGGAGAGGCCACAGGTTATGTTGCTCACTATCATACAACTATTTTTTAAAATAAATGTTTCTCCATTTCTAGGATTATCTTACTAGACAATATAATCCATCCATTCTATTAGTATCATTTCCCTAAAAACTATGTGATTCTGAGTTACAGTATGCATATAAGACAGTAATAAAGCATTTGCATGTAAAATGTTTTTAATTGAAATTGTAATATTGGTTCTCCATATTGGTATGTCATGATGATCATCTGGATGTGCTTGCCTGTGCATTTGCACCCTAATTATTTTATTAAGTTACCACAAATAACACCAAGAGTAGATATGACATTATATCAACTATGGCAAAGACCAGTTAGTTTTTCCACAGATCTTTTGATGATGTATTTATAATTTTAAAGATGTATGATTCATAAGCAATTGCATATTTTAATTAAAATTATTTTTTATTTCACAATCTATTAAATTTCTATTTCAATGTGTCCATTTAAATCTAAAGAAATTAAATAATGTTATATCAAATAGGATACAAAGTTGAAGTACTCAATGTTATAAATAGATATCTTTTATATATATATTATTTTTAAATTTAAATTAGAAACAATGTTGCTTCACATGTCAATTCCAGGTCCCTCTCCGTTTCCCTCCCCTCCTCCCGTGCCGTCCCATCAACCCCCCCAATATCCCCTCATTTCCCCAGGGAGGGTGAAGCCCTCCATCGGGGTGTCCACTGTCTGTCATTTCATCCAAGGCAGGGCCTAGATCCTCCCGCAAGAGTTCAGGATGAGAGTGCATCTCACATTGTTGGATAGGAGTCCAAAGTCCATTTGTATACCCGGGATAAATACTGATCTACTACCCAAGGCTCAATAGATTACCTAGGCCTAAAACCACATTCAAGGGGTCTTGATCAGTCCCATGCTGGATTCCCAGCCATCAGTCTGGGATTCAAGAGCTAACCCTTGTCAGGTCAGCTGTTTCTGGGGGTTAAACCAGCCCAGTTTTAATCCCTTTGGTCATCAGTCCTCCCTCTCTGTCACTGGATTTCTTGAGTTCAGCTCAGTGCTGAGCCATGAGTGTCTCTCTCTGCTTCCATCAGCCACTGAATGAAGGTTCTGTTTCCCAGACTCTCTGGCCAAAGGATTATAGGCTGGCACTCCCCAGATAATAGATCTCGCTTAACAAAACATATTTTGGATATATGTGCATGAATATTTTGTCCACAAATATGGTTATGCAACACATAAACTCTGGTAGTGAAGGATTTCAAAAGAGATCATTACGACCCCAGGAACTTCTGTTACAGATATTTTGGAGCCCCCATGTGGATACTGGGATAAGAACCTGGTCCTCTACAAGAGCAAGTGATGCTCTTGCCCAATAAATCATCTCTACATTCCCATCAATAACTCTTACAGGTTATGCAAAATACCTGTGTGTTTTTTTTAAAAAAAAACCTCTGGAAGTTCCTTTACTGTACAGGACTGTTTTGGTTATCCCGGATTTTTTTTTGTTTTTCCATATGAAGTTGAGATTGTTCTTTGAAGATTTGTGATGAATTGTGTTGGGATTTTGATGAGGATTGTGTAGATTGCTTTTGGTAAGATTGTCATTTTACTCTGTTGATTTTACCTGTCAAAGAGCATGGGACTTCTTTCCATTTTCTGATGTCTACTCCAATTTCTTTTTTCAAAGATGTTAAATTCTTGTCTTAAATGTCCTTCACCTCTTTGGTTAAATTTGCTGCAAGATATTTTATATTTTTGTGTCTATTGTAAATGGTGATATTTCTCTCATTTCTTTCTTAGCCTATTAATCATTTTTATATAGGAGGGCTACCGATTTTTTTGAGCTAATCTTGTATCTGACCAAATTACTGAAGGTCTTTATCAATTTTGGAAGTTCCCTGGTAGAATTTTTGGTGTCAATTATGTATCCTATTATATCATCTGCAAATAATGAAATTTTGACTTCTTGTTTTGCAATTTGCTTCCCCTTGATCTCCTTTTGTTTTCCTGTTGCTCCGCATTGAACTTTGAGCACTATATTGAATGGATATATAAGGAGTGTAGAGCCTTACATTTTTTCTGGTTTTATTATAATTCTGAGTTTCCCTCCATTCAATTTGAAGTTGGCTGTCAAGTAGCTATATATTGCTTTTATTATGTTTATATGTTCATTGTATCCCTGATATCTCCAAGACTTTATCATAAAGCGGTGTTTGATTTTGTCAAATGCTTTCCCAGTATCTAATGAGATGATCATGTGGTTCAAGCACTACTATATAGCTACAGTAATAAGCACACCTTGTTACTGGCCTAAAAACAAATATGTGAATCAATGGAATAAAACTGAAGACCATAACACTAATCCACACACCCATGAACACCTGATATTTTTTACAAAGAAGCCAAAATTGTATAATGGAAAAAAGAAAACACCTTGAACAAATGGTACTGGCAAAAGTGAGATGTCAACTTATAGATGGATGGATATAGATCCATATTTATACTCATGCAAAAATCAAGACCACATGAAGTAAAGATCTCAACATAAATCCATAAACTTGATATTAATGAAAGTGGGGAGTAGTATTGAATGTGTGGAACTGGAGACCACTTCCTAAATATAACACCAGTAGCACAGACTCTCAGAGAAAAAATCAATAAATGGAACCTCCTGAAACTGAGAAACTTCTGTAAGGCAAACAATACCGTCATTAAGACAAAATGGCATCCTACATAATGGAAAAATATCTTCATCAAACCCACATCTGACAGAGGGCATATCTCCAAAATATGTAAAGAACCCAAGAAACTAGATACCAAAATACCAAATAGTTCAATTAAAAATGGGGTAGAGATGTACAAAAAGAATTCTCAACAGAAGAAACTCAAGTGGATGAAAGACACTTAGGAATTGCTCAACATCTCTAGCCATCAGGGCAATGCAAATCAAATGATTCTGAGATACCATCTTACACCTGTCAGAATGGATAAGATCAAGCACACTGATGACAAGTTAATCTGTAGAGGATGCGGAGCAAGCAGAACACTCCTTTATTGATGGTGGGAGTTCATATTTATACAGCCAATTTGGAAATCAGCATTGTGGTTTCTCAGAAAATTGGTTATCAACCTATCTAAAATCCCAGAAATAACACTCTGGGGTATATACCCAAGGGATACCCAACCATACAATAAAGACATTTGCTTAGCTATGTTGATAGCAGTGCGGTTTGTAATATCCAGAACCTGGAAACAATCTAGATACCCCTCAACCACAGAAAGGATTAAGAAAGTGTGGTAAATAGCCAGGCATTGGTGGCATATGCCTTTAATCCCAGAACTTGGGAGGCAGAGGCAGGCAAATCTCTGTGAGTTCGAGACCAGTGAGTTCCAGGACAGGACAGCCTTCAAAACAATACAGAGAAATCCTGTCTTCAAACCTATGACTCCCTCTTCCCCCTACTCTATCCCCCCGCTCAACTTTTCTGTTCCTCCATGACCTACTCTCACTTCTTCTTCTCCCCCTCTCTTCTTCCAAGCTCCCACTCCCCCCCACCCCTTGCCATGTTCCCAATCTGTTCAGAAGATCTTGCCTCATTCCTCTTCTCTGGGATACCATGCATATCTCACTGAGGTTCTTTCCTGTTTCCCAGACTCTCTATCAGTGGAAGTGCAGACTGACACTATCCTGATCCATGTCTAAAATCCATATACGAGTGATTACATACCATGTTTGTCTTTTGTGACTGGTTTAACTTACTCAGGATGGTTTCTACTAGAGCCATCCATTTACCTTGGTATTTCAAGATTACATTGTTTTTTTTTTCCCCTGTGGAGTAGTACTCCATTGTGTAAATGTACCACATTTTCTTCACTTGAGGGGCATCTAGGTTGCTTCCAGGTTCTGGCTATTACAAATAATGCTGGTATGAACATAGTGGAGCAGATGTCTTTATTGTATGAATTTGCATATTTTGGATATATACGTAAGAGTGGAATTGCTGGGTCTTGAGGTAGATTGATTCCCATTTTCATGAGGAATCTCCATACTGAAGAATCACCTTGATAGAGGGAGACATTATGGGGTTAGGAACAAACCTGGTCCTAGAAAAATTCTCAGGAATCCACAAGGATGACTACAACAAAGACTCCAAACAATGGTGGAGAACATATCTGAAGGAACCTTCCCCTTTATTCAGTAACTGATGGAAACAGTTGCTGTGACCCACAGCCAGCACTGGGTTGAGCTCTTGTACCTTAGTTGAAGAGAGGGTGAGGGATCATATGAATAATGGATCTTTTTTTCTCAATATATGTTTTTATTTAAATTAGAAACATGCATGCTTCACATGTCAATCCCAGCTCCAATTTCCATCCCTCCTCCCTTGTGCCTCCATCAGCCCCTCACCCAGTCCCCATATCATTCCCCAGGGAGGGTGAGGCCCTCCTTCGGGAGGATCTCCAAAGTCAGTCATTTCATCCAGGGCAGAATCTTGGCCCTTCCCCATGTGTCCAGGCTGAGAAAGCATCCCTCCATGTGGAATGTACTCCTAATGTACATTTGTATGCCATGGTAAACACTGATCTACTACCAAGGCCCCAGAAATTTCTGAGACTTCCTCACTGACACTACATTCATGGAGTCTGAATGAGTCCCCTTCTGGCCTCTCAGCCATCAGTCTGGGGTTCATGAGCTCCCTCTTGTGTGGTCAGCTGTCTTTGTAGGGAGAGGCAACCAGGAAAAGGAGAGGGGGATAAGAGGAGGGGAGAAGAAGGCATGGGAGAGCAGGAAGGTGGAGTCAGGGTAAGAATAGAGGAGAGGAGGATGGGAGATACCATAATAGATGGAGTCATTGTAGGTTTGAGGTGAGAGCTGACACTAGTTGGATTTCCAGAGATCTACAAGGATAACACCAACTGGCAAACTAACCAATAGTGGAGAGACTGCATTAATAGCCCCTCCCTGATGATAAGGTTGATGACTACCTTACATGTTATCCTAGAACCTTCATCCAGTGCCTGAGGGAAGCAGAGACAGATACCCACAGCTAAACACTGAACTCCTGGAATTCAGTGACAGAGATGAAGGAGTGATGAACAAATGGTCAAGAACAATGGATCTTAAGAGCATGAGACAGCTCACCAGAGCTAGTGGGTGCTCATAGACAATTGACTGACAGCTGGATAGCCTGCTTGGGACTGAAGTAAGCCCTCTGAATGTGGGTAACATTTATGTGGCTTGATCTGTAGTGATGGTGGTAGGTGAGGTTGTCATTGGGACTGGGACCTATCCCAGGTGTATGAACTGCCTTTTTATAGCACATTCCCTATGGCAGAATACCTTCTTGACTCTTAATACTGAGGAAAGGGTCTTTGTACTGCCTCCCCTTGGTATACTAGCCTTTGTTGACTCCCCAGGAAAATCATAACCCCTTTGAGGAGTGGATAGGAGGTAAAAAGGGGGAATGTGGGTGGTGAGAGAAGGGGAGGGATAGGAAACTGGGGTTGGCATAAAATGTAAAAAATACATTTTAAGTAAATAATACACAATAAAGCACACAATACAAATCTTCTAGGTACATAATTGTGATTCTATGCTACCATTGATTGTAGTTTTACACACATTACATTGCCAGCCTTTGCTCCCAAAACTTTAAATAATAATGATGACCTTTGCTAATATACTAAAACCCCTCAGGTTATAGGCATATTTATTCCAAAAATATTTTGCTGTTGCTTTTTTTAAGAAAAAGAGGACAATGTTCTGCTATAATTATCAAAAATTTGAACTTGGAATACTTACTGAAACATTTTAGGTTACTATCACCAAGAAACAAAGACTAGTTCCTACTCTTATGAACAATTAGGTCATACATAAAATCACTTGATACACTGTGTCTACTTCCAAATGATTTATGATGCCATGTTGTAGATGGTGTAATTTATGAATACACAATCAAATAGTTAATCAAGTTTTCCTTGAACATAGAAATTGCAGTTCTTGTTACAATAATTTGAAAGAAAATATACACCTGGCCTTGTTAAAGTTGGAGTTATAAAGACAGACACTAAATAATATTCATATCTCGAATTATCAATTAGGAAATTATTATAGTATCCTAAATACATCAGTGTTATCCTAATGGTAACAAATCAAAAGCAATACAACAATAAGCATCAAAATATTACTCAAAAATAAAAGTAATAAGAAAAATAAAATTAGCCATGATTAACAATGGTTATATATTTATAAAACTTTGGTTAAATTAAATATGCTGAAATAAAACTAATAGAAAATCATTATAAGGTTTCTTTTCAATACATAAAATCATACAAATATAGATTTACTAAAGATAAATTATGATGGAAAAGTTATTCAAATAGTATCAGTTGTTAAAGAAATATATATACTAAGTAAAATAATATGTGTCATCAATAATCAAAAGTGTCAACCTTAATGCATATATGAAGAGTCTAGGCATTTTTGGAAAAGACCCCCAGAGTTTTTCAGTGGCAGCTAATAACTTAAATGCTTTGAACAAGGGGCTAGTGAATTTTTAATCCAGAAAAAATAATTATTTTTTTGTAAACTTTTACAACGGTAATCAGGAAAATTCTATTACATTGCATTGTTGTCATAGTATTCAATCTAACACAATACTTTCTCTATAGCTAAATCATCTGGGAGCATATATTAAAGCACTTAGAAGGCTGATGCAGGTGAAATGGCAAGAGTTCAAATGCAGCCTGGGCTTCATATTGATTAACAATCCATATATAACTGTAATTTTAGAGTCTGTTTCAAAACCAAAGATTTTAAAAGTGACTTTTGAATTTCTAAATGATTGTAGATGTCAAATACAGTAAAATTTGTGAATATTTTAAAAAGTATATAATGGTCTCATTTCAATATCTCAAGCTCATACTACTTAAACACCCCTAATATGTAATACGTTCATCATAACAATGCATACTTTTGAAAAACTCACACTCATATAAATGCTTCCTCAGTACATGCTATTGATACTACATCACAGTAAAGGAAAAGCACTTACTGACTTGGTGAGTTGACTGATGAAATTTGGGAAAGCTACTTAAGGAAGTCAGATACAGTGCTGGAAAGACATTCTCCAAAAACCTAAACTTATATTCTAACATGATTTTTTAAAACATAACTATGACAGATCAATATTTTAAAATCTATACTTTTTTCTAAAATTAATGTTAGTGCTAGATAGTTTTAAGTCTATTTTAAATTCTTATTCATATACATATCATTTATACTATATCATTGATATGAGGAAAAATAACTTATTTCTATTTATGAAATATTATTTTGGAGTTTTAACTATGGCAATACTCTTCCTGGCTTAGTTGTCTTTTCCTGAGTGAGATTTAGAGCTGCAAGATTGATTACCTCAGTTGATGAATTAATTTAGCAAAGCAATTATATTGCTGATTGTTTTTACTGAACCAAATTAATAGCTAGACAATTTAGCTAGATTCATCTATGTGTTTGCAAAATGTAATAACAAACTTCACTTTTTCCTTTGTTTCTCATGTGAAAAATTGTATCTCAACACTGAAAGCCATGTAAAGGTAAATGAAGTGGAAAAAATCAACAACTCAAGTAATATTTTATGTTTTGTATTGTAAGTATTTAGTGTATAATGAATTAAAACTAATCACAACCATCTAACTTTCATCACAGTTGTGACCAAAATCTGACAGCTCACACTTAGCTGGAGAGGGCAGTGTGTTTACAGAAAGGCTTGGCCTGACCTAAGAATGTGACTTAATTAATGCATGCTATGCTAGATCATAATCTCTAATTGTTAAAGTTACAAAGTTTAACAATATTTGACTCATGGAAACAGTAACAATTTAACTAAATAAAAGTCAGTTTTATTTGATTAGGACCCATTACTGTACTTTCATTAAAATTCTTTGCAGAGTTAAAGGGATGTTTTGACAAGAAAATCTACCATAAGAAGTCACTTATTGCAAAGCTACAATGTTATTATAATTACTTTTTATATCAATTGTAAATTACATACAGAGAGAAGAAGTTACCAAACAAAAAGATCCACCTCTGATTATCTTTCCTCATTTCTGTGAATTCAGTCTTACAAGGCAGTAGGTGTTTTCATTATTCTTTATGGGTAAATACAAATTTATTGTGTATATGTGATTCATTTGATTATCCATTTGTATCTTAGTGCCAACCAAGGCTATTTCTGAGAGTTTTTCCATTGCATGTTTTGTTGCAATAAACATGAGTATGCAAGATTACCTGTGGTGAGGTGACTTAGAGTCCCTCAGTTATGTACCTAGGAATGGTGTAGCTGAGCCACATTGAAATTGTAGTATCAGCTTTCAAAGACAACTCCATACACCTTACTGTGATCACTGGACCAATTTTCCCACCAGTAGTGTATAAGATTTTACTACTTTCCAGGTTTGTTATCTATTTTCTCAAGCAGAATTACACTGAATGAGGTAGACGGAATCTTAACATAATTCTAATTTGCATCCACTCACCTAAAATGATGAGCATTTCACTGTATGCTGATTTTGTATATTTTTGTTCACCTGTAAACATCATCCTTTGAGAACTGTGTTTTACTTATAGTAATCCATTTATTTATCAAATTTTTGGAGTTTTGGTGTTAGCTTTTGATGTTTTTTCTTTGTTTGTTTATTATATACATATATATACATACTTTTACAAGCACTGTTATTTACGTATCAATCCCCCCATTCCCTCGCCCTCCCATCCTCCAATGCTCCCCCACTGACTTCCCAACCCACTCTTCACTTACTCCATAGGGATAGTAAGGCCCTATATGGGGTACCATAAAAGTACATTACATCATTTTGGGGGAGGGTCCAGGTCCTCCTTCCTTTGTCTGGGCTGCAATAGTATCCCTACATAGAACATGGGCTCCCAAAGTCCATTTGTACTTTAGGGATAAACACTGGCTCCAATGTTAGAGGTAGACTGCCCTGGCCTCCTAGCTGGTACTCATATTCAGACGGCTAGGTTCCCCAGCTTTACGAAGAGAGTCTCAGTGATCTCACAAGGTCAGGTCAACTGTTTCTGTGGGTTTCTCCAGCACAATTTGGGTCCTTTGCTCATTGCTCCTCCCTCTCTACAACTGGATTCCAGAAGTATCACTCAGTGTTTAGCTGTGGGTGCCTGTTTCTGCTTTCATTAGCTGCTAGATGAAGGCTCTAGGAATGGCAACCACGGTAGTCGTCAATCTCATTGTAGGGAAGGGAATCAAAGGCAGCACTACCTTGATTCTTAGTTGGGGTCATACCTGTGGATTCGTTAACTTATTCCCTGTGCCAGACCTCTCTCCAAACCTATATTGGATCCCTCTACCAAGGCATCTCCTTTCTTGCCCTCTTCTATTCCTCTCTGACTCAGTTCTCCTGTTCTCCTCCTCCCTCTCATTATCCCAATCTCCACTTCCCACCTCCCTCATCTCTCTCTGCCCTGCTCCCAATTTGCTCAGGGTTTCTTGTCCCCCTCCCCTTCTTTGGGGATTATGTGTTCTTCTCTTTGAGTCCTCCTTGCTTCCATTTTCTCTAGTGCTGTGGATTGTAGGCTTGTAGTCCTTTGCTCTATGTCTAATATACATACATGAGTGAGTACATATCGTACTTGTCTTTTTGTGTTTGGCTTACCTCAGTCAGAATATTTTCTTCCAGTTCCATCTATTTGCCTGGGAATTTCATTTTTTTCTGCAGGGTAATACTCTATTGTGTAAAAGTAAAATTTGCTCCATCCATTCTTCAGTTGAGGGGCATCTAGGTTGCTGCCAGTTTTTGGCCATTACAAACAATGCTGCTATGAACATAGTTGAACATATGGCCTGGTTGCATGAATGTGCATTCTTTGGGAATATGCCCAAGAGAGGAATTGCTGGATTGTGAACTAGAAAAATTTCCATTTTCCTGAGAAACTGCCATACTGATTTCCAAAGTTTTCACTCCCACAAACAATGGAGGAGCGTTCCTCTTTGTCCACATACTCTTCAGCATCAACATAGAGTGTCATCGGTGTTTTTGATTTTATCCTTTCTGGCCGGAGTAAGATAGTACCTCAGAGTTGCATTTCCCTGATGGCTACAGATGTTGAAAACCTTCTCAGTGTCTTTCAGCCATTTTAGATTCCTCTATTGAGAATTCTCTGTTTAGATCTGCATCCCACATTTTGTTTTTTGGTTTTTGTTTTTTGGTTTTTTTTTTTGATACATGGTTTCATTGTATTGCTTTCGAGGATGCCCTGGAACTGGCTCTGTTGACCAGGGTGGCCTCGAACTCAGAGAGATCTGCCTGTCTCTGCCTCCCAAGTGCTGGGATTAAAGGGGTGCACCATCAACACCCAGCCTGCACCCCACATTTTAATTCCTTTGTTTTGCGTTTGGTGGTTAGCTTCTTGAATTCATTGTATATTTGGATATCAGCCCTCTGTCAGATGTGGGATTGGTGAAATCTTTTTCCATTCTGTGGGCTGCTGTTTTATCTCGTTGACTCTGTCTTCGGCCCTATAGAAGATTCTAAGTTTCAGGAGGTTCCATTTACTAATTGTCAATCTGAATGCTTGTGCTACTGGTATTATGTTCAGCAAGTGGTCTACTGTACCAATTAATTCAAGGGTACCTCCCACTTTATCTTCTAATCAATTTGATTCCATTGCTCTACCTGACTACTTTTGTGCCAATACCAAGCTGTTTTCAGGCCTATGGCTCTATAACTGAGCTTGAAGTCAGTGATGGTGTTGCCTCCAGAAGTCGCTTTATTGTACAGAAAGGTTTTGCCTATCCTAGGGTTTTTTGTTTTTCTGTGTAAAGTTGAGTATTCTCTTTCACAGTCTAAAGAATTTTTTTGAGATTTTGCTGGGAATTGCACTGAATCTGTAGATTGATTTGGCAAGACTGTCATTTTAACTTTGCTGATCCTACCTATCCAAGAGCATAGGAGACCTCTCCATTTTCTGGCATCTTCTTTAATTTATTTCTTTAAATACTCAACGTTCTTACTATACAGGTCTTTCACTTGTTTGGTTAGCATTACCCCAAGATATTTTATGTTGTTTGTGGCTATTATAAAGGGCTATGTTTCTATGATTTCTTTCTCAGGCCATTTATTGTCTGTATATAGTAGGGCTACTGATTATTTTGAGTTAATGTTATATCCTGCCACATTGCTGAAGGTGTTTATCAGCTGTAAGTGATTCCTGATAGAGATTTTCATGTCACTTATGTAAATTATCCTGTCATCTGCAAATAGTGAATGTTTGACTACTTCCTTTCCAATATGTAACCCTTTGATCTCCTTTTGTTGTCTTATTGGTCTAGCTAGAACTTCAAGTACAATATCAAAGAGATATGGAGAGAGTGGGCAGTTTTATCTTATTCCTGATTTTAGAGGAATAGAGTTGAGTTTCTCACCATTTAGTTTGATGTTGGCTGTTGATTTGCTGTATATTGCTTTTATTATGTTTAGGTTTGTTCCTATTATTCCTGATCTCTCCAAGACCTTTATTATGAAGAGGTACTGAGTTTTGTCAAAGGCTTTTTCAGCATCTAGTGAGATGATCATGTGGTTTTTTTTTTTTTTACATTTCTTTTTATGGTAGAATACATTGATGGATTTTCATATGTTGGACCATCCCTGCAACCATGGGATGAAGCCTACTTAAGGGAGTCTTCCTGATTCATCATAAATGGCAAAAAACCACAGGACTCTTTTAAAGACACCACTACCAAACAAGAATGGTGTGTATGAGCAGCTGGCAGTGACAGTGACCACATATCCAAGCCATCAGCATGCTGCTTAATGGCAGCATAGAATATGGCAGTGAACACAGCTTCCAGTGCAGGTGGTAAACTTACACCCATCATCTTGGAAAGCCAACAACTAAAACAGCTGCACCTTTAACTTTAGCAATGTAGTTTAGCAGATAACAGATATGTGGCCAGAAAAACATAAACATTTTCAGTAAAGTCAGATTCAGATGAAGTAAAACCTCTAATGGCTTATAATGTGTTTCAAAATATACTTAGCCATGAGAGAGAAAAAGAAATAGGATACTGGTAAAAATAAACAAATAAAAAGGAAGACAGTAGCTGGGTGTGTTGGCACATGCCTTTAATACCAACACTTGGGAGGCAGAGGCAAGCAGATCTCTTGATATCAAGGACAGACACAGTACACAGAGTAACTATGTCTCAAAAAAAGTAACAAGTAAAATTAAAAGATTTAGAGTAATAAAAACGTCCGATAAAGATGGAAAATTCGCAGAGAGTCTGGATACTGTAAGCTATTGTATTGTCTTTCAGCTGTTCAATTGCTAATGAAGGAATAACTGGTAAAATACACTTGATTGTAAATGTTGCTGAATTAATCCAACTTATATATTTTAAAAATGCTTTGACTTCTAAATTTAAATATAAGGACAGCTTACTTGGGAAAAGAGGTTTTGCTTGTGTTTCCACAGACAATGAAAAGCTGTGCATTCGTTCCAGACTTTTATGGTTTGATGAAGCAAGACTCCCTGAATCAGTGGCCTAGGTGATCCAATATCCCAAAACAGCTGAGATTATGCAGTTACAGATCGCTACAGACAGTTTCTGCATCTGCTTAGGATCTCCAAGTTAGCGCCCCTTAACAGCAGGGAGAAGTTTGGAGAGAACAACAGCCACATTCCCAAATATTGTTTATAAATGTTTGTTTTCATTTATAAGTGCTTATAAGTGGTAATGGTCACAGTCAATCTCTTTCTAAAGGGAAAAAAGGAATATGATATAGAAATGAATACTTCATATTGGTATGGGTTTTCATTTATTTTTACAAACTTAAGGTCAATTTTGTGATATGTATATTTCTCCTCTTGCTTAATCAATATGTTTGTCCTGGTCTTTTGAAATGTAATGCATAAATTAATGCAGATTGTCTATAATCACTTTTAATAGGTAGAACTTATAGTTAGGCTAGTTAGGTTTTCTAGATAGAGAGAGATGTATTTGAGATGGATAGATTTCTTCAAAATTTTAAACACCTACAGAATATATGATACTTAAATGTTTTAGGGTTTTTCATGATAGTGAGACACAACTACTCCTGGCACACCAATTGTGTTTGAGAGGAAGATAGGCACTTAAGAAACTAGCTACAGAGTTTGCCATCAACATGGCAAGATTATGCATTTGGTCAAGAACCTGCTCTTTCCTTTACTGTTTGATAGACTGGGCATGCAGGGCACACAGGATAGTGATTATTGAACTTGATGGTACAGTCCTAAAGGGTAGCTGCTTCATGGAAGAGGCTGCCAGGCATTCTACAGGACACACACACAAAAATGACAAACAAACTGCTAATACAGGTAGACATTTAAAAATTTCCTGTGTTGCTGAGAAATATGCAAGACACACTGTGGCCTATTGACTAATGATGGATGCCCCAACGTTACAGAGGAACTTAGTATAACTGCCAAAGTATCAATATGTCTCTGACAGTTCTAGTGTTTATATATTATCCTTAGTGGTCTTTGATGGAGTTGAAGACAGCTAGTTATAATCATAGTTTTCCTTAGTTACAATAAAAGATAAGCTACATATAAGACTTAGACTCACACAGATAGGATAGGTGATGAAATAATTTCTTTAAAACTTGGTAAATGTTAATGAACTAAATATTGTAACTATAGTTCTTACTTGATAACTGTTCAGCTTTATATATAAATTGACTATGTTAAAGTTAAAACCTTTCTTTTTATTTAGACAGAAAAGAGGAGATGACGGGGGAAGTTCTTATGTGTATGTGTTTCTCTTATTGGTTGATAAATAATCATTGCTGTCCATTATGGAAGCAAGATAGGTGGAACAAGGAGTCGAGGAGGAGCCTGGGAAATGTTGTCAAGAATACAGAGTCACCACATTATTCTGGAAAGTGAGGAAGCATGAGACTGGAATCCTCTGTGCGATAAGACGTTATGGAAAAATATGTATTAGTAGTTATGGATTAATACTTAAGACTGAACTAGCCAATGAGAAGCCTTGGACATTGGCTGACCACATTGTAACTAATAGAGTCTGTGAGTGTTATTTGTGCTTGACTCGGCTCAGGGATCAGGCTGTTGGGAAGAATGCTCATTACAGGTCACCTTTTCAACTATGTTCTTAGCAGCATTGTTTATAATAGTCAGAACCTGGAGGCAACCTAGATGCCCCTCAATTGAAGAATAGATAGAGAAAATGTGGTATATTTACACAATGTAGCACTACTCCATAGGGGAAAAAAACAATGGTATCTTGAAATTCATAGGCAAATGGATGGCACTAGAAGAAACCATTCTGAGTGAGGTAACCCAGTCACAAAAAGACAAAAATGGCATGTGCTCACTCATATATGGATTTTGGACATAGAGCAAAGAATTACAATCCTACAATCCACACTGCTAGGGAAGTAGGAAACAAGGAGGACCCTAAGAGTGACATACGTAATTCCCCAGAGAAGGGGAAAGGGATGAGATCTCCTGAGCAAATTGGGAACATGGGGGGAGTGGAGAAGGACTTAAGAGTAAGCGAAAAGGGGAGAAGAGGAGGACAGAGGAGGACATGAGGGAGCAGTAAAGTTGAGTCAGATGAAGAATAGAGGAGAGCAAGTTAAGGGATACCATAATTGAGGGAGCCACTATATGTTTAATGAGCAATCTGGCACTAGAGGATTGTCCAGAGATCTAGAGTATGACACCAACTAACAATCTAAAACAATAGTGGAGAGTCTACCTTAATTGTCTTTCTCCAATAATAAGATTGATGAATACCTTAAATGTCATTCTAGAGCCTTCATGAAAGAATGTCATTCTAGAGCTGATGTAAGAAGAAGAAGACACCCAAAGCTAAACACTGAACTGAACACCTGGAATCCAATTGCAGAGAGGGAAGAGTGATTAACAAAGTGGTCAAGACTAGGCTGGTGAAACCCATAGAAACAGCTGACCTGGGCACAGGGGAGATCATGGATCCCAGACTGATATTTGGAAAGTCAGAATAGAACTGATCTAAACCCCCTAAATGTGGGTGTCACTGAGGAGGCCTCAACAATCTATGGGTTCTCTGGTAGTAGATCAGTATTTATTCCTACCTTATGAATGGATTTTGGGAGCCCATTCCACATAGAGGGATACTCTTGATGCCTTGACACAAATGGGAGAGCCTAGGCCCTGCCCCAAATGATATGACAGACTTTGAAGATTCCTCATAGAAAGCCTCACCCTCCGTGGGGAGAGGAGAGATGGGGTAGGGTGTTGGGGAGTTGTTGGGGTGTGGAGGAAAGGAGAAGGAGTTGGGATTGGCAGTGAAGCAAGCTTGTTTCTAATTCAAATAAAAAGTAGAAAAAAAGATATTTTAATTTAATTTAATTTCATTTCTCAATTTTGGAAATTGTTCCCTGTAGGAGGAAGTCTGACACCGCCATTAACCATGTGACTTACTAGAGGCGCATACAGATGAGGTAATAAAAGGGTGGTTTACCACACCGCTAACCACACCCACTTTAGGCAGGACTAAAGACATATACGGCTGGACATAAAGACGTATACGTACATAGGCGGAACTACGTCACTAGCCAGGCCCACTTTTGGGCATGGCTAGGGGCGTTACGGGGGAAGGCATAAAAGACAGCACACAGGAAGTCTTGCTCTCTTTTCCTGGAGTTCGGCTTCCGGTTCGGCCACTGAAAACTGCTCTTCTGGGTTTGGTATCTTGTGAGTAATTTTCTACATTAAATACTTAGCTTTACTGTCAGTAATTGTGTGCCGCGTATTGTTACAGTGTCCGTTAAAGCCAACAGTTCCCAATGTACTGAACTGAAGTTCTTTTCATGAAGGACTTATCTATTTATATATTTTGCATGTTTTATTCACATTTCCTCCAATAGTTTTCCTATCAGTTTGTATTTTAAAGCCCATTATTCCAATTTAAGTTAATTATTTTATATGTGATGAGGCAGGGATCTGGCTTAATTTTATGCTTAGATTCCTTGTATTTCTATTATCACTTATTAAAGAAGATATATTTTCTCAATTGTATTATTTTTACAATCATTTCCAAAAATCAAATCTGGATTTATTTCTAGGTCCTAAATGATATTCAGTTGAAGTAGATGTCTTCTTTTGTTAGGCCAAATTATTTTTGTTACTAAGGAAAAATATTATAAATTGAAATTAGATATTATAATGCCCCCAATATTATCTATTTTGCTTAGGGTTGACTTTATTTATCCTGGAATTTTTGTTTGTGTGTGCATTTCCATATGAATTTTTGGAGTGACATTTTTTACAATTATTAAGAATGTCATTAGAATTTTCATAGCATTGAATATTGATTTACAAAATACTTTTTAATGAAGATCAATTTGTTTCAGATATCCAGGAAATCATATTTAAATTTAAACCAAAGAAACATTCTTACATACCCTTTAGATTTCTTCAATTATATAAAATTTTGTATTATGTAGTACATGTTAGAATTTCACATAGAAAACTTTCTTTCTCAATAATTCCTATGGCAGATAAGATAGTACTTCTTACAAAAGCTACTTAAATTTTTAGTTGTCAACCCTTTTCACACAAGAAAATTTTATGTGATCTCCAACATCAGCATACAAATATGAATTTAATCGTAAAATTTATGTGGAAATTTATTCTTAAAATTTCATGGAATCATGAATCTAATGTTTATTAAACACAAAAGGAAATTGATATATTAAATGGATGTTGTGTTTGTTTATTATAAATGAAGAAGTAAATCTTGGCTGAATATTTGACACGATAGAGCATAGAATACCTTTAATCTTTTCAGAATCATGTTCTAATTTCACATCCTTCAATGCTGATAATACTACTTTGAGTGAACATGTAGTCCTAAATGGCAGATGTATATTGGAGCAACTATAGAAGTTTTGGAATTCTAACCTAATCCCAAATTAAAATTCATTCAATAATTTTTAAAATCAAATCAGCAACTGAAACAGCCATTTCTACAACCAAGCCTTCTAACATGGTGGAATCTAATTGTGCACTACTTCGACATATGGTGAGAAAAGTGGCAGGAAAGTATAAAATGTGTAAAATTACAAATGTATTACGTATCTATTTTGAGCAATATTAACAGACATGGTGATAACTCCTCATGGCTAACATTTACATTGTATGACTCAGTATTTTCATCAACCTGTTAATCTTTGAACTTCTGTGACCATGCAGAACAGGTATGTGATGTGTTTCTCATCTTCATCTAAAATGTGTAATGCAAACACAGAGTGCCAGCTGCTGTGCCTGTCAAAGAACTTAGTCTGAAATCTAAACTAATTGTCCACATTTTCTAAGGCAGCAAAATGTAATAGTAACTTTAGGGGTATGAGGGTAAGAAAATCATATTCTAGAGAGAAAAACTGATCATATAGAAATGGTTCAGTTGCTTACAGTCTCTAAGCTGTAGCAGTAACAGAATGATGATTAGTTTCACATTTTCACCCTTCACCTTACTGTCTAATATTTTCCTAATTTCTTCTCATTATCATGGTGCTATTTAAATCTTTTGATTCCCTTCATGCAATCGCTGGAACATTAAATTAACTCTGTAAAGATGTGTTGCCTTTATTTATGCTGTATTTTCTTAACTCCTTAAAGCTATGTTACTTTGCCTGTCTAAAACATTGATGGTCTAATAGAGAGCTGAATTGCCAATATCGATGCAGGAGAAAGGATAGATGGAGCTTGCAGACACAGAGAACAAATAGGAGGAAAAATCTGAAATAAAAGGAATGAGAAAAGAGGGACAGGAGAACATCAGGGGCCAGCCCTCAAGTCACACAGCCAGCCAGGTTGTAAGAGTGAAATTAAGATTACAGAAGTAAGGAAAGGTAAACTCCCTATGCAACAGGTAATTGGAATAATTTAAATTTGGAAAATCTGTTAAGATATGAGCCAAGCTAGGGCCTGGCATTTATGAATAAGAATAAGCCTCTCTTTGTGTGTGATGTATTTGAGAACTGGGTGGCACCTCTTCCCCCAAAGAGTCAAAAAAGTAAGAGAATAGAATAAAAAATAAACAGCTGCAGACCATGCTATCCATGAAAAGCTTACTTTTCATATTTGCTCCCTCACTTTGGGTATGAAAATTTTCACTTACCCACCACTGCGTAGAGACTGACACACCCGTACTTCATTAAGCAAATATTCACCTCTGTCTGCATTGATTAACAATGATTGTACAAACTTAAACTGGAAATCAGGAGTATAACTATAGGAAGATTTTTTTACTTGTAAATTTTTGCTAGTAGTTGTAGAAAAATGAAGAAATAATAAAAAAGCTACACCTAATTATATTCATACTTCCTTCCCTTCTTCCCCCTTCTTCATCTTTCCTTAGCTCTCCCCCCTCCTCTTTTTCTTCATTTTTAGTTTCAAACTAGAGTCACAATACCTAACCTGGCTGTCTGGGTGATGTGAAGCTATCTAGGTAAAGCTGGATGTCTTAGATATTCAGGTGATCCTGCACATCTTTTACAAATGCCAGGATGGAAATTGTTTACTACCTCATATGATACTCCTCTTAAGTATTTGCATTTCAGATTCATAATACGTATTCATCTGGAAATACATTTTTTGTGGGAATGTGCTGAACAATTTTATAGAACATTCATATTCAGTACCAAAAGGGCAGTAGTTAGTTTTATCAAACCAGTTGAACATTTTATCATAAACAGAAGGTTGTGAAAAGTTATACTTTCTCAGTGTTAAGGAAATTCATATTATATGTTCTAGTTTTGTTTACATTGCTATTATTAAATTTCCTCATAAAAAACAGCTTAGTGGGTGAGGGTTTACTTACAATTCCTTTCCTGCTGGGAAGTCAAGGTAGGAACATATTTATATCCACAGTCAAGAGTAGAGAAAGACACACATGAACCCATGCTTGCTGCTTATGTTTTCTTCTCATGTTCAGGGCCTGGCCCATGACTTTATGCCACACACACACACTCAGTAACTGTCTTTTCACTTGTATTAGCAATCAAAATAGCCTCCCATAGATATACCCAAAGGACCACAAGATTTACAACACTCTTGTTTAACATTCTCTTCCTAAGAGATTCAAGTTTAATCACTTGTCAGCAAAAGGTAATCAGCATAGTGCAAAATGGAGTGATTGTTAAAATGACAAAAGCCACTCGTTATTTCATGTATCAAAGAAAAGTATACCTCAAGTATTCATTTCTTTTGTAATAAACTATAATCATTGTGTCTCAGGAGGAGATCATATGATATGTACATTCAGGTAGGATAAAAGGTGATGGATTAGAATTTGACAAAGTTATTTCATATTGCATATTATGCCTTTAAATATTTTTATTTCCATTTCAATTCCACTGCTAATCCATGTAATAAAAATAAAACACCATAAAAGCTTATTAATATTGTTTTTCTGCCTTATTAGACAAGATAAATACTGTAATCTCCTCTTATAGCTCAGAGTGAGGTAGAGTGATTTAATTACCTGGAATAAAAGCAATTTAGGCAATTCTTTCTGATCATTATCACAAAGAATCAAGAGACAAAATGCTTAGTAATCAATAACATTGTCAACTGAATACCAATGTTAAGCCCTTGTGATTTCAGTGACTATTTAGAGGAGTAAGAAGCCACAGATCTTTGGGGCAGACTCCATTGCCAAAACTCTTTATAGTCTTTGTTAGTGCATCTCACATACTTCTGTAAATAAATGAGAAGGGTCTAAAAAGTAGCTGAGTCTTGGTAGCAGAGGCTAGAACAGACCATGGGTGAAAGGGTCAACTGAGTAGCAGTGGAAATCCCGGGGCTAAAGGAGTCATAGAGGAAAGTTGAAATTTTTACCATGTATCACAGTCAGAATGCCTGGTAGAGCCTTGGAAAGCCTACTGAGGAAGGACCGGTCTAGTCACAGGGAAGATCCTATTATTTTGGAGGTTCAATACCAAAATATGACCACTATGACCAACAGCAATAACATGCAGAAAGAATTAGTTGAGGAAGTAAGGTGTGTGTTGCCAACAAAAGATCTGGAGAAATGGATCCCTTTAAAGCCCAGAAGATTGCAAGTGAAAATCAGATGTCCAACATCAAGCTTTTTATATTCATTCAATTTGGCTTTCTTTTACTTTGATTCTGACTATGTCCTGATTCTTCCACCTTGGAATATGAAAGTATATAATTGTATTTGTTTATTTTAATTAATTCATTTATTTAATTTTGATGCAGACCATAGGAGAGGAACTGGAATTGTAGAGAGACTTTGGAAATTTAAAAGAGACAAAAATTTTGCATTACTTGAAATTTTAAAGACTGTGGAACTTTTATAATTTGGAGATTTTGTTCATTTTCCCTTCTTGGGGGATCCATGTATGTCTCTTTTATATTCCTCCTTGTTACCTAGCTTCTCTGGGGTAGTGGATTGTAGGCTGGTAATTCTTTGCTCCATGTCTAGTATCTACTTTCGATATTACAAACAAACCATGTTTGTCTTTCTGTGTCTTGGTTACCTCACTCAGGAGGATTCCTTCTAGTTACATCCATTTGCCTGTGAATTTCAAGATGTCATTGTTTCTTACCACTATGGAGAGGGATGCTCTTTCAGCCTAGTTACAGCATTGAGAGACTCAATCCTCCCCCAATTAATGTGACATTCTTTGATGATCTCTCATGGAAGCCCTCACCCTCTCTGAGGAGTGGATGGTGGGTGGAGAGATGGTGGAAGAAATAGGAGAATGGGAGGGAGAAAGAACTTCAATTGGTATGTAAAATAAGACTCTTAAATTTAAATAAAAGTTACCTTTAAAATGTTGGAATATTGTGTATTGTAATATAAATATTAACAAAAATCTTTGGGACAAATAAGAAAGAATAGGGTTTGCTGGGCGTTGGTGGCGCACGCCTTTAATCCCAGCACTCGGGAGGCAGAGGCAGGCGGATCTCTGTGCGTTCGAGGCCACCCTGGTCTACCGAGCGAGTTCCAGGACAGCCTCCAAAACAATGCAGAGAAACCCTGTCTCGAAAAAACCAAAAAAAAAAAAAAGAAAGAATAGGGTTTAACTGAATAGCAATTTTTTGGCCTGTCAAGTTGACAAGGAATCATTTATAGTGACTAGTTTTATGTCACCTTACAACAAGTTAAATTCATTTGTGAAGAGAGAACTTCATTTGAGAAAATGCTCTTGCCAATGCCAAACCTCAGGGACATTTTCTTGTTGATCATTGGTATTTATTGGTCTAACTCACTGCAGGCAGTGCCAACCCCTTCAGGTAGTCCTGAGTTGTATGAGTAACCAATGTGATCCTCCCAGGAGGATGAAATCAATAAGCAGCATTCCTTCATGACTTTGTTTCAGTTCATGTCTCCAAGTTCATGCCTCGAGTTCCTGCTCTTACTTCCATCAGTGATGGACTTACAGTCTATTATGTGAAACAGACTCTTTTATGCCCAAGTTACTTTTCATCTAGGGGTTTATTAGGATAAAAACCCTAACTAAGACAGTTGTCAGGCTTTAAGAGAAAATGAAGGATATATTTATATGCCCATACTCAATGGCATCACCGGACACATAACTATGCTACTTCGCCAAATATACTTTAAAATAGTTTTTGTTTTGTTTTTCACTTCATGGACAATACTAAGTTATATGGCTCATACTTATTTTGAATTTATGGTTTTCCTGATTCACTGGCTACAACTGGGATAGAGGTGAGTTACTATGCCCAACTTAGGGATCTACCTTCAAGCATTAGTTTTAGGTTTACTTTATATCAGACTTTCTCAGGATAACTTTATTAACCTATTTAGTATAAAGACTTCTGTTCTTTATACACTTGTGCTAATAGATAATTCTTTGTACATTAAAACAACAACAAGTAAAACATACAAGTTAGTAACAATAGCCCTGGTAAAAACAAAAATGAGGAGGCAAGGCTTGTGAGTCACATACGATATTTCAACTCAAGAAGGCACTCAGTACTCAATGTATAGCAGTCAAAGTATAATCATAATTAGTACAACTTTTATGTAGATTTGTTTACAAAATCCACACACATCCATCCTATTGTTTCTTCAAAAAATTCTCATAAATGTTTCTTCAAAACTTAATTCTGTTTCAGGATATAAACATAAATACCATGTACATACCTTCAAGACAGATACATACAACAGTAAAACCCACTTGAAACAGAAATAAGAAAACTAGGTAGAGAAGTGTAAGACTCAGCAGGGTGAAACATAATTGACTATGCACAGCCCTTGAGAGACAACAATTACTTTCTTTTTCTCATTAATTAATTTAATTTATAAACACTATTATTTTACTTATCAATCGCAGTTCCCTCTCCTTCCCATTCTCACATGCTCCCCCCAAAACCCCTCTCATTTCTCCCCCATCCACTCTCTAGGGAGTGTGACATCTTCCATGAGGGATCATCAAAGTCTGTCACATCATTTCGGGGGAGGGCCTGGGCCTTCCTCCATGTATCTGGACTAAGAGAGTATCCCTCCATGGGAAGTGGGCTTCCAAAGTGCATTTTTGCACTAGGAATAAATACTGGTTCCACTGTCAGAGGTTCCATAGACTTCTCAGGCCTACTAACTGGCACCCACATTCAGAGGGCTTGGTTTGGTCCAATGGTTCAACACTGGTTCACCAGCTTACACTTGGGGTTCATGTACTCTCAAACTTGGTCAGGTCAGCTGTTTCTGTGGGTTTCTCCAGCATGGTCTTGACTGCTTTGCTTATCCATCCTTCCTCTCTGCAACTGGATTCCAGGGGTATGATCAGTACTTAGCTAGAGGTGTCTGTTTCTGCTTCTATTAAGGTTCTAGGATGACATTTAAGGCAGTCATTAATCTCAATTATTTTCAAATATTTCAATCCAATGACTCAAACTTTTAGAGACTCTCTTGATATTATAAAGACAAGCAGGAAAACTCTATAGGATATTCAAAACCTAAAGCACACTCACACACACATGAACAATTTACCATGCCTAGATCTTTTGGTAAAGATTCTTTTCTGAGGGATATTTCCTTTTGTTTCCTGCTTATATAGGGAGATAACATTCTGAAAGGTAAAATTCTGTGTCCACTAAACTCATCAAAGAAGTACAGAGTTGGAAGAAGATACCTTTGTACCATATTACAACATTCTTAAAGACATCTATGTCTTCTGTAATATAGCTTTAATTGAGATGATGAAAGATACAGTGTAGTTAAAAAGCCATGTAAAGATGGAAAATACACAGACAGTCTGGACCCTGTATGTTTCTGTCAATTGTATTGTTTATATAATTATCCTTCTGTGGTCTTTGATGCAGTTGAAAACACACAGTTATAAGTATAGTTTTCCTTCGTCATGATAAAAGATATTCTATGTATAAGACATTAGACACACACAGATAGGATAGACGATAGGATCCTTACTTTCTTTAAATCCTAATAAATATTAATGACTAAATATTGTAACTATAATTATTACTTGATAACTGTTCAATTATATATAATCTGACTATGTTAAAGTTAAAACTTTTCTTTTTATTTAGACAGAAAAGAGGAGATGATAGGGGAAGTTCTTCTGTGTATATGGTTGTCTTATTGGTTGGTAAATAAAGTACTGTTAGCCAATAGGGAAGCAAGATAGGTGGGACTAGGGCTCACGGCAGAGTCTGGGAATAGTAGTCAAGAGTAGAGAGTCACCACGTGATCCTGGGAAGAGAGGAAGCATGTGGCTGACATCCTTGGTAAGTTAAGACCTTATAGAAAAAAAATGTATTAGTAGCTATGGGCTAATTCTTAAGACAGAACTAGCCAATGAGATGCCCTGGACATTGACTGAGAGCATTGTAACTAATAGAGTCTCTTGTATGTTATTTGGGGTTGATGCGTCTCTGCCCAGAATGATATGATAGACTTTGAAAATCCCACCATGGAAAACCTTACCCTCCAGGGGCAGTGGAGGGGGCATTGAGTGGGATGTTAGGGGGATTGCGAGGACAGGGGAGAAGGAGAAGGAGAGGGAGCCAGGAGTAACGTGTAAAAAGTTAAATAATTCAAGAATAAAAAAAATTGAAGAAAAAAATCTATACTCAACTAACCCTGAAAATCTAAAAGACATGGATAATTTTATTGATACATGTCATATACAAAAGTTAAGTGAGGATCAGATAACCTATAACTCCTAGTGACATAGAAGTAGTCATTAAATTCCCTCCCCAAAAAACAACAAAATGTTCAGGGTCAAATGGTTTTAGCACAGCATTATACCTGTATGTAAAAGAAGACTTAATGGCAATATTCCTCAAATTATTCCACGAAATAGAAAAAGAAAGAACAGTACCAAATTCCAGTTGTAAGGCTACAGTTATCCTGATATCCCCTATATAGAAACACAACAAAGAAAGAAAATAAGAGACAAGTTTCCCTTATGAACAAAAATGCAAAAATACTCAATAAGATATCTATAAATCTAAACCAAGAAAACCTCAAAATATTAATCAACATGATCAAATAAACTTCATCTCAGTGATGCAGGGATGGTTTTATATGCATGAATTGATAAATATAATTCACTATATAAACACACCAAAAATAAACCCAAACTGTGATCATCTCATTAGATGCAGAAAACGCCTTTGACATAATGTCAACACTGCTTAGTGATAAAATCCTGGAGAGATTAGGGACAAAGTGACATACCTCACCATAATAAAGGTAGTTTCTAACAAGGCCATAGACAGTAACTTTCACTCCATAACTTAAATGGAGTGAAAATCAAAACAATCCCACTAATATTAGCAACAAGACAAGTTTGTCCACTCTTTTTTACATTTTTTTGCTGTTATCATTACAGTATGACAACTGAAGGAAATCAAGGAGATACAAATTGGAAAGGAAAAAGTCAAAAGATCTTCATTTACTATTAATGTTCCGAGAAACAAATCAGATAAACAATGCCTTGCATAGTAGCATCAAATAATATAATATATTTCAGGTTATCTCTAACCAAGCGAGTGAAAAACTTGTATGATTAAAAGCAGAAAGTAATCGAAGAAAGAAATTGAAGATGATACCAGAAGATGGAATGATCTGTGGAAGTAACAGTAAAAATGCCCATCTTACCAAAAGCAATTTATAGATTCAATGAAATCCACATTAAACTTCCAACACAATTCTTCACAGATCTTGAAAGGGCAATTATCTGTTTCATATAGAAAGACACACACACACATGCCTGCCTGCCCTCACGCACACACACACACACACACACACACACACACACACACACACAAACACAAAGCACAATAGTGCAAAAAATCCTGAATGATAAAGAATCGTTAGAATTATTACCATACCCAATTTCAATCTGAACCATTGAGTTATAGTAATAAAACAGAATGGTACTGATACAGAAACAGACTCACTGATCAATGATTGAATTGACAACCCAGACATAAATCCCTACAACTATGGATGCATGATTTTTCACATAGAAGCCAGACTTCCATACTGAAAAAATAGGAGAGCATCTTCAATGATGCTATTCAAACTGGTTATCTGCTTATAGAAGAATGCAAATATATTCATACTTATTACCCTGCACAAAACTCAACTCCCAAATGGATCAAAGATATCACATGCAATCAGATATACTGACTCTGATAGAAGAGAAAGTAGGGAACAGCACTGAATGTATTGACAAATGATGAGACATTATGGTTAGAACAATTTTAGCACAAGCATCAACAATTAATACATTAAACCTCATGAAACTTAAAGTGTCTGCAAGGCAAAAGACAACTTCATTTATTATCTTATAGAACATCTACAAACTATGTATCTTATACAGGTCTAATATACAAAATATATAATGAATACACGAAACTAAATATCTAGAAAAAACAACCAATTAGTATAGGGTAAAATTCAAAACAAAGAATTGTCAGTAGAGGAAACCTAAAAAGCTGAGAAGAATTTAGAGAAATTCTTAACATCATTATCCATCAGGTAAATGCAAATCAAAACTATTTTGATATTTCATCTTATACCTGTCAGAATGACTAAAGTCAACAACACAAGGGACAGCTCATATTGGGGGAGGATATGGAATAAGGGAAACATTCATCCATTGCTGGTAGAAGTGCAAACTTATGCAGCCAGTATGGAAATAAGTGTGGCAGTCCTGCAGGTAAATGGTAATCCAGCTATCACAAAATCCATCTATACCATGCTTGGTATAGATGCTTTATCCTACCATAGACACACTTATTCATTTTCATCGCTACTCTATTAATAGTAGTCAGAAATTGGAAACAACATAATATTCCTCAACAGAAGAATGCATAAGGAAAATGTGGTACGTTTGTACAGTGGAGTATTACTGAGCTGTTAAAAATTGGCATCATGAAATTTTCAGGGAAGTGGCAGGAACTAGAAAAAAATCCTCCTGAGTGAGATACCGCAAACCCTACAAGTCAAATATGGTATGAATTTGTTTGGTGTGGTTAGTAGCTATTAAAGTCAATGGCCACTAAATTATAATCCATAGAAATTTGTAGGGTATGTATAGAGGATGGGAATGGAGGCAACAGATATATCTGAATAGGAAACGGAACTAGAAGAGATAGATATGGATACAAGAGGCAGTAGGAGTCAGAAGATCAAATGGGGAGAGGTTTAGAAGATGGGATAGAAAGAGTATATAAGCAGAGAAAGCTAAAATTAAGGGGCATTTTAGGAGTGGTGTGGAAAGTTAATGCAATAGAAATTCACTGAAATATAAACATATATAAAGTTGTGCTAAAAGAAATCCCCAAAGAATGGGTGACAGAGTCCCAATTGGCCACCTATTATCACCAAACAAAGTTTTTCATACTGGGATTTTGTTATATATAATTGAGTTGTCCAAAGTACCACTATGGGAATCCCTGAACAACCCAAGACAAAAGAGTGCTCTCCATAAATTGACAGCAAGGTCCCATTGCTGAAAAGAACACCAACACAACACATTGAATAAAGGATGTAAATATGGTGACTACAATGAGCTTTCACACCTACATTTTAGTGTTTTTCATACAGGAAGATTCTCTCCACACTGTCAAAACAAAGGAAAACACCAAGGCATCACAAAACCTTTAACCACAATGGTGTCCTATGTACAAGATATGCTACGGCAGTGATGGCACGATGGTTTTGGAAGTAACAAACCAGAAAGTGATATTTCCTAAGGCCTACTGAATGAGATGGAACCCATGTACATTGTTTGGGTGACCAAGAACCTGAGACTAGATAGTCCAGGAAACTAAAATAAAACCAAATGATACTAATTTAAAATGTTTTTATAAAGTATATGAAATGACTCCTAATGATAGTTTTCTGTTCTCATAGATTAGATCCTTGCTCAGCTATCTTCAGAGAAACATCCTCTTGCAGCCAAAACAAACAAATTTATGGACCAACAGTTGATATTATATAGCAAATGAGAGACACTGGAACACTAGGGTCTAAACTGGATGTTGCCATTGATTCCCTCCCCTGGGAACCCAGGGAACCCTGTAGAAAGAGAAGCAGGAAGAGTGTAAATGTAACAGCCACGGTAATAGAGGACACCAAGGAGACAATGCAAAACTCATATGAGCTCATAGAGACTGAGGTAGCATGTGGAAGGACTGCATGGGTCTGCACCATGTCTTCTGTGCTTATAGTACAGCTTCAAGCTTAGTGTTTTTAATGGGATTCCTGAATGTACAAATGAGTGGGTCTCTGATGGTTGTGCCTTCTCTTGCCCTATTTTCATTTTGTTGATTTGTATTTCCGAAGTTTGCTATGGATGCTTTTCTTTTGTTTCATTATATTTTAAGTACTCTAATTTAAAACAAATTAGTGAATGAACAAATGAACGAAAACCTAGCCACAAGGATAAAATTTGCAACTGAATTGCTGTTTAATAATTCCTGGAAGAGGGAAAGTCAGTTTTATCCACTAGAGTGAAAATAGGAATATTAACAATTACAGGACAGGTATCATGTGCAGAAGTAGTTGACCAGCATACAATGGACTGTAAAGTTTTTTGAGAGCTCTTACTGGGTTGCAGTTTGTTGAATTTGTATTCTTTTTTCCCCTGTTTTCTATTTAAATTAGAAGTAAGCTTATTTTACATGTCAATCCTAGTTCTCTTCTCCTCACCTCCTCCTCTGTCCATGACACGCACAAGCACCCTTTCCTACTCCCTTTCTGCTCTCCAAGGAGAGTAAGGCCTTTCATGGGGGATCTTATCACTTGGGGCAGATCCTAGTCATTTCCCAGTGTGTCTAGGCAGAGAGACTATCCATCTATGTGAAATGGGAGCCCAAAGTCCATTCTTACACTAGGGATAAATATAGATTCACTTCCATAGGACTCATAGGTAACCCAGGCCTCCTCACTGATACCCCAATTCAGGAGGTCTGGGTTAGTCCTATCACATCTTCCCAGCAATCAGTCTGGGGTTGATGAAAGCTCAGTTATTAATGTCAGGAGTTAACTGTGGGTTTCTCTAGCCTGGTCTTGACCCCTTTGCTCATCAGTCATCCCCCCTCTGCAACTCAATTCTCAGTGTTTAGCTGTGGGTATCTGCTTATACTTCCATCATCTACTGGGTGAAGGTTCTTGGATGGCATATTAGGTAGTCATCAATCTCATTATCCAGGAAGGATATTTAAGGAAGCCTCTCCAGTACAGCTTTAGATTGTTAGTTGATGTCATTCTTATAGATCTCTGTACATTTCCCTAGTGCCAGATTTCTCTTTAAAGATATAATGGTTCTCTCTATTATGGTATCTCTTTTCTTGCTCTAGTCTATTCTTTCCCGTACTCAAACTTCCTGCTCCCTCATGTCATCCTCTACCTCTTCTTTGTCGCTTCTCTTTCTATTATATGCCCCTCCCTTCCCCTATGCTCCCAATTTGCTCAGGAGATCTTGTCCCTTTCCCCTACTCTGGAAGACCATGTTTGTCTCTCTTAGGGTCCTATTTGTTTTCTAGTTTCTCTGTGTTGTGGACTGTAGGCTGTTAATTCTTTGCTCTATGTCCAAAATCCATATATGAGTGAGTACATACCATGTTTGACTTTTTGTGACTGGGTTACCACACTCAGAATGGTTTCTTCTAGTTCCATCCATTTTCCTATGAATTTCAAGATTGTGCGTTTTTTGTTTGTTTGTTTGTTTGTTTCCTGCTGAGTAGTACACCATTGTGTAAATGTATCACATTTTCTCCATCCATTCTTCACTTGAGGGACATCTAGGTTGCTTCCAGGTTCTGGCTATTACAAATAATGCTACTGCAAACATGGTTGAAAAGATGTCCTTTCAACTTTTGAGTGTATGCCAAAGAGTGTATTTGCTTGATCTTGAGATAGACTGATTCCCATTTTCCTGAGAAAATGACATACTGATTTCCAAAGTAGCTGTACAAGTTGTCACTAACACCAGTAGTGGAGGAGTGTTCTCCTTTCACCACATCCTATCCAGCATAAACTGTCTTTGGTGTTTTTGATTTTAGCCATTCTGACAGAGAAACATGGTATCTCAGAGTTGTTTTGATTTGCATTTCCCTGATGGTTAAGGTAGCTGAGTACTTTCTTAAGTGTCTTTTAGCCTTTTTAGACTCCTCTATTGAGAATTCTCTATTTAGCTCTGTACCTCACTTTTTAGTTGGATTATTTGGTATTTTAGTGACTAGCTTCTTGAGTTCTCTGTATATTTTAGAAATCATCCCTCTGTATGATGTGAGGTTGGTGAATATCTTTTCCTATTCTGTGGGCTGCTGTTTTGTCTTGTTGACTGTGTCCTTTGAGTTACAGAAATTTCTCAGTTTCAGGAGGTCCTATTCATTAATTGTCGGTATCAGTGTCTGTGCTACTGGTATTATGTTCAGGAAGCAGTCTCCTTTACTAATTTCTTCAAAAGTACTTCCAACTTTCTCTTCTAAGATATTCAGTGTGGATGGATATATGTTGAGGTCTTTCACCCTGGATTTGAGTTTTGTGTATGCCAGTAGATATGATTTTATCTGCAGTCTTGTACATGCCAACATCCAGTTATGCAAGCACAATTTGTTGAAGATGATTTCTTTTTCCAGTGTATAACTTTAGCTTCTTTGTCAAAAACCTGGTGTTTATAGGTGTGTCAGTTATTATCAGGGTTTTTAGTATGATTACATTGGACTACATGTCAATTTTTGTGCCAATACCAGGCTGTTTTCATTTCTATAGCTCTATAGTAGAGCTTGAAGTCAGGGATGGTGATGCCTCCTTAAGTTCCCTTATTGTACAGGGTTGTTTTGGCTATCCTGGGTCTTTTCTTTTTCCATATAAAGTTGAGAATTGTCCTTTCAAGGTCTGTGAAAAATTGTGCTTGGACTTTGATGGGGATTGCACTAAATCTGTAGATTGCTTTTGGCAAGATTGCCATTTTTACTATGTTGATCCCACCTATCCAACAGCATGGGAGATTTTTCCATTTTCTGGTATCTTCTTTATTTTCATTCTTTAAAGACTCAAAGTTCTTGTCATACAGGTCTTTCACTTTTTGTTTAATGCTATTTTAAGATATTTTATGTTGTTTGTGCTATTGTAAAGGGTGATGTTTACCTGATTTCTGTCTCATCTCATTTATTGTCTGTATATAGTACAGCTACTGATTTTTTTTGAGTTATTCTTGTCTTCTGCCTCTTTGCTGATGGTGTTTATGAGATGTAGAAATTCCCTGGTAGAGTTTTTTGGGTCACTTATGTAATCTATTATATCATCTGCAAATAATGAAATTTGACTATTTCTTTTCCAATTTGTGTCCTCTTGGTCTCTTTTTATTGTCTTATTGATCCAACTAGAACTTCATGTACAATATTGAACAGATATGGAGTAGGCAGCCTTGTTTTGTTCCTGATTTCTGAAGAATTGCATTGAGATTCTCTTTGTTTAGTAAGATGTTGGCTATTGGTTTACTTTATACTGCTTTTATTATGGTGGGTATGTTCCTATTATCCCTCATCTCTCCAAGGTCTTTATCAGGAAAGGTGTTGGATTTCATCAAAGAATTTTTCAGCATGTAGAGAGATGATTATGTGTTTTTTTCTTTTTAGTTTGTGTATATGGTGGATGACATTGATAGATTTTCATATGTTGAACTATCTCTGCTTCCCTGGGATGATGCCTACTTGATCATGGTGAAAAATTTCTGTGATGTGTTCTTGGATTTGGTTTGCCAGTAATTTATTGAGTATTTTTTCATCAATATTCATGAGGGAGTTTGGGATCTATTTCTCTATCTTACTTGTGTCTTTTTGTAGCTGAGTATCAAAGTAATTTTTGCCTAGTAAAAAGAGTTTGACAATGACCCTTCTGTTTCTATTTTGTGGAACAATTTGAGGCATATTGGTATTAACTATTCTTTGAATTTCTGGTAGAATTTTGCACTGAAACCTGTCTCTAAGGATTTTTTTTTTGGTTGTGAGACTTTTGATGACTGCTCCTATTTCATTGGGGTATATAAGTCTGTTGCTTATCTATTCTTGATTTAATTTTGATAAGTGATATCCATGCAGAAAATTGTCTATTTCCTTGTTTACAAAGTATGATATGAAGATTCTCTAGATTTCCTCAGTATCTATTGCTATGTCCTCCTTTTCACTTCTGATGTTGTTAATTTCTATGTTTTTTCTCTGCCTTTTGGTTAGTTTGGATAAAGGTTTCTCTATTTTTTGAATTTCTTGAAGAACCATTTGCTATATTAATTATTTGTATTGCTTTCTTTGCTTCTACTTTATTGTTTTCAGCAATTAATTTGATTATTTCCTGGCATCTACTCTTCTAGGGTAAATTTCTTCTTCTTGCTCTAGAGCTTTCAGTTGCGCTGTTAATTATCTAATATGACTACTCTTCAGTTTCTTCATGTGGGCAATTAGTGCTATGAACTTTCGTCTTAGCACTGCTTTCTAAGGGTTCCATGAATTTGGATATGTTGTGTCTTCAATCTCATTAAATTCCAGGGAGTGTTTAATTTCTTCCTTGACCTAGGAATGGTGCAATTGCATATTGTTCAGTTTCCATGAGTTTCCAGGGATTCTGTGATTTGTGTTGCTGTTGAATTCTAACTTTAAAGAATGGTGGTCTGGTAAAATAAAGGAATTATTCCAATTCTTTTGTATAGTGTAGGCTTGCTATGTTGCCGCGTATGTAGTTGATTTCAGAGAAGGTTCCATGTGGTGTGGAGAAGAAGGTATATTCTTTTGTTTTTAAATGGAATATTCTATATATATCTTTTGATCCCAATTAAGCCATAACTTCTACTAGTTCTTTTGTTTCTTTGGTAGTTTCTGTCTGGTTGTCTGATCTAGTGTTGAGAGTGGGGTGTTGAAGTTTCCCACTATAAGTGTGTGAGGTTTTATGTGTGACTTGAGTTTTAGTTACAGTTATTTTATGAATGTGTGTTCCACTGTATTTGGGGCATAAGCATTCAGAATTGAGACTTCATCCCAATGGGTTTTCCCTGTGATAAATATGAAATGACCTTCTTCATCTCTTTTGATTGATTTTAGTTTAAAGTTAATTTGTTAGATATTGTGATAGCTACACCAGCTTGTTTCATAGGTCCATTTTTTTGGAAAATCTTATCCCAATCCTTTACTTTGAGGTAATGTCTGTCTTTGAAGTTAAGGTATGTTTCTTTTATGCAGCAGAAGGATGGATTCTGTCTTTGTATTCATTCTGTTATCCTGTATCTTTTCATAAGCATGTTAAGACCATTAATATTGAGGGAAATTAAGGACCATTAAGTGTTAAATATTGTTTGTTTTGAATTTGTTGTTTGTGGTAGTATTGTGTGTGTATTTACTCCTCTTTTACTTTTGATTTTGATAAAGTGGGATTATCTATTGTCTGTGTTTTTGTGAGTCTAGTTCACTTCCTTACGTTCGAATTTTCCTTCCAGTACTTTTTGTAGATCTGGATTAGTGGATTTGTATTTCTTTATATCTGGTTTTGTCGTGGAATATCTTGTTTTCTCCATCTATAGTATTTAAATTTTTGTGAGGTATAGTAGTCTGGACTGATATTCCTGGTCTCTTAGTGTTTGTAGAATATCTATCTAGACTTTCTGGCTTTCAGAGTTTCCATTGGGAAGTCAGGTGTAATTCTGATAGGTTTGCATTTACATGTTACTTGGTCTTTTTCCTTTGCTGTTCTTAATAGTCTTTATTTGGTATGTTTGTTGTTTTGTTATTTGTTATTATGAGGCCAGGGGACTTATTTTTCTGCTTCAGTCAGATTAGCTTTGTTTATATATATATAAATAAATATATATATATATATTTAAATTAGAAACAAGGTTGCTTCTCATGTCAATTATAGGTCCCTCTCTGTTTCCCTCCCCTCCTCCCGTGCACTTCCACCAACCCCCCTAATATGCCCTCATTTCCCCTAAGGAGGGTGAGGCCCTGCATGGGGGTGTCCATAGTCTGTCATTTCATCCAGGGCAGGGCCTAGACCCTTCCCCAAGAGTTCAGGGTGAGAGTGCATCTCTCATTGTTGGATGGGAGGTGAAAGTCCATCTGTATACCCAGGATAAATACTGATCTACTCCCCAAGGCTCAATAGATTATCTAGGCCAACTCACTGTACCCACATTTAGGGGGTCTTGATCAGTCCCATGCTGGATTCCCAGGCATCAGTCTGGAATACAAGTGCTAACCCTTGTCAGGTAAGCTGTTTCTGGGGGTTAAACAAGCCCAGTTTTAATCCCTTTGGTCATCAGTCCACCCTCTCTGTTACTGGATTTCTTGAATTCATCTCAGTGCTTAGCCGAGGGAGTCTGCCTCTTCTTCCATCAGCCACTGAATGAAGGTTCTGTTTTCCAGACACTCTGGCCATAGGATTGTAGGCTGGTACTCCCCAGATTTATGTCTAAAAGCCATATAGAGAGAGTACATGCCATGTTTCTCTTTTTGTGACTGGGTTACCTTGCTCAGGATGGTTTCTTCTAATGCCATCCATTTGACTTTGAATTTCAGGATTCCATTGTTTTTTCCGCTGAATAGTACTCCATTGTCTAATTGTACCACATTTTCTTTATCCACTCTTTGGTTGAGGGGCATCTAGGTTGCTTCCAAGTTCTGGGTATTACAAATAATGCTGCTTTGAATATAGTGGAACAGACATCCTTGTTGAATGAATGGGCATTTTTTTGGATATATGCCTAAGAGTGGAGTTGCTAGGTCTTGTGGTAGGTTTATTCCCATTTTTCTGAGGAATCTCCATACAGATCTCAAAAGTGGCTGTACAAGTTGACACTCCCATCAGCAATGGAGGGGTGTTCACCTTTCCCCACATAATCTCCAGCTTAAATTGTCATTAGTGTTTTTGATTTTAGCCATTCTGACAGGAGTGAGATGGTATCTCAGAGTTGTTTTGATTTGCATTTTCTGGATGGCTATGGATGTTGAGCACTTTCTCAAGTGCCTCTCAGCCATTTTAGACTTTCTTATTGAAAATTATCTATTTAGTTCTGTAGCCCACTTTTTAATTGGATCCTTTGGTGTTTTGGAGACTTACTACTTGAGTTCTTTGTAAATTTGGAGATCAGCCCTCTGAAAGATGTGGGGTTAGTGAATATCTTTTCCAATTCTGTGGGCTGCCTTTTTGTCTTGCTGACTGTGTCCTTTGCCTTACAGAAGCTTCTCAGTTTCAGAAGGTCCCATTTATTAATTGTTGATCTCACTGTCTGTGCTACTGATGTTATGTTCAGGAAGCTGTCTCCTGTACCAATTGGTTCAAGGGTACCACCCACTTTCTCTTCTAAGAGGTTCAGTTTGTCAAGATTTATGTTGAGATCTTTGATCCATTTGAACTTAAGTTTTGCACATGGCGATAATCATGGATCGATCCACATTCTTCTACATGCCAGCATCTAGTTATGTTAGCACCATTTGTTGAAGATGCTTTCTTTTTTCCATTGTATATTTTTAGCTTCTTTGTCAAAGATCAGATGTTCATACATGTGTGGGTGAACATCAGGGTTTTCAATTCAATTCCATTGGTCTACTGTCTATTTTTGTGCCAATACTAAGCTGTTTTCAGGACGATAGCTCTATAATAGAGCTTGAAGTCAGGGATGGTGACGCCTCTGGACGTTGCCTTGTTGAACAGGGTTTTTTGGCTGTCCTGGGTCTTTGGTTTTTCCATGCAAAATTGATGATTGTTTTTAAAGATCTGTGAAGAATTGTGGTGGGGATTTAATGGGGATTGCGTTGAATCTATAGATTCCTTTTGGCAGGATTACTATTTTTACTACACTGATCCTACCTATCCAAGAGCTTGGGAGATCTTTCCATTTTCTGAGGGCTTCTTTAATTTCTTTCTTAAAGACTCAAAGTTCTTGAAATACAGGACTTTCACTTGTTTGGTTGGCTTACCCCAAGGTATTTTATGTTGTTTGTGGCATTTGTAAAGGGTGATGTTTCTCTGAGTTCTTTCTCAGCCCTTTTATCATCTGTATATAGTAGGGCTACTGATTTTCTTGAGTTGATCTTGTAGCCTACCACTTTGCTGAAGGTGTTAATGAGCTGTAAGTGTTCTGTGGTAGAGTTGTTGGCTCATTTATGTAAACTATCATATTATCTGAAAATAGTGAAAGTTTGACCTCTTCTTTTACAATTTTTATCCCCTTAATCTACTTTTGCTGTCATATGGCTCTGGCTAGAACTTCAATTATAATATTGAAAAGTTATAGATAGTGTGGACAGCCTTGTCTTGTTCCTGATTTTAGAGGAATTGAGTTGAGTTTCTGTCCATTTAGTTTGATGTTGACTATTGATTTGCTGTATATAGCTTTTATTATGTTTAGGTATGTTCCTGTTATCCCAGATCTCTCCAGACCTTTTTCATGAAGGGGTGTTGGATTTTGTCAAAGGCTTTTTCAGCATCTAGTGAGATGATCATGTGATTTTTGTTTTTCAGCTTCTTTATATGGTGGATTATATTGATGGGTTTTCGCATGTTGAGCTATCCCTGCATCCCTGGGATGAAACTTACTTGTCGTGGTGAATGTTGGTTTTGATGTGTTCTTGGATCCAATTAGCCAGTATTTTATTTTGTATTTTTACATCAATGTTCATGAGGAATATTGGTCTGAAGTTCTCTTTCTTAAGTGTGTCTTTGGCTGACGTGGGGATCAAGGTTATTGAAGCCTCATTGAAAGAGTTTGGCAAAGACCCTTGTGCATCTATTGCGTGGAACACTTTGAGAAGAATTGGTATAAGCTATTCTTTGAATTCCTGGTAGAATTCTGCACTGAGACCATCTGGACCTAAGATTTTTTTTGGTTGGAAGACTTTTGATGTCTGATTCTATTTCCATAGGTGTTATAGGTCTTTTTAAATTGCTTATTCTTGTTTTAATTTTGGCAAGTGATAGCTATCCAAGAAGTCATCTATTTCCTTTAAATTTTCGAATTTTGTGAACTACAGGCTTTCAAAGTATGACCTGATGATTCTCTGAATTTCCTCAGGGTCCATTTTAATGTCCCCCTTTTCATTTCTGATTTTGTTAATTTGCATATTCATGCCCTGATGTTTGTTAAGTTTGGACAAAAATTTGTCTATCTTGTTGATTTTCTCAAAGAATCAACTCTTCGTTGCATTGATTCTTTGCATTGTTTTCCTAGTTTCTACTTTATTGATTTCAGCCATCAGTTTGATTATTTCCGGACATCTACTCTTTCTAGGGGAGTTTGCTTCTTTGTGTTATAGAGCTTTCAGTTGTGATGCTAATTCTCTAGAATCTCTATTATCCAGTTTCTTCATGTGGGCACTTAGTGCTATGAACATCACCCTAGCACTGCTTTCAAATTGTCCCATTGGTTTGTGTACGTTGTGTCATCATTCTCATTGAATTCTAGGAAGTCTTTAATTTCTTTTTTATTTCTTCTTTGACCCAGGAATGGTGCAGTTGTACATTATTCAATTTCCATGAGTTTGTTGGGTTTCTGCATTTTGTGTTGTTGTTGAATTCTAATTTTAGCGCATGGTGGTCTGATAATATCTATGGAGTTATTCCCATTTTTTTTGTAGCTGCTGAGGTTTGATATGTTGCCAAGTATGTGGTTGATTTTTGAATAGGTTCCCTTGTGGTGATGAGAAGAACATATATTCTTTTTTATGTGGATAAAATGTTCTATAGATGTCTGTTAATTCCAGATGGGTCATTACTTCTATTAGACCCTTTGTTTCTTTGTTGAATTTCTGTCTGGTATTCCTGTCTAGTGGTGAGAGTGTGGTGTTGAAATCTTCCACTATAAGTGTGTGGGGCTGTATAGGTGATTTAAGTTTTAGTAATGTTTCTTTTACGAATGTGGATGCCTTGGTATTTGGGGCATATGTTCAGGATAGAAACTTCATCTTGGTGGATTTTGCCTGTGGGGATTATGTAATGACCTCCTTCATTTCTTTTGATTGATTTTATTTTAAAGTCTAATTTGTTAGATATTAGGATTGCTACCCCTGCTTGTTTCTTGGGTCCATTTGATTGGAAAATTTTTTCCCAACCTTTAACTCTGAGGCAATGTCTGTCTTTGAGGGTGATGTGTGTTTCTTGTATGCAGCAGAAGTATGGGTTCTGTCTTCGAATCCATTCTGTTAGCCTGTGTCTTTTTTATGGGTGAGTTAAGGCCATTGTTGTTGAGGGATATTAATGACCATTGATTGCTCATTCTTATTTAAATTGGATTGGTGGTTGTTGGAGGAATTACATGTAGAATTCCACCCCTTTGTTGGTTTGGATGTTGGTAAAGTGGGATTATCTAATGTCTATATTTTTCTGGTTGTAGTTAACTTCCTTGGGCTTGGTTTTCCTTCCAGAACTTTCTGTAGGGCTGGGTTAGTGGATACGTATTGCTTGAATCTCGTTTTGTCATGGAATACCTTGTTTTCTCCATCTATAGTGATTGAGAGCTTGGCCAGGTATAATAGTCTGTGCTGGCATCCATGGTCTCTTAGTGTGGTTAGAATATCTATCTAGGACCTTCTGGCTTTCAGATTTTCCATGGAGAAGTCAGGTGTAATTCTGACTGGTTTGCCTTTATATTTTACTTGGCCTTTTTCCTTAGCTGCTCTTAACATTCTTTCTTTATTATGTATATTTGGGGTCTTGATTATTATTTGGCAAGGGGACATTTTTTTTGTTATCCAATCTATTAGGTGTTCTGTAAGCTTCTTGTATCTTCTCTGGCATGTCTTTCTTAAGGTTGGGAAAGTTTTCTTCTATTATTTTGTTGAATATGTTTTCTGCCCCTTTGAGTTGGTTTTCTTCACCTTCTTCTATACCTATTATTCTTAGATTTGGTCTTTTCATGGTGTCCCATATTTCCTGGATGTTTTGTTTTAAGGATTTGTTGGACTTAAGATTTTCTTTGGTTGATGAATCCATTTCTCCTAGTGTATCTTCAAAACCTGAGATTCTTTGTTCCGTCTCTTGTATTCTGTTGGCAATGCTTGTATTGGTAGTACGTGAACATTTGCCCAGGTTTTCTATTTCCAGCCTTTCTTAAGATTGTGTTTTTTTATTGTCTCCCTTTCAGTTTTCAACCCTTGCACTCTTTGATTTGTTTCTTGCAATTTTCGGTTTATCTTTTCTTCCATTTTTTGCATTTTATGAATTTTTTGTTTATTGTTTCTTCCATTTCTTCCATTTTTGGTTCGGTTTCTTTTCCATTTCTTGCATTTTTTGCTTTGCTTTTTCTTCCAGTTCTTGTTTTTTTTTTGTTTTTTCTTCCATTTCTTGTATATTTTGGTTTGCTTTTTTTCCATTTCCTGTCTTTTATATTTTTTCTTCTATTTCTTGCATTTTTTGGTTTGTTTTTTCTTCCATTTCTCTGAGTGATTTATTTATATCCTCTTTTAGGTCCTCTATTATTTTCATGAAGTGGTTTTTAATGTCATTCTCTTCTGTTTCATTTGTTTTGGCATGTTGGAGTCTTGTTGGTGTGGAATCTCTAGAATCTGGTTGTGTCATAATTGTTTTTCTGTTGCTGATTGTCTTTTTTTATTGTCTGTTTCCCATCTCTTCTTTCAGTGGGTGCAGAAATAGCCCCTTACTGGTCTGGTGTTTAGGGGACCAGAGTTCCCTTTTGGTGGTTGCTTGTTAGTCCAATAATCTGGTAGTTCTTCTATTCCTGGTCCTTGTTCTGGTCTTGTGGGTGGAGAACAAGACCAGGAATCTGGGGTGGTTAACCTCCCACCTGATCCCCTGGTCCCTTTGCTGGAGGAGAATACTTAGGATCTTGGGTGTTCCTGGCAGGATGGGAACATCTGTGGTTTTACCCCATTCACTGGAAGTCATGCCCAGGATGTGGGGCTTTGTTTACCTGGATATGCTGGTTTCCTGTTCTCGCTGGTGGAAGAGATGACCTGGAATCCAGGGTGCTTGGCTCCTGACGGGATTGGAAGCACTGTGCTGTTCCAAAGATATCCCCAGGCACTGGAATGCAGGCCTAGATGCAGGGTCTGTTTTATCTGGTCCCTTTGGACCACCTGGTCCTCTGTTCTCCTTGGTAGAATAGAAGACCTGGGACCTGTAGTGTTTGGCTCTGTGGCCTTCCCCAGTCACTGGAAGGCCCGCTGGCATGAGGGGCCTTCTTTACCTGGATCTGCTGGTTTCCTGGTCCTTGTTTTTTCTTTAGGTGCTGTTTGACTTTGTTTTCTTGGTTAGCAGAATTTTGTTATTGTATTGAATGTACTTTCCCTTTTTGGAAAGAACTTAAAATTGGGTGGCTAGGATTGGAGAGAGGCTCTGCAAGGACTTAGTAAAAGGGAAGAATATGATTGGAATACATGTATATTCACAACAGTTTTAAATAATAAAATTTGAGAAAATAAATGAAAAATAAAATAAAACCAGTTATGGCACCTCAACCACTGAAGTATTAGAAGGAGAAGCCATTGATAATTTCTTTTCATCTAAATATTCATGTATTTCAGAAAAGTCCATCACTTGTAATTAAATTGCTAAATTCCTAGGCAGCAAATTCTCTTCTTAAATATCTAGTCTGCAGTGTGATGTGAAATGAGAATTTGCAGTTAATTCTTGTACTCATTGCTCAGTACAATTTTCTCAGCAGTGAGTGGATCTACCAAAGTTTTTACAAGATGATAGTGAATTTTCATTATATTGTAGTAGGTTTCAATATTCTTTTCTAGATATTCTTACAGATACTTCTTAGGAACAAGAACTAGAAGTAAATTTACTTTATTCTTAATTATGTAGTTTACTCAGTAAATATTTTACTTAAGCATAATCCTACAAAAAAAAACAAACAAACACTCAAACCAAACAAGAAAGAAAGTGTTTCACGTACCTATATTGGGTGATTCACACTTGTATATAGCTCCAGCTCCAGGGTGATCCAATGACTCTGCCCTCCATGAATACCAGTACTCATATTCACATACTCCTCTCCCACATAATTAAAGCTATATCTTTAAAAGTAGAAAATTCATTATGGTGAAGATGGCATGGGTGATATGACAGAGTAAAAGTCATGAGTACCAAAGTCATATACAATTGGGAATTTTCCACTTTCTACTTACTGTTGGTATATCCACAGAAGACGGTTGTCTCTAAGGTATAGTGTTCTTTTTTAACATGTAAAATGAGAATTGCAATTTTACATTGTAACACGGTAAAGGGTATATTCCTTATAGCAAGCACTGGGAAATTAATAGTGAATCAATGCATCTAAGGATTTCATGTAAGCTACTAGATCTGTTTTACTAAACTCATATTTTAACTCCTTAAACTATTTCATAATGCTTTTCCATAGTGTTGAAGATGTATGGAATGTAATGTTGTGCATTCGTATGCATTGTACAGACTCATGGTAATGCAACTTATCTTTTACAGAAGTCATGAAATTACAATATTACAGTTTAAGTAAGATAATTCATAGTTACAATTGAAACTCTTGAGTGGAATGAACTAGGCCTCAGTGGAAATAAATAGTTGTAATACAAAATATTGGAACTATAGAAAGTTTTCTTAAGGTCATTATAAATAATGTGAGCCTCCATTTTTATGAATATTGAGACCTGCATATTGTAGTTTTATACAAACATGTCTACATACCTACAAGCATATATATATGTGTGTGTGTGTATATATATGTATAATTGTGTTTATATATATATGTGTGTGTGTGTGTGTTTGTCACAACTATAAACACAGTTTTAATCTTATATGATTCTTCTGTGATCTCTACATACTTGATCTCTTTCAAATATATGTCTGTTTACCATCTTTGGTAGATATAGTGTGGACAGATGTTATTTAATAAGGAGAAGAGGTGAAGTGACACAAATCATGAAATTCTAAAAGGTATGAAACATTATTTCACATTCTAGCAAATTCAATGCAAATATGTGTAGCAAAATATAAACAAATAAGAAGCTCTAATATTTTCTGCAATCTGGAGGAAGATTCTAGTATCTATAGTTTTTATTAGGTAGTGAGACTCAATGTTGAGCAATTTTATTGTACCTCTATCACTCAATTATATCCATCCTATCAGGTCAGGGCACTGTCATCTATTGAGAACTACACAGGTGCAGATATATGATTCATGTTAGTTCTTCATGGGCACTTGTAAGACTACAAAAGTCTTACTTAATTCTTAATGTATCTTCATCAAATTTCCCTGACACAGCATATTATGTTGTCTTTCCAATTCTTCTTTCTTTTTTTCTATTTCAGTCTTATTCAATTTTACAAACTTGTTTTGGGGATAAAAACATAAGTCTAGACAAACAGAAACAGGGCAAATTATGTATGTAGGTATTAGAATGCACACCCACCATCTTAGCAAATTCATGAGAAATATATGGAGATGCTTCAAAAGATGATATTTTTAAAAATTACATAAATTAAGACATTGCTATGAGAATTTGTTCTATCAAAATATGAAGAGGCTTTCATCCATAACTGTAAGATTATTTTTCTTTATACAATTAAATCTTCTTTTCAACCTCATTTGCAAAATGCAGTGCTCTCTTGTAATAGAAAATTGGCAGGTATGTCTATTCATTCTCTACATCTCAAACATGCATAGTTCAAATATTTTTATAGCTTTAGAATCAAATGAATTGTAGACATAATCTACATGTTAGATAACACAACATTCATGTGATAAAATTCTTAGAACATAGGACGATTTTGCTAAAGTCACATTGGTGAAAACCTTGAACCAGAAAGAATTCTATTCCCTGGGCCATATAATCTAGGCATAACCATTTAATCAAAATGTTCAACAGGAGCACTGGGACTAAAGGAATGCCTTTGAAGAAGCATATGCAACTGTGTGATTGAATTTTTCTTTACTTGTTAACATCCACACTTGTGTTCTCAAAACCATAAATCAAGTCCTCAAATGTCCTTCAAAATGTTGGATGAAAGAAATAAAAGCAATACTTTATTTCCTACTGCAATTCACAGTTAGATGGTAAAATGTAGGGTTTGTGGTCAGTCAAACTTTTGATTTTATGGATTTTAGATCAAACTCACTGCTTTCTGCTTTATGTTGGGGCACCATTCAAGCTAAGGCTTTGAGGTTTTTAGACCTTGTAAAGCACCAGGTAGCCAGTCAAAGGATAAAGAATTCAGTGCAAGTCAGATTGGTGCATTCATTTCAGAAGCATAGATACATTCACACCATCTGGATGGAGCATGGAGTTGTCTGTATCTTTTGTTTCTACAAAGGAAAAAAAGAAGTGTCTCAAAGAGTTGGCTAAGATTGTTCACAGACAAAAAGCAATTTTAACAAGAAGATATTGATAATGATCTGCTCCCACAAAGAGCAACAATTATAAACTTAAGAAGTCCTTTTGGATTCCATGATCTAAATAATGATAAAATCTAAAAATGATAAAATAAACTTTAGAATGTTATTTTAAATACTACATTATCATTGGAGCTTCAAGGTGTAATAGTTTACTCAGTTTATTCATTGTCTGATATAATTCACTAGAATATTCTTTGAAGAAACAGTATGCTTTTTTAATATGATGGTGTTCATTGTTTTCCACTAATTCACTATTGTATTAAATTGAACATATTTATTTTAGAAAAACATATTTTATCAAGTAATATATACCTATAGAAACAGCTTTCATCATTTCTTTTACAATAAAATAGTTTGCCATGCTTGCATTATGCATTATTCTTTCATTACAGTTATGTGTATCTTAACCAACTCTAAGACAATGTAAGTTTTCAGAGAAAGGGAAAATAAAGCACCAGTATTATTTGGAGTAGAGTTGGGTTTGCCAAAGCCAGGGTAAGCATTTGAGGAAGTAACTGATGACAATTTAGATGTAATCATCAAAAATAAGATAAGTCCTATTTTAACTGCATAGTGATTATATGTTGATATACAGCACTTTTCTAGGCTCTGATGCTCAACAGAACATATGTATTTTTAGTAACTATTTTGTGTTGAAGTTATAAATGAGGACACTATAAAGTCAATGCTAAATATGCAAAAACAGGCCAAAAGTGACCCTATTTTCATTTCTTTATATTTCATTTTTAATTAAAATATAATTGCATCACTTCTCTTTTCCTTGTCATTAATTCAACCTCTCACTTGTCATCCTCCCTCCAAACTAACTCATTCCTCCTTTCCTCTATTTCACACCAATGACCTCTTGTTAATTATTATTGTAATATACACATATATGTATGTATGTGTTGTTATATATTTTAATTGTGTGTAATATATAATTACACATGTACACATAACACAAGATATTCTGTTTAGTGTGACTTATGTGTGTGATTTTATGACTGGCCTCTTTGTGATATAACCAATGAACTGATTTTTGGGCTTATGCCCAGAAGAGGATAGTTTTCCCTCTCTCAGCAGTCATTAGTTGCCTGTAGTCCTTTGTCTAGGAGTGGAGCATTTTGATATGTCCCTCTACCATGTAAGCATGTCTATTGATACTATAATCATTCAGATTTAATTAGTTATCTATTATTGAGGTATTATGGATATAACTTCCCTGTCAATTCTAAGAACCTAAATATCAGCAGCAGACTTCCTGATAATTTGGTTCTTACTCTATCTTACAAAATTTTCCCTAGGCTATAGGTGCAGCTATTGTGCTGTAGACTTGTCTGTTGGAGATGGAATTAAACCAGAGTCCATTGATGTCTACATTATGATCTATTATGGGTCTCTGTAAATTGTCTCCATTTCCTGTAATGAGAAGTTCCTTTGATGAAGTACAAAGTTACACTTACCTGTGACTATAAATTTGTATGTACAGCTAGAGGTTACAGACATCTAGTAAAGTGACTGTAGTAGATTCTCTTCTAAGTTCCATAACTTCACTGCCTATGAATACTTGGTTTATTTTTTTTGTAATAGCCAGGATTTCCACATTATTGAGTGGGCCTTGAACCCAATTAGACAGTTTTTTTTATACAACCAAGGCATATGTGCCAGTGTTGAACCTTTAGGGATAGTTTGCCATGCTGGCTATTGTTTTTTGTGAATTTTTGATTTAAATTATAAACAAGCTTGTTTTACATGACAATCCCACTTCCCTCTCCCTTCCCTATCCCCCACTGACCCCCTATTCCATCCACTTTCTGTTCCCCAGGGAGGTTGAGGCCTTCCATGGGGCATCTTCAAAGTCTGTCTTATCATTTGGAGCAGGGCCTAGGCCCTTCCCCATGTGTCTAGGTTGAGACAGTATCCCTCTATGTGGAATGAGCTCCCAAAGTCCATTAGTATACTACGGATATATACTGATCCACTACCAGAGGCCCATGGATTTTCCAGACCTCCTAAATGACACCCACTTTCAGTGGGTCTGGATAAGTCCTATGCTGGTTTTCCAGCTATCACTCTGTGGTCCATGAGTTCCCACTTGTTCATGACAGCTGTTTCTGTGGGTTACTCCCGCCTTGTCTTGCTAGCTCTCTGCAACTGGATTAAAGGAGTTCTGTTCATGTTTAGCTGTGTCTTTTTCTGCTTGCATCCAGGCTCTAGGATGGCATATAAGGTAGACATCAATCTCATTATCAGGGAAAGACATTTTAGGTAGCCTCTCCACTATTGCTTAGATGTTAGTTGTGGGTCATCCTTGTAGACCTTTGTACATTTCCCTAGTGCCAGATTTCTCTTTAATCCTATAATGGCTCCCTCTATTATGTTATCTCTTTTCTTGCTCTCCTCTATTCTTCTACTGATTCAATCTTCCTGTTCCCTCATGCCCTCCTCTCCTCTCCTCTTCTCCCCTTCTCTTCCTCCTAAATCCCTCTCCCCTCCCCACATGCTCCCAATTTGTTCAGGAAATCTTGTTCCTTTCCCCTTCTCCAGAGGACCCTGTAGGTCTCTCTTAAGGAAATCCTTGTTTCCTAGCTTCTCTGGTGGTGTGGATCGCAGATTTGTAATCCTTTTTTCTATGTCTAATATCTATAAGTGAGTGAGTATACACAATGATAGTCTTTTTGTGACAGGGTTACCTCACTCAGGATGGTTTCTTCTAGTTCTACCCAATAGTCTGAAAATTTTAATATTCCATTTTTTTCCACTGAGTAGTACTCGATTGTATAGATGTATCACATTTTCTTTATCCCTTTTTCAGTTGAGGGCATTTAGGTTGCTTCCACATTCTGGCTATTACAAATTATGCTGCTATGAAGAAAGTGGAAAGATGTCCTGGTTATATGAATTTGAATCTTTTGGCTATATGCCTAAGAGTGGAATTGCTGGATCTTGTGGTAGACTGATTCCCATTTTCCTGAGAAACCACCTTTCTGATTTCCAAAGTGGATGTACAGGTTGGCACTCCCAGCAGCAGTGGGGGGGTGTTCTCCCAAAACACCAAATAATCCAACTACAAAGAGGGCTACAGAACTAAGTAGAAAATTCTCAGTAGGGAAATCTAAAATAGCTGGTTATCGTTATTATTTACTGGTGTCACAGCTGGATTTGGTTGTGTTGCAAATAGTACAGATAGTATAAAAAATGTAGCAGAATCCTTCAATGTAAGTAGTAGATTTTATTATTGATATCAACAGCAGTAGCTAGAATGGTAGTATGATGTTTCCAAGGTTTACTCTTTTGTTGTAAGTTGACACAGTTCCTATGATAGATGACATTCTCTATTTCAAAACAGATGAGAACTAGGCTTGAAAAATCACCCATCCATTTTCAGTAGATGAATGATGCCTGTACTTAATTCTTTGGAGAGGTATTTTTCTTTGCCTTGTGGTTTCTCATGGCAAATATATCTCAGCATTGATCTAGCCAAAGAAGTTTTAAAATCTTGTACTTTTGGTAGACACACCAATGTTTTCTTTATAATATCTAATCACAATTTAATTTAAGTTCTCCTGCATATTGTTCCTAGAGTAATTATCATAAAATCCAAATATATTAATTTACTTAAATATTCACTGTATATAATATGTATCTCTGAAATACCTAAAGAAATAACTGCAAAAAAATTCAGAAAATATAACTCAAAGATGAGCATTTGGTTTTGAAATGTCATGTCCTTCACCAATTCACCACTAAAAGGGAAAAAACATACCAAACTTTCTGAGACTTTGTTTCATGAATTTCTGAGTGATGGTAGAATTTCTGTGTCTATTATTAAGTATGGAATGTTTGATGTCACCTACTATGCGTATACATTTGCTCATTGGCATTAACCACTAGACAGTCTATTTAAGTTGTGCATAAGTCAACTTTGATTCTCATAACTCATAAGAAGTATAGACTGTTATTTAACTACATACATTTTATATCTGAGAAAGTTATGGGTCACGGAGGTTAATGAAATTGCTGAGGCCTTACAGCTAGATGGGTTTTAATAATAAAAGTCAAACTTAGACAACTTAGTTACACAACCAATTTTCTGAACCACTACTTCAGTTTCTGTATCTTCACTGTCCAGCACACTAGAAGAAAAGTAGATATGTTAAAGATTTTTAGGGAATTGAATGAATCCATGAAGAACAAATAAATGAATAATTCAAAGTTTACCATAGTAACTTTTGTTTTGATAGAGTCACAATAAAATTAGTTTCACCAAACACTAGCAAGATCCACACTTAAAACATCATAAATGAATTTTGAACAGTACATTCATAAAAGAAAAACTAAGTATAAGCAATAAAATATTGTTTTGTTGATTATTAAAGTTTGCTGCATTTGAAATAAATATGTAAGTATGGGTAATAGATGCACATATACAAATATAGCCATGTAGAAAATGAGTCTGCAAATTATCTTTAATTTCATTGCATATTTAGGAGTTTTAGAATGATTACCACATGCAGTATAACAAAATACACCATTAAATTATTTGTATTTTAAATGAGAATGATGGCTGAATATTCACAATGAACCCTCATAGATCTTCCATTCTTAGTTCCTATGATTTATACTGTATGTTATACTGGTATGAAGCAGGTTTTCTTTAGTTTCAGATAGATTTTCACTTTCCCTTAGTCTATAGACTAGTGCTAATTGTCATGTGTAATTTATAGGGCAATTTGTAAGGAAAAGAAATCCACTGGGAATAGTACAGAGCTTCCACAATCAGAAGAGGGGAGTGTGGGAAGCTTGCTGTGTAGGTACTGAAACAGCTGCTTCATAAACCTTAAGCATCTGGGGAAGTCATATGGGAAAAGGCTATCCACTGTTCTTTTGATGCCTTCATGTCAGCACTGGAGCATGCCTTACCATATGCTTGGTGAGTACCAGCCTGTTCAACCCTTGCCTAGGGCTACTTTTCTCCCTTACCTCTTCCCAGGAAATGGCATCAGAATGTTGCTGATGTATGTGTAAGTGAAAATATGGTAGACTTCAGTATGAAGGTGATCTTAGGTGTTACATTAATTAAACTGAATAAGTCAACATTGTGCTGAACAAAAGGTGAAACAGAACATAAGGAAGGGGTGAAGTTTTAAAAATGTGAGTGTAGAGCCACATATTTTGTTTAAATTCTGTTTGAATAAGTATCCTTAATCTCCTAAGAGTTCTCTGTGTATATCATAACTATTTCCATTTTGTAGGGAGAATTTGCTGGATCAGATAGTTGTTTTGAAGCCCACAAATAGCAACTTTGGACACTGGATTAAAGATGGATCTCCTATTACCAATTCTGTAACTATTTTACATTTATACAACACACTAACATTTCCAACTGGGGAACATGCATTCAACAATGTTGAACATTCTAAAATGACTTGCATATATGGAAGGAAAATATCTTTGCAGAATAAGAATGATTTGCCTAAGTTTCATTTTAAAATATTGTTATGTGGGTTGGTAAAGAACAGCCATTGTTCACATTAAGATTTCACTCAATCAATGTTTCCTACTTTGTCATAGGGAAAACAGTGGGGAATATGTTCTTTATTTACACTGAACAGTAATCAAGCATGTTTTGATTCATGTAATAAAGACATGGAGATTTTTTTTACTTGATGCAATTATAGTGCAACTAAAAGCTGAAAATATAAATTGTATACATTAAAAGTTAGGCAGCTCAGTGGATAGTTAGATGAATAAGCAGTTAATAACACTTGTTTGTACACCTGACCCTGGTCCAGTTCCAAACAACTACACAGTAGCTGGTGAAGTTCCATAATTTCAGTTCTATAGGAAGGGATAAGACAGCTTTTTCTGACCACTGCAGGCAACAAACATACATGTGACACACTTAAACACATGTGATCAAAACAGATATGTATACTCTAACAAATAAATCTAAATGTAAGTTATTAAAGTCAGTCATAAAAGTTACTTTTGTGACAACATATCCTTTACTTGCACAAATGATGGTTTGTGGACTTAGAGAACCAATCAATAAGTTTCCCTCACTATGATTCCCTGTTTTTTTTTCAAAATTTCTGTGAAATAAAATTTTCACCATAAAATGTAGTGTCATGCTACCTGCTTTGTATCTTCTAAAATTATTTCACTATCTGACCTATCTGCTACAATAACTATCTATTGCGACAATGAATATTAGAAGTTAAATACTTGAATTCAAAAGCAGTTGTATTTGTTTTGCTAAAGACTAATTGACAGTAACTAACTATACTCTCAGTTAAAGTGTCTTAAGAAAGAAGGCATTGTGTTATTTCATTGAACCTAAAGCCATGTAGGAAATAATGCCTTGTGTGCTTTTGATGCACTTGGTAAGAAGTGTCATGGAATATGAACATTTCCTCCCAAATTTATTTGCAATTTCAATTGTGATTTTTTTCCCTAGTAGACAGGTGAATTATTTTGTTTCTGCCATGATCTTCATTTGTGTCCAGTGTGAGAGGAAGCCAGATATGTCCTCAGGGAAGGGAAGAGTTAATTTCCAAGCCATGGTAGGAGCTCTAGGTCATTAAAATTCAGTAACACACTCACTTGTATATCTGAAACCACTGATGCTTTCCTTCCTTATTACTTCCTTTATATTTATTGGAGCAAACAATAATAAATGTAAACCACAGTCATTGCATTTGTTTAGTTGTATGACCAATGAGTTGCAAATAGAAGCTATTGCATGACTCAGAGAAAGTTCATTGAAAGGGAAAAGGTAGTTGGAAGTCCAGGCTGTCCATATCCTCTACCCTTCTTTATGATAGAAGTTAGCATGCTGAGAAGTACTTATCTGCTGTTGAGTCAGAACTGGGGAGATTCAAGAGTGAAATCCAATAGAAAGATAACCTTCTTGCCAGCCTACATTATAGAGCCTTGTTCCCAATCCAAGGTTGACACAACATTACTACAGGACTTGGACATTGAGATTTATGCATTCCTTTGACCATACTGTCTGACAATCTTTTCTTGAACCAGTTATATCCAGTTAATGAATTGATGACTCGTCTAACAGTTATCAATTTGTTAAATACTTATATGTAGTCATATTTTTAAGTAAGAGTAATCAGAACCAACTCAGATTAAAAATAATCAAATATATAGCAGGAAATAGATGAAAGGCCTCTTTGGAAGTATAAAAGAAAAGGTAAATAATTGGCAGCCCCAAATCATTTCCAACATAATATTAATGTACTGCAACATATCAAGTCACCACTTGGAATGGGAATGTTTAGATTAGAGGTTTTAGATTATAATCCACATTTTATTGGTGTTCTTTTGCTAAGTTATTGAATTCTATGTCTTTAGTACTTTAACAATTTATCAACTGAAATATAACTAGTGATATTCAAGTGATACCAACTTCCATGTACTTCTTTATATCATTTTCTAAATTGATATTGATAAAATTCAAGTTCCAGATAGCTTTAGTAACATCATCACAATTTATTATATCTTCATATATGTTTTCCTTAGTTTCTTATGTAAACAATAACACAATTGCTTTAACTTAATTAAAATTTTAATTTAACTTGAACTGCCAGATCCCAGGTCTTCTCTTCCACCAAGGGGACCATGGGACCAGCAGATCCAAGACCAGGGGACCAGCAGGACCAGTGGGACCAGCAGGACCAGCACCTGGGTGCACCCCGGATCCCAGGTCTGCTCTTCCACCAAAGGGACCTGTGGAACGAGGTGGGAGACTATGCACCACAGATTCCTGGGCTTTTCCACCCACGGGACAAGAACTAGGACCAGGAAGAGAAGAACTGCAAGTGTATTGGACTTGCTTGCACCCACTGAAAGGGAACACTGGTCCCCTAATCACCAGACCAGTAAGGGGCTCTTTCTGCACCCACTAGAAGAAGAGATGGGAAAGAGACAATACAAAAACACAGTCAGCAAAAAAATGACACCACCAGATACTAGAGACTCCACAACAGCAAGACTCCAACATTCCAAAGAAAATGAAGCAGAAGAGAATAACCTTAAAAACAACCTCATGAAAATGATAGAGGCCCTAAAAGAGGTTATACGAAAATCCCTCAATGAAATGGAAGAAAAAACAAACCAAAAATGCAAGAAATTGAATAAAAAACAAACCAAAAAATGCAAGAAGTGGAAGAAAAAACAAACCAAAAATGCAAGAAATGGAAGGGGGAGTATACACCAGGAAATAATCAAACTGAGGTCTGAAATCAACAAAGTAGAAACTAGGAAAACAATACAAAGAATCAATGCAATGAAGAGTTGGTTCTTTGAGAAAATCAAGAAGATAGAACAACCTTTGTTCAAATAGACCAAACAGCAGAGGGTGAACATGCAAATTAACAAAATCAGAAATGAAAAGGGGGACATAACAACGGACTCTGAGGAAATTCAGAGAATCATCAGGTCATACTTTGAAAACCTGTACTCCACAAAATTGAAAAATATAAAGGAAATGCACAATTTTCTGAATAACTATCACTTGCCAAAATTAAATCAAGAAGAGGTAAGCAATTTAAATAGACCTATAACCTCTATGGAAATATAAGCAGTCATCACAAGTCTCCCAACCAAAAAAAAAAAAAAAAAAAGCCCAGGCCCAGATGGCCTCAGTGCAGAATTCTAATGGAAATTCAAAGAACAGCTTGTACCAATTCTTCTCAAAGTATTCCACGAAATAGAAGCAGAAGTGTCTTTGCCAAACTCTTTTTACGAGGCTTCAATAACCTTGATTCCCACACCACACAAAGACACAACTAAGAAAGAGAACTTCAGACCAACATCCCTCATGAACCTTGATGCAAAAATACTCAATAAAATACTGGTAAATCGGGTCCAAGAACATATCAAAACAATCATTCACAACGATCAAGTAGGTTACGACCCAGGAATGCAGGGATAGTTCAATATACGAAATCCATCAATGTAATCCACCATATAAACAAACCGAAAGACAAAAATCATATGATCATCTCACTAGATGCAGAAAAAGCCTTTGACAAAATCCAACACCACTTCATGATAAAGGCCTTGGAGAGATCTGGGATAACAGGATTATACCTAAAAATGATAAAAGCTACATACAGCAAACCAACAGCCAACATCAAACTAAATGGACAGAAACTCAACGCAATTCCTCTAAAATCAGGAACAAGACAAGGCTGTCCACTCTCTCCCTACCTTTTCAATATTGTACTTGAATTTCTAGCCAGAGCCATAGGACAAGAAAAGGAGATCAATGGGATACAAATTTGGAAGGAAGTGTTCAAACTTTCACTATTTGCAGATGATATGATAGTTTACATAAGTGACACAAAGAACTCTACCAGGGAAATCTACAGCTGATTAACACCTTCAGCAAAGTGGCAGGCTAAAAAATCAACTCAAGAAAATCAGTAGCCCTACTATATACAGATGATAAAAGGGCTGAGAAAGAAATCAGAGAAACATCACCCTTTACAATTGCCACAAATAACATAAAATACCTTGGGGTAATACTAACCAAACAAGTGAAAGTCCTGTATCACAAGAACTTTGAGTCTTTAAAGAAAGAAATTAAAGAAGCCTTCAGAAAATGGAAAGATCTCCCGTGCTCTTGGATAGGTAGGATCAATGTACTAAAGATGGCAATCCTGCCAAAAGCAATCTACAGATTCAATGCAATCCCCATTAAAATACTAGCACAGTTTTTCACAGACCCTGAAAGAATAATAATCAATTATGTATTAAAAAACAAAAGTCCCAGGAGAGGCAAAAACAACTTTATTCAACAAAGCAACATTTAGGCATCACCATCCCTGACTTCAAGCTCTATTATAGAGCTATAGTCCTGAAAACAGCTTGGTATTGGCACAAAAATAGACAGGTAGACCAACGGAATTGAATTGAACACCCTGATAATAACCCACACATGTATGAATATCTGATCTTTGACAAAGAAGCTAAAAATATACAATGGAAAAAAGAAAGCATCTTCAACAAATGGTGCTGGCATAACTGGATGCTGCATATAGAAGAATGCGTATCGATCCATGTCTATCACCATGCACAAAACTTAAGTCCAAATGAATCAATGACCTCAACATAAATCCATCCGCCCTGAGCCTCTTTGAATAGAATGTAGGTGGTACCCTTGAATGAATTTGTACAGGAGACAGCTTCCTGAACATAATGCCAGTAGCACAGACAGTGAGGTCAATAATTAATAAATGGGACATCCTGAAACTGAGAAGCTTCTGGAAGGCAAAGGACACAGTCAGCAAGACAAAAAGGCAGCCCACAGAATAGGAAAAGATATTCACCAACCCCACATCTGACAGAGGGCTGATCTCCAAAATTTACAAAGAACTCAAGAAGCAAGTCTCCAAAACACCAAAGGATCCAATTAAAAAGTAGGCTATAAAACTAGATAGAGAATTCTCCATAGAGGAGTCTGAAATGGCTGAGAAGCACTTGAGAAAGTGCTTAACATCCTTAGAAATCCAGGAAATGCAAATCAAAACAACTCTGAGGGGTTAGTTGGTGGGCCCTGGGAGGAGGGGAGGGAAAGGCAGAGGGACCTGGAATTGACATGTGAAGCAACCTTGTTTCTAATTTAAATTTAAATTTACAAAAATTCAAAAAAACAACAAAAATTCTTTTTTAAAATTTAAATTAGAGACAAGCTTGTTTTTTATGCCAATCCCAGCTCCTTCTCTCTCCCCTTCCCTCTTCTCCCCACCTACCCCTTATCCCATCCCCTTTTTCTCCCCAGGGAGGGTGAGGCCTTTCCTTTTTAATGATTGCATTTGTCTTAATTATTTCTAACAAATACTTTCCCATTACTGTATTTAAAATGTATATGATATTATGTGATATGATAGTCTGCAGTATAAGATTTAAGTATGGACAAAGTAGGAAATTTATACTTTTAAATTTGTTTCAGGAAACGGGATAGGGAAAAATAGCAAATATCATTCTAAACGCTGTTTAAAAATAGCATCAAGCAAAGCAGTAAAATAAATTAGATAGCACTTTAAATAAATAAAAAATAAAGTGAATATCCATACAGATGATAAATTAAATTATTATTTAGCTATTTTATATAAAATATCTTAGTGGAAGAAATTATTATTTGTTTCTTTTTTCTTAAAATCTGCAAAAACAGTTTAAAATATCAACAACTAAATTTCACAAACTTGAATTATAGTAAACTGAAACTCAAAACACTGCATATGTCTCTTGCTAAAGATCAAGTGTGTATAAACTTTGATAATGATTTTTATTTTCAAGTTCACTGATTTATCTTATGGTAAACCAAAAAAAAGTCTGCTATGAAATGTGATCTTTTTCTTTCATCTTTAAATCAGTTGTAAAAATTTATATTGATCAACCAGTAGGGTAAATTAAATTTAAATCTGTGGGAGTGTTATACAGAAGCCAATAAGAAATGTATCATTGTTTTACAATAAGAATTGTGCAATTATCCAGTATGTGCAGTCTCATAAGTGGATGGTAGGTATAAAGCAATGGAAAATCATACTGCAATCCATAGCTTCAGAGAAGCTAAGATGTATGCATGGCTTCCCATAGGAATGTGAAATAGATGAGATTTCCTGTGTAAACAGGGGGCAGGGTGAGGGAAAGGGAGGGGATGGGAGATGAGAACATGAGGGAATAGGATGTTTGAGTTAAGGGAGTGATGGAGTGGGAGAACAATGAAAGTGATATCTTGAAAGAGGGAGCCATCATAAGGTTGGGGAAAATTTGTTGATAGGGAAATTCCCAAGAATCCACAAGGATTACCCCAGCTAAGGTTCCTAGCAATAGTGGAGAAGTTGCCTGAACTGGCCTTCTCCTTTAGTCAGATTGGTGATCACCCTAATTACCACCAAAGCGTCTTCATCCAGTAACTGATGGGAGCAGATGCAGAGATCCACAGCTAAGAACCACCCTGATCTCAGCGAGTCCAGTAAAAGAGAGGGAGGAAGGTTTATAGGAGCAAGTTGGATGAAAAACATGATGGGGAAACACATAGAGATAGCTGGCCTGAGGTTGTGGGAGATTATGAACTCTAGACCAACAGTTTGGAGCCTGAATGAGACCTAACTGGACCCTCTGCATGTGGGTGACAGCTATGTACCTTGGTCTTTTTGGAGCATCCCTGGTAGTGGGACAAGATTCTATCCCTTGTGCATAAGCTGACACTTTGTAACCCATTCTCTGTGGTAAGATGCCTTGCTTAGCCTTGACTTGGGGTGGGGGGCATTATTACTGTCTCAACTTAATGTGCCAGGTTTTGTTCCAGTTCCTGAAAAATGCTTTATCTTCCGTGAGCAATCTTTTATGAAGTAAAGAAACTCATCTTTTCTGTATTTACTTATTGATAAAAGTAGTGTATTTTAAAGGTCATAGGTTTACTGAAGAATTTATCAGAGATATTTGAAAGCTTTGTTGACATACAAATACCCTTTTTTGTGTGCCTCAGAGCATTTTATACTTTTAATTTAATTTAAATTAGAAACAAGTTTGCTTCACAAGTCAAACCCAGTTCCATCTCCCCCCCTTCTCCCACCCCCTTTCAGCCCTCCACCAACCCCTCCTCCAATCCCCACTCCACTCTCCAAGGAGGGTGAGGCCCTTTATGGGGGAATGTCGAAAGTCTGTCTCACGATCTGGGGCAGGGCCTAGGCCCTCTCTGATGTGTCCAGGCAGAGACAGCATCCTTCCATGTGGAATGGGCTCCCAAAGTCCATCTGGATGACAGGGCTAAATGCTGGTATATTGCCTGAGGCCCCAAATGATGCTGAGGCCTCCTCACTGACACCCACGTTCAGAGGGTCTGGATCAGTCCCTTGCTGGCCTCCCAGCCATCAGTCTGGGGTCGATGAGCTTCCTCCTTGTTTAGGTCAGCTGTTTCTGTGGGTTTCCCCCATCAAGTCGTAACCTTGGCTTATCACTCCTCCCTTTCTGGAACTGGGTTCAAGGAGTTCAGTTCAGTGCTTAGCTGTGGGTGTCTGCCTCTGTTTCCTTCATCCACTGGATGAAGGCTCTAGTGTGGCACACAAGGAAGTTGTCAAACACATTATAGGGAAGGGCATTTAAGGTAGCCACTCCACTATTAGATTGCCAGCTGGTGTCATTCCTGTAGGCCTCTGGACATCTTACTAGTACCGGATCTGTCTTCAAACCTATAGTGGCTCCTTCTATTATGGTATCTCTCATCCTTCTGTCTTCTATTCTTCCCCCTAGTCAACTATCCTGATCCCCCATGTTTTCCTCTCCCCTACATTTCCTCCCCTCTCTTTCTCAAAGTTTCCTCACCCCCCCCGTGCTACCAATCCCCCAGAAGATTCTGTCCTGTTCCTCTTATCTGGGTTACCATGCATATACAAATACCCTTTTAAAATTATTCTTTTATTTTTTCTTAAATTATAGTATAATTACATCATTTCACACTTTTCTCCATGCAAACCTTCCTATTTATTCCTCTTTGTTCTATTACAATTCCATGGAATTTTTTTCATTAATTGTTGTCCTCTAATTGTTCTTTGATAAAATAGACAGAAGTTCTACTGGACTATCCATAATTAATGTGGATTTTGGTTTTACAATTCATTTAAGGTTTATCAGTACAATAGTGACAGCTCAAAGTGGAAAATAATATATTTAAAATATATGGTTTTAGTTCTAATTGACAAAATGGTGACTTGTTTGTGTCAACTGTTTGAAATCCTATATTTTATGATTCTATATTTAGACATAGGAACCAGTGAATGTTTAAGAAATAAAAATGTTATATGCATGATAATGCTCGAAGCTTACATTATTTTTTAGATAAAAATGTCTTAGAGTAATCAAATGACAGTCTTAGATCACAAGACACATGCCTTGCTATCTTGAATTAAGGCAATATGACAAAAGAAATCATAAACTGAACAACATTTTACACAACTTATGGATTGAAGAACTGACAGGTAAGCGCATAATATAAACTCACTATGAGATGGGCATTTTGTAAGGAGACAGCCTTATTTTGATGAGGTAAATAAAACAAACTACAACAATTCTATGCTTTTATTATTAGTTAGCATAACTGGTATGTTCCTTGTTCACATCACTGTATTTTCCAAGCTATTTGTATGAATATATTCACCTTCTCTTAGCATTATATGAATTTTCAGCATATTTTATGCAATAATAAAAAGATAATAAACAAAGGTACTTTGTGTGTCCATACCACAAAGAGGGATGCTCTCTCAGTCTGGGCTCTTGTTGTAAGGTCTAGGGCCTGCCCTGAACGACATGACAGACTATGGATATCCCCTATGGGGTAGGAAGTGGGGATAGGGTAGGAGGCTGAAGGCAAGCTGGTGGGTGAGTGCATGAGGAGGGAGAGAGAAATAGGATTGACATATGAAGCAAGCTTGTTTCTAATTTAAAAAATGTAATAAATAGTAATAATTAATTAAAAGTGGCCAACTAAAATTCCATTAAAATGAAATGATCACAAAACATATGTAAATAAACTAAGTTTAGTTGTACTTTTTGCAGCAACAAAAAATACAAAATGTCTATTAGTAAACTGAGTGAAACATTTCAAGTATTTATTGTGTTTTATAACAGTTTCTTGTATAAAAATTTAAACAGATAAACAACTGTTTAGAGAGTATAGATACTTGGAGTGGGTAAGGGTCTCCATTGACAGGGAACTTATTCATAAAACGTATGGTGGTTGTGATCAAATAACAGCACAATTGACTGAAGTGTCTGGTGCAGTTTAAATAAAACAAACTACTGAAATGTAGATACTATGTGAAGACATAATAGTTCTCCCTTTCTGTCATCATATTCAGTCCCCAAAGTCTGGCTGAATCCTTCACTTTACCATAAGACAGCCAGTACCCACAACCCAGAGTGGAGCCACTGCCCCATCATTTTTTATGTCTGCCACCAGAATCTCACTGGAGGCATCCTGCTCAACAAGAAGACAAGCTAGGAACCAGAACTACAGGCCCCTCTTTCCAGGTACCAGAGATCAAGCAGAACCCAAGAGAAAAACACGTTTCTAACAAACACAAGGAAAAGTTGGAGTAAAGGAATAAATCTCTTAAAGAAAGCTAACAAAAAAAGACTATGAAGGAAATAAATAAAACTGGTCAAGTCCTAAAAATGGAAGTAGACACAATAAAGAAAACCATAAGCTCGGGAAATTCTGGAGACAGAAATTCTATGTCAGTGAAAAGGAACTAAATATACAATCATCACCAAAGGTTATAAGATGTAGAAGAGAGAATCACGGGAGATAAAGAAACAAAAAAAATAAATAGATACGCTTCTCAAAGAAAATGTAAATCTAAAAATTTCGTGACACCAGACATCCCAGAAATATGGCACACCATGAAAGAAACAAGCCTAAGAATAATAGTACTATAAGTAGGAGAAGAATCCCAACTCAAAGGCCTAGAAAATATTTTTAACAAAATCATAGAAGAAAATTTTCCTAACATGAAGAAGGACATGATTTTCAAGGTCTATGAAGTTTATAGAATAGCAAATATACTGGAGAAAAAAGAAAGACCCTCTCCACAAAGCAATCAAAACACTAAACAAATTGCAAGAGAAAACATCAGATAACATACAAAGGCATACCTACTAGAATTACATCTGACTTCTCAATGGAGAATATAAAATCCAGAAGAGCCTGAACAGATATTCTGCAGATGCTGAGAGATCATAGATACTAGCCAATGGTACCCAGCAAAACTTTCAACCACTGCAGAAGGAGAAAACAAAATACATTGTAATAAAGTTAAATTTCAACAATATATGTCCACAAACAACCCCTACACAATGCATTATAAGGAAAACGCCAACTCAAGGAGGTTAATAGCACCCATAAAAGCATAGGCAACAAATAAGTTCACACAAGGAAAAATCAAAAGAAGGGAATCACACAAATGAAAACACAAACATTAACATCTGCACCACCAACAAGAAAATAACAAAAATTTGCTGTCATTGGTCTTTGATATTATTCAATATCAATGAATTTAATTACCCAACAAAAAAATTACCGACAAACAGCATGGGTGTTAAAATAGTACCCATTCTTCTGTTTCATAGAAGAAACACATCCCAATGTCAAATGTGGGTATTACCTCAGATTAAAGGGTTTGAAAAACCCGTTTCCAAGCTAATGGACCTAAGATACAAGTTTGATTATCCATTCTTATATCTACCAAAATAAACATCAAACCAAAATTAATCAAAAGAGACATGGAAAGACACTACATATAAATCAAAGGAAAGACCCAACAAAATGATCTTTCAATTCTTAACATTCATGCCTCCAACACTAGGACGCTCACATTTGTCAAGAAAACGCTACTAAGGCATCAATCACACATCCACCCTCATACATTAATAATGGGAGTCTCCAATGCCTATTTTCTCCAGTGGGCAGGTCAACAAGAAAAAAATGAACAAAGGGATGATGGAGCTAATGTATCTCATGAACCAAATGAACCTAACATATCTACAGAATATTTCACCCAAACGAAATTCACTCAAAAAGTTAGTACAGAAATGGTAAACAAAATGAGAAAGAAATCAGCAAAACAACATTCTTCACAATTGCCACAGATCACATATGATCCCCTTAGGGTGTATCTTAGGGTAACTCTAAGCAACCAACAGTAACGTCTGTATGACAATAATTTTAAGTCATTGAAGAAAGACATTAAAGAAGGAATAAGATGGAAAACTCACCAATGCTCATGGATTCGTAAGATTAACATAGTAAAAATGGCCAACCTACCAGAAGCAATCTATAAACTCAACACACTACCCATCTAAATTCTAAATAAATTCTTTACAATTACTTAACTTCACATGGAGAAACAAAAAAACAAAAAAACAAACAAAACAAAACAAAAAAAACAGGATAGCTAAAACAATCCTACTTTAAGTAAAAGAACATCTAGATGTATCACTATCCCTGATTTTAAGCTGTCCTACAGAGGTATTTTTACAAAAACCACATGGTATTGGCTTAATAATAGACAGAGTGAACAGATTCAACCCAAAATCACAGACATTAATCCATATTTATTGACACCTGCTATTCCATAAAGAAGCCAGAAAATTGAAATGGAAAACAAGGAAGTATCCTCAATACATGGTGCTGGTCTACCTGGATGTCTGCATGTAGAACAATGCAAATCGACCCATATCTATTATCCTGCAACAAGCCCAAGTTCAAGTGAATCAAAGACCTCAACAAGAACCCAGACACACTAAGCCTAATAGATGAGAAAGTGAGGAATAGACTTTTAGTACATTGGCATGGGAGACAACTTCCTGAACTGAACTTGGATAGCCTAGACTCGGAAAACAACAATAACAAATAGGCCTTCATGAAACTAGAAAGCTTCTGTAAGGCAAAGGACATTGCTGTTGGGGTGAAAGCTTAATGACTACCATGAAAATCAGCATTGTAGTCCCCCAAAAACTGGGAGTTAATCTACCTCAAGATCCAGCCATTCTTTCTTGGGTATATACCCAAAGGATACTCTATCGTATTGTAATGACTCTTGGTCAACTTTGTTCATAGTGTCCTTATTCATAATAGCCAGAAAGTAAAAATAGCCTAGATATCCCTTATGGATAAAGAAAATGTGGAACATTTACACAATGTTGTATTTCTCAACTTTTAAAAAAAAAACCATGATATCATGAATCTGCAGATGAATGGGCAGAACTAGAAAAGATCATACTGAGTGAGGTAACCCTTACTCAGAAGACAAACATGGTACTTACTGACTTATAAATGGACATTGGCTGTTAAGTAAAAGATAGTTATGCTTTATATCCACAGCCCCAGAGAGGCCAAGTAGCAAGCAGGGGGGGCAATAAACTTTTCGGGTTGGCTGGAGATAAGAATAGGAGGGATCAGCCAGGATGTGGGAGAGATGAGTAAGAAACTACTGGGAGAGATGACTTGTGTTGGGGGGCATTTTGGGGGTGATATAGAAACTCAATGCAGTGGAATTATATTTCCTGGAATATATGAGTGACCTCAGTAGAGTTTCATAGTGCTATGGGATATAGATCCTGAACTGGCCTTCAGGCAAGGCCCCCTAGCAGTGGAACTGGGACACAAACATAGCAACAAAATCTTCAACCTGTAATTAGCCTGCCTGTAAGATATGCCAGGGTAAAGGCCCAAACTTGTGGGAATAGTCAACCAATGCCTTGCCTAATTTGAGGCCTGTGGCATGAGAAGGAGTCTATGCCTGATGCTGCCTAGATGCCTAGGAACCAAAGGCAGGACAGCCCACAGACCCAGCATAGAACCAAATATGATTGGCAAGAAAAAGTCAAATACATTATTTTTATTATATTCTGCTGCACTCATAGATTTGTGACTATCCCAATGTCATCAGAAAGGCTTCATCCAGCGTAAGATGGTAGGAGATGTAGACACCCATAACCAATCACTAGGCAGAGCCAACAGAAGGGAAGAAAATATTATAAGAGTCAGAGTGTTAGAGAACACAGTCCACAGAACCAACTAAAATGGGTCATAGAGGTTCACAGAGGCTGAAGCAACAAACACAAACCCTGTATAGGTCTCAGCCAGGTCTGATGCATATGCAACCTGGTGTTTTATGCTGTTCAAAATGGCAGCAAGAGAGGAGGGAGTTGTCTCTGGTTCTTTGGTCTGTGCTTGGGACTCATTTCCTCTTACTGAGCTTGACATAACAGAAAATGCAGAATACCTGCTGGTACTCAGCTTCCATTCTCCATCTCACACCATTTCCTAGCAGACTCTAGGTTATGTCAAACAAAAAGTGACATATCCAACTTTGATGTGATGGTTTGTGTCTAATCTTTTTTTTAATGTTAGAAACAATCTTGTTTCACATGTCAATCCCAGCTCCCTCTCCCACCCCTCCTCCCCTGCCCTCCCCACCAGGTCCCCCAGTCCCCCACCCAATCTCCACTCAGATCACCAAGGAGGGTGAGGCACTCCATGGTGGATCTCCAGTAACTGTCATTTCAACCAGGGCAGGGCCTATGCCCTCCTCCAAAGTCCCGGCTGAAAGAGCATCCCATATTGTGGCATGGGCACTCATCCCATATTGTGGCACGGGCACTCAAAGTCTATTTGTACTCAAGGGATAAATACTACCCAAGGCCCCATAGATTACCTAGGCCTCCTCACTGACACCCACATTCAGGGTGTCTGGGTCAGTCCCATGCTTTCTAAACAGCCATCAATCTGGAGTCCAAGAGCTCCCCCTTGTTCAGGTCCACTGTTTCTGTGGGTTAAACCAGCCCACTCTTAATTCCTTTGCCCATCAGTTCTCTCTTTCTGACACTGGATTCTAGGAGTTCAGTTCAGTGTTTGTCTGTGAGTATCTGCCTCTGCTTTGATCAGTCACTGAATGAAGGTTCTATTTCCTAGGCTCTCTGGCAGTGGGATTGTATGCTGGCACTCCCCTGGTTCATGTCTAAAATCCATAAATGAGTGAGTACATACCAATTTTCTCTTTTTGCGATTGGGTTACCTCACTCAATATGGTTTCTTCTAGTGCCATTCATTGTTTTTCAAGATTCCATTGTTTTTTCCCACTGACTAAATGTACCACATTTTCTCTATTGACTCTTCAGTTGAGAGGCATCTAGGTTGTTTCCAGGTTATGGCTATTACAAATAATGGTGCTATGAACATAGTGGAACAGACATCCTTGTTGTATGAATGTGTATCTTTTGGGTAGATGCCTAAGAGTGGAATTGCTGGGTCTTGTGGTAGACTGATTACCATTTTTCTGGGACAAAGTTCGGTGGATATCCCTGAGAATTATTCTCTTTTTAAAATTATTTTTATTTTTTCCAGGGAAATGGAGGAGGAGTTGGTCTAGAGAAGAGAGAAAAATGGGGAGCGTTTGGGAGGGGTGGAGGGAGCAGAATCATTGTTAGGAAATTAAGACTATACTTTCAGGGATCATTTCTATAGTCCGTTACTAGAGAAAAGCATAAAAGAAAAAAAAGATACTATAGGAAGCTGTGCCATTTGGAATTTGACAGATGATTTAATCCTGGTCAATCATGTTAAAAGCAAAAATAAAAACAAAAATAAATGTAATCATGTTATTTCTGTATCTTAGTGTGTTATCCTGTTCCTGTGATAAAATGCAGTTTCATATGGCAGTCTATAATGACCCAGAAATCACAGTGGCAGAAACTAGAGGTTCTTATCACCTTCCATCCAGTACCAAGAAGCAAAAAATGCAGAATACCTGCTGGTCCTCGGCTTCCATTCTCCATCTCACACCATTTCCTAGAAGACTCTAGGTTATATCAAGCAAAAAGTTTATACTATCACACAAAAGAAGACATGACCCTAACTGTTTTCATGAAATTACTAATGCCAGGCATGGTGGCACATGCCTGTACTCTCAGCACATGGGCAAAAAAATGGAAAGATCAGAAAAAAGAAGATTCCAAGCTGAAAAGTTTCTATAATGTTTTGAGAGTGAAATGAACAACAATTATACTTTTAAATGCAGACAGAAAATGTGCCCTAGAACATGAGATAGGAGGGGGGAGAGGACAGTGGAAAAAAAGTAAATAGGATTAGACAGAAAAGTTGGCATCAGATCATGTAGGGCATTAAAAGCCACAAGATAATTCTTTTTTTCCTGAGTTTTTTTTTTTTTTACATTGAGACCCATTTGCAGTTTAGCCTTCAAAAGACATGATAGGATTTACATGATGTAAGTCACGGGGATGGTCTTGGAAAGCCTAGATGCAGAATGGTTAATTAGCTGCCTCTTTTTGGCAATGATGGTAATCATGTTGCATACACATGCTTATAAAAGCACACTTTAAATTTTGTGTTTATTTAGGACTATGTGTGCTATCTGTATATGTATGCCATTTTTGTCAGGGGGTCCATTGAGGCCAAAAAAGAGTACTGGACAGCCTGAAGCTAGAGTTACAGGAAGCTGACAGCTTCAAAAACAGTTCTGGGACCCAAATGTCCAGTGATCTTAATCACTGAGACATTCTTGCTACCCCAAATCATTCATTAAATCTCATAAGATGGAGCACATAGCTTTAAGAAAGTTTCTGAAAATCAAATCATGACAGGACAATGGTGCATAGCATTATTAAATTAGTAATACAATCCTGGTAAATTTTACTTATATAATTATATTTAGGAAAAATTTCTTAATTAGATTCTCTGTGAAATATAAATCACTACAATCTATTTATGAAAAAGTCACTGTAACTGAAGTTGCTAACTTCTGTTTATATGACATTAAGTTTATTTTCCATTTATAGTTGCATATAATTTTCTTTCAAAATAGGATTTTTATATATTACATGGTAAATAAAATGTCAAAACAAAAGAAAATAGAGGATTTTTTTGCTTTAAGACTAATCTTAGTATGCAGTTAATACTGATATGTAGGAGTCCAAACATGATATAAAGGTTGACAGGATCTTTTGCCCTCTTATATAATGTATATTATTCTTTTTTTTTTTTTTTGGTTTTTTACGAGACAGGGTTTCTCTGTATTGTTTTGGAGACTATCGGTCCAGCCCAATCTTGAACTCACAGAGATCCGCCTGCCTCTGCCTCCCGAGTGCTGGGATTAAAGGCGTGCGCCACCACCGCCCGGCTGATGTATACTATTCTTAAAGTATATTCATATGCCTCTAATAGAAATGGACAGTTTTGGGTTAATCACATATTCATATTATATTTTCCAAGTTGCTTTCATGCAAATGAGTTATAAGGAAGGATTTATTCAACTTTTATTATTATATTAATTGAGAAACAGTTGGGATGCAAAAATTATACGTTAAAGTTTTTGCCTTCTTGGGTCCAGTTCTGGATATGCAGCTACTGCTCTATCCCCACACCCTCTGAACTTCTACTCACTCAGCATCTATAGTGTTTCTCTTGTGAATTTCCCCAGAATCCTGGCAGCTCTCAGTGTCTCTATACTTAGAGGTCTAGATCTGGGAAGCAGCTTTGTAACAGCTTTCCTTGCTGTGTTGCCCAGAAACAAGTCAGCTTGACGTATCTTCAGACCTGACTCTACAAATGCAGTTTGCTGACTGCTGTTGAGCAGAAACTCATCTACCAGTGTTGTCTCTATTCTTCCAGGCCAAGTTGTAGTTGCATAGTTATTGCACTGGCTTTCTTTGGAGAGTTCTATCACAATTGGATATGGATGTATAATGATACTACCAGTTAACATGCGAGGGGATCTCATAAGACCCAATTCCTCAATGAAGACCAATGAAGACCTATAGAATGAAGGAGAATCAGTTCTTCTTAATGGAAAAGCCTCTTAATAGGTAATCCAATCCCAATTGGTCAATCTTAATTATATATATATATATATATATATATATATATATATATATATATGTTTCAAAGTCTATACTGGCAATTTTTATGTAAACTTGCTACAAGCTATAGCCATCATAGAACAGGGATCCTCAGTTGAGAAAATGCTTTCATAGGATCCAACCGTAAGGCATTTTGTTAATTAGTGATCAATGGGAGAAGGTCTCATCCATTGTGGTTGGTACTACCCCCAGGGTGGTGGTCCTGGATTCTATGAGAAAGTAGGCTGACAAAGCCAGGAAGAGCAAGCCAGGAAGCATCGGTTGTCCATGGTCTCTGCATCAGATCCTGTCTCCAGGTATCTGCTCCATGTGAGTCCCTGCCCTCACTTCTTTTGCTTTTGCTTTTGGTCATGGTGTTTCAACATAACAATAGTCACCCTAGCTAATATATATATATATATATATATATGTTTGTATGTATTCATGCATATATGTATGTATGTAGGTATATGAACTGATAATCAGAGAGGGAAGAGAAATTATGCATATGAATGTGCACATGCCAGTGGAGGTCCAACTTTGATATCAATGTAACAATGAGAAGTTAGTAACTGGTTGTGGTTGCTGGGATACTGTGGAAGCATAATACAGATTATTTTGCTTGTGATCTAATATGGCTTTCCTGAAGAATAGAAAGCAAAAATTAGCCACAGTCATAGAGGCCAAGAAGTGGAATACACACCTTCATTCCCAGCAGCCACACTAATTAGCTATAGAAGCTGGGATGTGGTGGTGTACTCCTTTAATCTCAAGGCTAGAGAAGAATATGAGACAGGATCTCAGGGTCTCAGTCTGTATTCAGTCTGCAGTCATGCTGAAGATGCTATCACCTCAGCCTTGGTAGAGGAAATGGTAAGTGGCTGGTGGCTTTTTTTATCTGATTTTCAACTTGAAACCCAATACTGTCTCTGCATTTTCATTATTCATGCAATAATCGATAATCTGTCATTCTAACTCCCTGATTTCAATATTTAAAAAATCATTTTCTTCAGGACTTTTGTGTGCCAGATCATACAGCTCTTTAGCATTTTAACTGTAATTCTAAATACATCTCGCTCATCAAAACAGAAATGTTTTTTACCTTACATACAGTACACAAATCCATGGAAAGTTGCTTGTATGTATTACAGTATCCCGTCTTTGACAATGCTCTATTGCTGGGAAGACACATAGGGATTATGGCAACTCTTACAAAGAATAGCATTTAATTAGGGACCCAGGGGCTTAGTCCATTATCATCATGGCAGAGAGCATGATGGCAGGCATAGCTGGAATGGCAGGCATAATACCATAGGAATAGTTGAGAGTTACATCCTGATCTATTGGCAGAGAGAAAGAGAGCATGAGAGAGAGAGAGACAGAGACAGAGACAGAGACAGAGAGATAGAAAGAAACTGAGATCGTTTTTTAAAACCTCAAAGCCCGCATGCAATGAAACACTTCCACCAACAAGGCAGTACCTCCTAATCTTGTTAATCCTTTCAGATAATTCCACTCCCTGGCAACTAAGCATTCAAATATAGCAGTCTATGGGGGCCATTCTTATTCTAAACACCACATATGCCTCCTAAGAACTTCACTGGTTTAATAATTGATTCAAATATAAAAAGACAATATTTAATATTTAATGTTAATAAAAATATAATAATTGATTCAAATATAAAAAATATAAAAAAAGACAATCTTGTCCATGGTCATGCTCTTTAAGAAGTGATGAAATATGTATTCATAAATTGATTCTGGAGTGTGCTTCCTTTTCACTTAATGTCCATTGACTCTCAAGACTAGCATCAAAGTGGACTATGGGGAAGTGTAGACTATTGTTATAGTGCTTGGCTGAATTCTATCCCCAGCAATGCAAATAAATGAATAAAGAGTAACTAAGGTAGAAAAAGATTAAATAATAAATATTAGCACTAATATAATTTTACTCATTTCTTTTTCTGAATAGAAAGATTCACTACACTTTGAATAAGTCACAGTGCATTGCTATATTTTAGACAAATTTTTTATTTATAAAAAGGACAATAAATAAATTCAACACTGGAAAATTAACTCAATGATAAGCAGCCAGGTTATATCTCAAGAATATGATTTCTTTAATACCCCTAATGAAATCAAGTCTGATATCATTACCCATCTTATTTGCTGACCAGAAAGATTTCAGAAACTATATTTTCTAGAAAAAATCTCCATGTCTTAGAACATCTGATTTTTTGTTAGGACATATTAGAATATCTGTTTATGTGTTATAACATCTATCCATATATTACAATATCTGTCCATGTGTTAGAACATCTATCCTTACATTAGACAATCTATATGTATGTTAGAGTATCTGTCTTTTGTTAGAAGATCTGTACATGTACCAGAATACCCATCCACCTTCTATAATATTTTTTCTGTGTTAGTATCAGTGAAAATTAATTTAGCAAGAATGCTAGAGCATAGTAAAAATAATGAAACTATAAGGTATTAACAGTTTCAAACACATTCTCAATGACTTTTTCATGGTTTTTTAAATTGACTATAATTACTTGACATGACATTCAAATGTAACAGATGAAAAACCAGTGCTTTATGCATGTCTGACAAATGTCCTTATGGATACACTCATGATTCCCTCATAACAATACATGTATATGCACTATTGCCCTAATAATAAATAAAGAGGAATATTGCATACAGAGATTTCTTGTCGAAATTTTCATGTTAAGTTCCAATGAAGTGATATCTTTCTAACTCTCTGCTCCTGTGAATATATAATAAATATAAATTACAATAAATCATATGATATATACAAAAATTTTATAAATATATGGATATATAAAACTATACCCTTTAGAGATGACAGGTGTAGGTTATCTTCTAATCCATTGCTCCTTCACCATTATTACTTTGTGGAAGAAGCATTTTCCAGAAATCTTCTGGAATTTATTACATTAGCATATCAATATATGCCTATGTTCAAGTCATAAAGTATATCATTTCAAATATTTTAAAATAATAACCTAAATTTATACTCTTTCATTATGGAATGTATTAGTTTCCTATCCAAATATTTTTGTGCCCCAAATATTTCACTGTTAATTACAAGTTATTTACTCAATATCTTCCAGAGATGTAAAGAACTAACTTTTCCTCATTTCTCTACTTATATTCCTCGTTCAATGCATCCATGTATGAAATGCTTGCAATATCTACAGTATATTTTTTAAAGTTTTGTTACTAACTTTACAATATCCATATTTTCTGCTCCATATGCAACATACTAAAATACACCAGAATGATAATTAGACACAAGTACCCATGGTGATTTATCGTCCTTTGATTTCAGGATCATAAATCCCAAACGAACCATAATTTTTAGCACATTTTTGTCATATATCCTTTTAATGTTTTAGAAACATTCTCCATGCTTCAATTGTTCACTTTCTTGGGAGATTGTCAATATAGATTCTGAAAATTTTAGTCTTGATTAACATGAAAGAGCATTTCCTTTTACTATATTTAGATTCCTCAAGACTATCCAGTCTTCAGATTGTTTATGTATTTCTTAAAATACATAAACTTCGATATAGCTGAATAACTCATGGGCTCATATCAACATCAAAGTGCTCTTCATTTTCATACTTCTCTTCCTTAAGAACTAGAAATAGTGATAAGGTCTTCAGAGACCAGAAATGTCACTTAAATTTCTCATTTACACTGAAAAGATTTTTTACTAATTCCTTGAGTCTTTAAAAGCCATCCTAAGAAACATAACTCTTGATTTTATGACAAGATATATTAATTGCTTGAAATATATTTTGCCATCCCAATAAACAAACAAGTTATATACCTGCAAATAACATGGGAGGGTATAGAACAATAAGATACTTAAATGAATAGGGTCAAATAACACACACACACACACACACACACACACACACACACACACACACACACACTTTCCAAATTATTCAGGGCACACATTAACCGTCTGTAAATTAAAGAGGTTTCTTTAATGGGTAATGAGTTCTCATTATTGGAAGTATTAAGGTGAATTAGAGCAATAATCTTCTAGTATATTGTCCAGTAAATTAGTACATCATGAAGAGATTGGAGAGGGTGGCATTCTAGGAAGGATGAATTTTATGGATCACTCAGTCTCTGAAGCTTTATGATTCTAGTGATGAGATTCATGGTATATAACAGCTCTTAAGCCCAAATTCTCCCACTATGATACACATTCCTTGATGTACTACAATATTAAGAATTCAAACATGTTTTGAATTATTTTAAATATCTGCACTTAATAAAATATTACAGGTAAATTCTGGTACACATTTTCTAACACCCATAATTTTTTCTATTGTTCAGGAATTATATGTCCTTACAAATTAGAAGATGATTATGAAAAAGAATACTGTGTCTGCATTACAATAATCTTACAGTGATATCTTGTATGTAGGTTTTAATGACCCTCTATTTGATCTCATATTGTAGAAGGAGAGATATATTATTAAATGGAAATCATGATAATGTATATTCAAAATGTGTCTCTATACATATAAATTTGTAATAAATATAACAATTATAAAACACTGTAAAATATATACTAACAATTTGCATAAAACCAGTTGTTGGTTTTGAAAAGATTCTATGTTTCTCTCTAGTAATAGCACTGGACCAGTAATTGGGTTTCAGGATGAACAAGACAGTCCCTCTCTGTGCTAAGGAGAATCTGTGATTAAACACTTTGCTCCACAAATGATAGTATATTTCTGCTTTTTCCCAGTGATTCCACAACTCAGTTCATTTGAGGAAAAAAAGGAAGTGGGACGTTATCTCAAAACTACTATTTGTTTAATTTGTTGCTTAATTTATTACTTTACTTCTGTTTAGTTTTTCCTTATCTTAAAACTTAAAATATTGTGTGTGCTCACATAATTCCACAGTCAATTCTTACTAAGGAAAAAGAAAATTTGCTGATAACTAGCTTCATTAAATTCTGATTTCTGCCATGGTAACTTATCTCAGACCGATGGAAGTCTGCGCTACCTTAGTCTGGGCAGTTCCAGTTTAAATCTATTCTCTAGGCTTAATTGTTAGTTCTATTTTCGATGTCAAAATTAGTATTAATTATGAATATTTATGCAAATACCAAGCAGGGTAATTTACAATTTTGTAACAAAAATTGTACTATTTGGGAACTATTTTATTTACCCTTACTACAGTTACTTCTTTGTCACTGTGAAAGAAAATTTTTAACTAAGCAATTCATGGTATGCCATATTTGGCTAATAGTTTCAGTAGTACTGATGCATGATCTTGTTTTTCCATGGAGGATATGAGTGAAAGGAAGTTTACATTGGAGTAGAAAATCTTTCTTCACAGTGGACAAGGAAAAATAGAGGCAAGATCTGGAATTATATACCCTCCAAAGATCTCATCCAAGTGATCCACATCCTTAACCAATCTCTGATTCATAGCAGGCAAGTCAAATATGAACCCATCAATACATTGCTTCATTCATTATACACTGACCTTGAAAACTCCATTATCTGGCAACAAAGACATTAACAAATGAGTTTCATAAGTTGCACTTTATATCTAAATTATGACAGCATAAAATATGTAGCTATTTATAAACAAATTCTTCATGGTAAGTGAGCCAGTAAGAAAAGATGTTTAAAACTTTTAAATGATTCTATTATGATAAAATAGTGAGGAAATACTATGAGTTGCTGATGAGATTCTGAACAACAAAACTGATAATATGTAAAAGTACATATAAGCAACCCTACATGTACTTGGAAAGCTATATTTAGGTGATGCTGTAATGATAAACGGCACACTTACTGAAAGTAAAACTAAGTATTTATTGTAGAAATTCCTCACAAGATACCAAACAAGTAACCCAGATTAGCTGAGTAGTTTTCCGCCAATGAACTGGAAGCCGAAAGCCGGAAAAAGAGACCAAGACTTCCGTTGTTCAGTCTTTTATGCCTTCCCCCATAACGCCCCCTAGCCATGCCCAAAAGTGGGCCTGGCTAGTGATGTAGTTCACCACCTACGTACGTATACGTCTTTACGTCCATCCGTATACGTCTTTAGTCATGCCTAAAGTGGGTGTGATTAGCGGTGTGGTAAACTGCTCTTTTATTACCTCATCTGTATGTGCCTCTAGTAAGTCACATGGTTAATGGCGGCATTGTTTTCCTCCTACATTTAGGAATTCATGTATATACCAATATATTCAATAGCATTTTGTGAAAAATAAAGCCATGATTTTGTAAGAGAGCAGAGAGTAGTATGTGGGAGAGATTGGATGGAGAAAAGAGAAGGGAGAAATATGTAATTAAACTACAGTCTCAAAAAATCCAAAAATTTTGAAAATGAATATTTTTAAATGATACAAAGCAATTCCTAAAACAGCAGAAAATTAGTGTGAAATGTCCAATGAGTTTGAATCACAAACAAGCCTGCTCTTGCATTGGGCATCTGATCTACCTGAGCGTCAGTGTAACTCTGAAGAACAGGGGCATTAGAGTTAGTACAGAGTTGAGAACATACATTCATAAGGTTACGATCAAGTTTATTGGAATTTGAAAGTCAACATATGAATATAAAATGAATCAGCATATAGTTGTGTGGATATTATTCTAAGATATATGAATTGATTTAATAATAGAGTTTGGATATTTGGAAGTATATATTACTAAATATCAGAATGTAAGTATTAGATGAATTCACATATTTAATGAGCCTCCAACGAAGGATTATTTAGGTCTCTGTTTTAAATTTTCTTCTATGAATATAAAATGAGATTCCAGTTATCTTATTTATTCCCAATTCCATCCATAGTTAAATGTATGTTAATAAAAATTAAACAATCTACATGCAAAAAAAATATGTAAGATAGAGCTGAGGTAGGAGAAAATATTTAGCCCATTGAAGAGTGTAGAACATTCTTAAATGTTTACATAGAAATTTCTAGTTTTGAGTTCTAGCCATGTTTGTAAGACCTATATGTTAATTGTTTTATATTTGTTATTGTGAAAGTTCAGGAGCAAAGTCCTAAAGACTGTTACAGACATGTTCTCAAAAGAGATTAATGAGAATGTGAAACTTACCAAAGAATTTTATGCTCTCATGATTTGAATATGAAGTATTAGGAAAGCTCATGTTTTGAAGTAGTTTGTTGGCATCTGTTAGGTATAGTTTGCACATTCTGAATTTGTATCAAATTACAACTTACAATTTTATTTTTACTTAGCTTTTATGAGTGTGAGTGCTTTCTAGGTTCACTATATCTGTGATACTGCCAGTGGAAGCCACAGGGTGTCAGATTCTCTGGAACTGGGGTTATAGATGAGTGTTAGCTGTTATCTTACTGTGTGACAACATTCCTGAGGAGACATGTAGAACTGTCTAAATTATCTCAGGTAGAGAATTAACAAGAGATCAAATTATGGATATGACCAAGCTCCAACTTTGTGAATAAATGAGTTTTATTGGATTACTTACAGGATGATGAGTCAGGAGTGGAAAGGTCTTGAAGATAGTGTACCACCAAACCACCCCACGGAAAGTGACAACTCACAGAAGCTGGAAGCTTGCAATGCACAGTATGACTTTCAGGCAATTCGAAAGGTGGAAATGTTGGAGGTGTCTGGTGTAGGCAGTTGCTGTCATCTGAACCTCTTTGAACTTCTTGCTCGGTGGCATCTTCTTGTGACAATTTGTCATAGTTTGATTTCTAGCTTTTTGGGCAGCTTGACTTGTCTGTGAGTTTCTGTCTGCAGTCCATAATACATACACACACACACACACACACACACACACACACACACACACACACACACATGCATATAAATGTATGTATATCGATATATGTACAAGCATTCATATATGTACATATGTATGTATATTCATATATATGCACATGCACACATATATGTATATAGATATATGTACATGCATACATATATTTACGTATGTATGTTTATATGCATGCACACACACAGTTCACACAGTTTTAGAGGGAGAGTCTCAGTGTAGTATTCAGTTTAAGCACTTAGAACCTTTGGCTTGTTTACTTTCAGAGATTCAGGAACTTTCTTGCAAGATAGAAAATTTTCACATCCATGCTCCCAAATCATCCTTTTGTTTCATCTGTCTCCTTTTTCTTAAAGAGAGTCTCTCCAAAATGGAATACTCTAATATCTTGGAAATTGCTATACAGGACAAGTGCATACTGCAAACTGAACCCAGGTCCTTTACAAGATCACTAAGTATGAAGTGCTTTGCCATCTCTATGTGTAGCCGTAACATGGTTGAAACTTCCTATGTAGACCAATTTTGCCTGTAATGTACAGTAAATCTCCAGCTTCAGTCTCCAGTGCACCAGGATTAAAGGCATGTGTTGTACTGCCTGGTAAAAATGAAAACCTCTCACACATAAAGTTAAATTTTTATTTTCAAAATCTTTAAAACTTATAAAACAAGAAAATTTGAAAAGTCACCCATATATCTCAAAAAATGAGCTAATAAAACAGTTTTCATAATATTCACTAAATGTAACATATTTTAAAGATACAATTATTTGGTTTGTATGCAGTTATTGAGGTGTAAAATTTTCTGATTAATAAAACTAAAACATTCTATTACAAGTAATTGAAATAATAATTACAGAGCTTACACATTATTTAGGCATAGAACATAAAATATAAAATACTTACTGCAGAGAATTTTGAACTCAAAAATCTCTTAACACACAATGTTCTTCAATTGTTTCGATGCAATTTCAAAATTTGTAGTGAGAGTTAGTTATTTTTATTTTCAAACATTAACTTTTAACCCCTCATGGGGAAATGGTTAATGAAGATTTCTTGGACAGACAAAAATGCTTAATGTTGATAGTCAGGTAATAGGATTGGTAGTCATTTTAAATCAAAATGAGGCCTTTAATCCTTTGTCTAGTGCAGGTAGAATGAATTCATTACTAACATCACAACACATTTCAAAGAAACCAGGTCTGCTGTAACTGTTAAATTGTAGTAGAAATTAGGAAATGTTGAAATGGTCTCATCAAGCAAGTGTGCATAATGTCATTTAGTGCATTAAGAGAGTCCCCTGAATCTTGTTCAGAAGTATCTTTTTCTATCTTCCTTTCATCATTGCGCGGCTCATTTGAAACAGCCAGCACTCTGAAGCAGCTTCTTACTCTGGCTAAAAAAACTATTCACCACACCTCGTTAACTAGCAATTTCACCTGAGGACCATCCCCAGCATTTGATTTCTTTGGTTTATTCTATCAAATAAAAAGAAAATAGGGTGTTATAAACATACTTTATGAGTCAACTGGCATTAATTCAATATATTTGTTAATCAACAATGGGTGTTTTGTGTATATCTTTGAAAAATTGTCTAGGGTAACAGCAAAATTCTCCAAACAATGGTAGAATGGATGTTCAATATTCTATTCATTGTGCTAATTTCTTGCTAGTTCCCCCAGAGTTTTGTAAGGTGAAGATGGTCAAGTAATTTGGGCTCTAGTCCCTGCTGTGTAATTGGCTCTCTCTACTTCAGTAAACACCAAGACAATGCTGATTCCTACTAACAGAAGTGTTCATTACAGATGACTGGCCTCCCTCTTTCTCTGTCTCTCATTTTCTTTCTCATATGATACACACAGACACATAAATTTTCTCCAATTTGATTCTCTCATTGAGTTTGTTGTCCAAGTTGTTTTGACTTTTTCCTGGTATTTTTCTCTATAACTTTAATATTCATGAAAATCTCTTTAGTAAAGCATTAAGTAGCTATTTCTCTTTGAAGATTAAATAATTCACCTCAGGACTATCCTCATCAGTATAATTTCTCTCCTCATGTTTTTACTACTTTTTAATACTTGTATTTATTCCTGAAAGTGTAAAATTACAGATCTTCTCTAATAAAAAAATAGTATTTAGAGATGTAAAATCAGGTAAGGACATTTGCTACCACCCAGCAAGATGACCTGAACTGATCCTGGAACCTATGATTTGGAAGGCTAGGTCAGACTCATTCAAGTTGTCCTCTCATTTTCACATGTGTCCTATGGTGTGTGCAAGAACAAGAACACACACACACACACACACAGAGAGAGAAATAAAGAAAAATACAGAAAATATAAAACTCAAAAACTCAATACATTATAATCATTTTTAATCTTCTGCCTTTAACAGTTAACTGTAGAAAACATAGTGTTACCTCCATGGATAAAGAGGGAACCAGGTCAGTGATCTTTTGGTTTAGTACTGTGTAGCAGCATCTACCCGTTCACAGCCGGGTGCTACCACAGGAGGGATGACAGGCTCCTCAGCAATTGCTTTATGTAAATGTTTACTATGTTACCACAAAGATAAGTTTGAAGCCAAAGCGTCAATAGCATAGAAAAATTGACATATCCACCACTGTCCCTCGTCCTCCTATTCTGTGTCCATCAGCTAGATATTGGCAGTGAATGACTAAGGCATTGACTCCACTGACCTTTTTTTTTAATTTTTACTTTTTTATTTTATTGAAAATAGATTTTTTCATACAATATATTCTGATTAAGGTCTCCCCACCTTATACTCCTCCTACTTCCTTCTGACCTCCCCTCCCACCTATAACAACTCACTTTCTATCTCTCATTAAAGAACAAATAAGTACCTAAGTGGTAATAAATAAAATTAAAAAACAAACAAACAAATTGGAATATAACAAAACAACCAAACAAGAATAGTCAAATGAACATAGACTAGAAATGCATATTGACTGAGACATACACACATTCCCACATACAAGAATCCCCTAAGACTCGAAGCTGTAATATATACAAATAGAACATTAAGATTATCTGTATATGTCCCAACTTAACATTCACAAAGGAATCCCCAAACACCTCTCGTTATTGCCAAGGCTTTGGTGGCTCTCCACACACTGACAGTAAAGCCCTATTGCTGCAGAAAACACCTCACAACCCACTGAATATGGAAAAGCAGACCTGGTTCCTTTGAAGAGCTTTTGTCCATATGAACTAGAACTCATGGCACTAGAATGTCCTGTGCACACTGCCAAAGGAAAAAGGTAAACACTAAGCAAGCTATAAATCCTTTGTCCTACAATGGCCTCCACTGACCTTTATAGCAGGTAGCTCATTTCTTAATTTATTTTTATTCAGTCTACACTTTCAAACAAGGAAGCATGCAGATTTGCCCTCCCCTCTATTTACATTCTTACAAGTATTCTTTACAATAAGAAAATTGTAAACATACATAATATAACATATTTGACTATTACGGTATCTATTACAACTCAATGATTTTTATCATATGTTATGAGTTGACCTCTTTCTGTCATGCTCATTTTTCTCTTGTTCATCGTGGATTTTTGTGTACTTTTCATTAATATGCATCCTATTGGCATTTGATGACATTACTGCTGAAATAAGGCTATACACATATAAACACATACACTATATATATTAATTTTTTAAAATTATACCTTGAATTACTCATTATAATATAAAAGAGGTTTCTCCCAATTGAGCATAAATTCTCATCCTTCAATCTGATACTTTATGCATTTAAACGGTTGCAAATATCTGATTATTATTCTGCCTTTGGGGTGTGTGTGTGTATGTGCGTGCATGTGTGTGCGTGTGTGTGTGTGTGTGTGTGTGTGTGTGTGTGTGTACATGCTTGTACTTCCCCACTAAGCATTTGGTCAGTATTGAAGGCTATGTTAGCTGAACCATTTCTGCTTAAGTACTCCCTGCTGATAAGATTCATTTATAAATATATAGGGATGAAAAACATACAGAAATTCTAAGATGTATAATTGCCTTTGTCTATTTTTTCCTACAACTAAACACAATAGACAGAATAATTGACCAAGAGAATGTTTTCTTTATATGGCTCCATAGACAGGAAAGTCCAACAGAAGTCTGCTTACATCTGGTGAAGGCTACCATGATACATCTTTCCATGATGGAAGAAAGATCAGAAAGTGTGAAAGTCAGTGGTGAAAAATATCCTTTCTTTTACTGGCATTCAAGTAACTACAAATCTCCATTTTCATTCCATAAAACCATAGTCCTCATGACCTAGTAAAGATCTTGACCTTCAAAAATAGCTAAATTTGAGTTTCTAATACAATAACCTTGGAAATATATACATAAAAAACTAACAGCACTAATGCATAAATCAGAGCTACTCTGGTGGGAAGCCAGCAGCTTCAAATGATATGAAACTATGGTTAATAGTTGCTTGATGTTTTAGACAAGAGACTAAATACAGTCTTGCTTTCAGTCTATTCTGGGCAGGTTATATGAGGAAATATGTCATCCTGCCATTTTATAACCTGTGGCATCAAATAAAGGTAAGCTAAGAGATTTTTTAAAACGTTTTTGTGAAAATACCTATTTTTAACTAATCCTGATATTTTTCTCACAGACTACTAGGTATCTAGTTAGCCAGTAAAATTGCTACTGTTTGCAATATCTGATTAGCATATCTTTTTCCTTGATTTCATCCAACATGTTCACCTTTTAATACAATACTATGTACTGAAAGATAGCTCAGGCATTTTATTGTAGAACTAAAGTTTATTTATATAATGGCATTTAAATGAGAATTGGGGAGATTATATAGTTAAAAATAGCATGTTGTTTTTAAAGTTTCGCTAAAGGTGACAAGTGAATGTGTCTATTTAGAGATGCCTAGCATTTTAACAATTAGACTCAGGCTTTAGAGATGGTAGGCATTGTATTCACTGTAAATTACAAGCTTCACATGAAAGTGCTAAATTCTTGCATCATCTTCTAGTATTTTCATTTTCTTTGTTCGTCTTGCTGAATTCAGATAAGTAAATATCAATAAGAATTCATGTACTTTCTTCCCACTTGTCTTACCTGAGTTGGCTCTAGGAGTTTTCTTACAGAACTCATTTTTCGTAATGACTGAAAGACTCTCATTCTAGTAAGCTATTGTATATCCACACAATTTAAAAATATTTGGTCAGTGATAACTTTTGAAATCTCTTACATCATCTTCCTTTGCACCCCTATGACTGAGATAACTGCTAAGAAAGATGGGAATGCTTTTGTCAAGTTGTAGAACATTCAGAACCTACAGACCTAGCTGAGTGTATGGACAATCACGATGACTGCACCATCCATTCATAATGAAAACTCTAAGGTGCTACCACTTGCTCTCTCAAAACAGAAAGAATGTTCTATCATATTTATAGGATCTTACTATATATTAAATATTTCATACCAAAAGGTTCACACTCATTATGTCTGTGGCATCACCAGTTTTCACATCTGAACAAAATTCCCTGACACAAGTTCTTAGAAGGATCATTGAATGGAACCCTTCATTATTTTAATCTTCCCTGACTGCTGCAGCAAATTCACTGCTTCATAGCTGTCTGTCTGTCTGTCTGTCTGTCTGTCTGTCTATATTGCCGACTTAGGGGTTAATCTGGGATCTTTACATGCTGGACAATAACCCTGTAACATACCCAACTTGCCATGTTTGTCAGTCCTTGATTTAAGTTCCCACACCTCTATTATCACCTTTTCCATGCTTTACCCAAATCAATAATACTCCTTACAACCCAGAATTCACAACTGCTCTCCAGGTCTCCCTAGAACATTCTTCTACTTAGACTCCCCTCTTTATTTTTGTAAGTTACTTAGTCCAAAGCATTAGGAAGTTCTTGGTTACCCTCTTTTGGTGATACCACACATTCAATTAATAAATCTTGTCTGTCCTCTTAATATAGACACCATCATATCATGAAGAACTGCTGCTTTCTACATTTTGATATAATTTTCAAGTCAGAAATAATGCAATAACCTTAGAAGCAATATTTCTTCTATTGTTTTTTCTAAAAGCACTCAAAATGACCTCAGTTAAATATAATTCAGAATACATCAATGAATCTCTATGAGCTATAGCTAATTAAGGTAAATTATTTTAATTTGCAAACAAATATAAACAGTGTATCTTTGTTCTATCTTATTTTTCTACCAACTTTTTTCCACATCAATCAGAGTAGTCACTGTTTTACACCTTCAACACACAACTTTTTCTTTTGTCACAGGCTTTTGTACCTTGTTTCCATAGTAATAGAAAATGCTTTGTGTCTGTCTTCTTTACTTATTTCTGTGGTGATTTGAAAGAAGAATTCCTCAATAGTCTTGGTTATTTGTACACTCAATTCTCAGTTAATGGAGCTATTTCTTGAGGTTTAGGAAGTACATCTTCATTGAAGTGAGTGAATGGGGAGAAGTCTGTAAGATTACAGGTCTTTCCCTCCTTACATTTTGCTTTCTCTATTCCGTGCGTATGGTTCAAGATATAAGCCTTTGTCATCCTATTTGTGATGCCATACCTGCTGCCTCGGCCATGCCATTATGAATTCTAACCATTTATCACCACAAACCAAAATGATTCCCTTCTATAAATTTCCTTAGTTGTGATTTTTATCATAGCAATAAAAATAACTAACACATATTCTTCTATAATTTAGATCATTAATCAAATTTCCTCTCCAAGCGATGTAATTTCCCTTGATAATAGTGACTGTCTTCTTTATTACTCTTACTTATTCAAGCTTAATATATTGTATGATTTACAGATACTTTTCTTAGCAATTACTTCCTCATTGCGACTTCAGAGTAGCATGGATTTATCTGTCTATCCATCTGTTGCTGTTAAAGTATTTAGGACATTCAATAAACATCAGTTGAAATATTAAATAAATATTAAGTTTATATATTACAGTTTAATAACTTTATGTATACATTGCTGAATCATTTAGTACTTATTTTGTTGTCAGTGAGTTCAATGTACATACTTAACTAATTGAATTATCTTTTCCATTTACATAATCTGTTTACTAATTTATACAATCACATTGACAGGTTTGGTAGCAAGAATAGCATATATCACTTATGAAATGAAGGATATATAGAGCTAGTGTTTCAAGAATATTTCTCTCTAATGTGTCTTCAAACACTTATAATGAACAAATGTTATCAGAGTTCCAGATGTATGCAACTCTAATTCCCTTTTTATATGCCGAGAAATAGACATAACGGGCACACTTGAGTGGCTGAGCAAGGAACTGTCAACACAGAGATTCTATAAAGTATGAGAAGAGTGGGGCTTCTGTAATGCAAGGAATGATTATGCCCTGAGTTTCAATAACCAAAGTACTAAATGTGCTACTCAGGGCAGCCAAAAAATGGAGAGCAAGTTTTGTATAAATAGCAGAGCTTACTGTACTCAGGATAACAGAACCCAAGTATCATCATGAGTGAACAGGAAAGAATGATGCTAGCCATGTTTTCCTTGACAGTCTTGTTTTATTTTTTTCTGTGGTTGAGTTTGTTTGTATGTCATGAAAAACTGAACAAGTAGAATCTCTGTCATAATGAGATTACACTCTAATGGATTTGATGAGAAACAAAGTAAAACATAGACCACAATCAAACAAAATGGATAGATTTTTAAAGAGAAAACATCAAATAAATACAGAACTACTTAACACTTAAATATGAATATAAAACTATTTACAAATGTATCGCAACTATTTGTTTTCAAGCAAATGTCACAAAGGATTATGCATTTAGTTTCCTCTTTATAATGTAAACCTTTCTGTTAATGGTATAAAAGTGGCTAACCATTATTAATTAATCTTTATATTACAAGGAATTTCCAAAGCCTGAATGTACTATTCAGATCTCATAATATTCATATTTTTGTATTGAAATAGTATGATAGTCAAATAAAATTATTTTCTTAATTGAGAAAAATCAATATTGATTGGAAAGATTATGCAGTGAAAGTCTCTTTAAAACAGGCATTTAATTTACACTTTTATGTATCAAGCTACTTTTATTTGATGTGATCAGATTTTAGGTTTTGAGAAAAGCAACTTGAGTGTATTAAGACTTGGACTGTTAAAAACATCACTTAATATTGCTCACTAACATTTATTGATTCTTGAAAGAGTCATGCTAGCAAAGCCTTATCCCTGTGCTGCTAAGATTAGGTTTATCCTGAATTAATGCTTCAGTTTGATCATTTAAATGCCTCCAGAGTTCAAGTTTTACATTTTAATTTATTCTTATGCCTGTGACAATTCAACTAAATCTTTGAGACTTTGCTCACCGCAGTGATTTAGTCTTGATTTTAATAAGCTTGGGCAGTTGGCAGCTTTAAATAACTGAAGAAAAGCAGTATTTTCCAAGATTTTTGTACATAACCACACATGATTACAAATGTTTTGAACAATGGGATGTGATTGTTCTTTTTGGGGAAGAAAGTTTCCTTTTATAAATTACAAAGCATCTATTCTTCCTAAGTGAGAAACTTCACAATGGAATTGAAATAATTTTTAAATAGCTGAGAAGGGGTTCACAAAATGAGCTGATCAAATTAAAATCTGAGATATTTTTCTAATTTTGTATTGTTTTTAGATTTCGTTATGAGAAGAAAAGGTACTGAAAGGTTACAAAGAAAATACCAAACAACTCTTACAATGTCATTTCTCAAAACTGAGTGTTTTCTCCCATATGTCCTTGACTCTATGTTTTACTTTTGAAAACATCATATGTTCACATGAATTTCCTAAGTTTAATTTTCATGGTGCATAAGAAATCAAGATTTTCATTAAAACTTCACTTTCCCATGCCATCTTTACCTTGTTTGATGATTATACATTCTCCTTTGTCATCTTCCTTATATTATTTCTTGTCTCCTCAGTTCCTATGAATTTTCCTGTATTTGTTTAAAATGTTTCTGTTTCATAGAAGATAATTCACTTAATAGAAGCCTGTGTGGATATGATTCAGTCACATTTAATTTCTGTGTGCTCTCTAGACAAAGGAAGACTAGCCTACACTGAGCATTCAGATGCTCATACTGTGGCTCCCAATGAGCCCATCGAGCTGGGACTGCTCACTGAATTCAGAGGAGCAATGGTACTACTGTAATCATGCTAAAACATTCACATTCTACAAATACAAAAATAATAAATCTGCAAGCAAGAAAGGGGTTGTGCATTAAACTATAATGAATTTATTTGTTCTTTTGTTGATTTTTAAAATACATTTATCTAGAGGTTACTAAGTGATATCATGATGATCTAACATTGCTGGCTGTATATTTTCTATTTCATTTGTTATAATTCAAAAGAAAGACAAATAAGAAGTAGTAAACTATGTTTATAAACAAGCAAGCAGTGAGAAAAACAAAACAAAAACCCCTGTCTGAAAATCAGAGATATCTAATCTAAAGTGACAATTAAAAAATGATTCAACAGTGGAGTGTAGATTGTGTGTATGATGGTAGTGGTTTTATTGATGAGCACATATGGTGTATTTTATTTTCTCATGCAGGGACAATAGAGATGAATGAAAACAGTAAATTATATAAATGAAAATATGAGTGCAGCAGCAGACCACCTTCAGAGGAGTAATGAGACTTACTAAAAAAAGGGCAGTTTAATATTTAGAAAATTGGACTAGTGAACGATGTGGTCAAGAGATTGTGTGAACACCTGAGCTGTGTAATTTTTAAAATGTTTTAGAAAGCTGTTGGGGAATCCTTGAGAAGTCCCATTAGAAGTTCCCTTCCCATCTAATTAGTGTACAAAAAGTGCCAGGTGGGGTTTCTCATTCTGACTGTTACTCTTCATCCCAGGGACACTTCTCTATGGACAAAGACTGTTGCTCTTATTTTCATTTTAGTACATAATTACTCATCTTGATCCAAAAATTCTCCAGGAAGTCTGGAAGAAATATCAAAGTGGTAATTTCTCTATCCAGTTCTACAGTGTGTTTTGTTCACCATTTATGCCAACACATTTTATTTTGTGCTGAAATTAACAAATTATCAAACAAACAGGATCTAGCATAGGCTTTCCCTGAGAATCCTCCACACATTTGTACATCTTTCCTTGCTCCTTAAATTCAAATTCCTGCTAAGTCCCATAAACCAAGGAAACAAACACATACAAGTTGAAGTGTGTTTGCATATTCAATAATGTAGACACATCATGGATGGCTCCCGGCTCCTCGAGGCATATATTCACTTGGGACTTGCTTAGACAGCTGCTTCCAGAGCCCCTTACTGGAAAAAAATGCATCCATTACACTAAAAGTAATAATTTAATTCCAAGCATTAAAGAAACTGGATAAATGAAATTATCATATGCATATAAGTATCTTGATTTTTATGCATTTACTTACCATTTGCTTTTCTTTTAAAACACTTCACTATTGTACATTGAATATGTATGTTTTTAAATTGTACCTTGTTAAGAAGTCTAAAGAAGGAAAGTTTAAAAATCAATGACCATGGCATCCAATAGAATGCTAGACAACAGTTTGTAAGTTCACATGTGCATGTTTCCAAGGATTAGACACTTTTCTGCATTTGTGTTCCTAGGGATTATGAGTTTTCCATCCATTGTTAGAATTTTTCACTTCTTAAATTGTTTTCAAAACGGATTTCAATTAAAAAATTCATTTTTTCCAATTTTTTGAAATGCGTAACTTCCCCTTCCCCTTTTCCCTCCAAACTCCCCCATATACTCCTCCTTGATCCTTTTCCAATTTATGGCCTTTAGTTTTTTTATTAATTATTGTTACACACATATATGCATATGTATATATGTATATACTCCCATATATACTCAATACAACCTGCACAGTCATTATAATGGTGCTAGTATGAATGTTTCAAGGTTTACCTTTTAAAATTGTATAACCAATTTCTGTGTTCTTCCATGGGGAAAAGTATTTCTGCCACTCTTACAATTTTTCAGTTGTGTGAAGTTCTTTTGTAGTTGAGGCATCCTGACCTTTCCACTCATCTACTTTAGCATGTTTACTTTTATTTGACTCCCAAGTTTTCCATGCCACAACTGTTCCTTAGAATATCATACCACATTAGTCATTGTGGTTAATAGGTGCCAAACCTGGGTAGGGCTGTTGGTTTTTCCTTTGGAAGCTTACATGGTACCTTCTAGTACAATCAAATCTGGTCCTCAGGTAGAAGAATTACAGGTCTGTTCCAGCTCAGGTCTTCTAGGTCCTGTGCCTGAAATACATGGTATCTTCAATGCATCCTGGGAGATTACAAAGGGAAATGATTCTTTTCCTAATTTTACTTACCAACCCCAGTTGCCCCTCCAACTCCTCTCCTGCCCCCCTTCCTAGCCCTCATCCAATCCTCAGAGGGGTTAAGGCCTGCCTACAGGAGTCAACAAAGTGTAGCATATGAAATTGAGGCAGGACCTCCTCTCTGTATTGAGACTGAGCAAGGTATCCCAGTATAGGAAATGGGCTCCAAAAAGCCAATTCATGCACCTAGGATAAGTCTTAGTTCCACTGCCAGTCCCCTAAATCCCCTGCAACAGATCAAGCCAAAAACTGTCATCCTTATTCAGAGGGCCTAGTTTGTTCCCATGCAGGTTCCCCGTCTGTTAGCACAGAGGCTGTGGGTTCCCAGTATATTTAGTCAGCTGTCTGTGTGGTTTTCCCCATCAGGATCTTGATCTAACTGTCATCACAGAACCTACATCTACCAACTTATGGAAGCAGATAGAGCAAACCAAAATTAAGTATTGGGTTGAGCTCCTGAAGTGCAGATAGGGATCAAGGATTGAGGGGGGTCAAGATCACTGTAATGTTTCGAGAGATACTTGGATAACCCTTATCGGGAACACAAAGTGGCCTTCTCATGCTTGACGTTTAGAGTTTTGTTAATGGGACTTAGTTTCCTGGAGGAAACATTGTCACCCAAGATGAGAGAATTTCTCTTAAACTATATATGCATATTTATACACAGACTTACATGTATTATAGTTTTGATTAAGGTATGTAATTAATAGTAACTAAGTTTATCTCTTCAACCACTTAGTGTCCAGCATTTAGTCCTGTCTCCACAGTTGTGCCAATCTCTCTGCAGTCTTTGTGGTGACTGTGTGCATGTCCCTCGCATTTGTTGACCCCAGTCTGGCGCCAGTCGCAAAGCACTAATGGGAGCCACTTGTCCTGCGTTTCTGGTTGTTGTCCAAAGATCCTGTAGATCTGACCCTCACCATTTATTTCTTTTCTCTTCAGTCCCTTCTCTATTTGGCTCTTATTTTTGTCCATTTTAGATTATAAGAGAAAACTTCTAATTGCCTTCTTTCCCAGAAGTGCTTTTAGCCTAGTTTTTTCTTTCTGTTGAATTTTGGTTATTAAGTAAATATCATAAAAGACCATAAAGACAAACTTTACATTCTTGATGTTGTTGTATTTAAATAAATCATGCAGCATTAATCTGTATATGATCATGAAATTTTATTGTCAAATCAGGAGTATATTATAATATAATAGTCTATGTTTGCTTGGTTTGTGAGTAATGCTGATTCTAGTACTTAGAATCGCATTATAAAATGTTAAGTTTAATTAATTATTCAGATAGTTGAAATATGTCATTGATTACCTAAATTTTATTAAGAAAATTATCTGAATGGAATATTTTATTACTCATCACTCACCTGCAAGTCATTATGAAATTTATAATTAACATGTTGATTGTCTTTATCTCCAAAACTCTTTTTATAATATTCTTAGTCTTTTCACATTCTTGTTTCACAAGCTTGAAGTTAGCCTAGTATTTTCATGCTTATAGTTATTAATTTTTGAAGATATGGTTATAGGTTTATTTTGAAGACTTTTAAAGTATAATACTTCCACAAGTGTATACCTAAACCATGGTATTCCTTAGTAGTGCTGGGTGTTCTACGAACTGTTTTCACATATAAACTGAAAAGTATAGCATAAGCAGTATTAATATTATATTTTGAAACCTTCTCTGGATGTATTCCTTTATTCCTTTTGTCTATGTTGCTTCACATCAACAAATGTGCTGTTTTCTTCCTTTGATTTCTGAAATAATTTAGTGAAGCTTATGGTTTGTTTTACTAGTCTCATTGTATTTAATGCAGAATCTGATATCCTCACCTATGCTGTTCTTATTTAAATAGTTATACTTATCTCTTTACTTATTATATTTATTAGATTATAATCAACTGTGACGATTTAAGTAATATGTCATCTAAAAGGTGTTTTTTATGTTGGCATTGCATAAATTATTCTTCAGAATTATTACTTACCTTTTAATATAGTATTTTTTGTATACCAATGTGCAAATTTGTCTCATTAATTTTCTTTTAATTGCCTACTCCTACTACACATTTTAAGATGAATATTTTTTATATTTTTCAAAGCCAGAAAATTAAAAAAAGAAAGTAATACCTTTTCCATGTGTGCTTGTTAGGATCCTATCCTAGCAGCTTTAGAAGAAAATACATGAATCATATGTTTTTGTACTCTAAACAGGCATCCTCTTTGTCAGTATGGCCCAGATCTCACTTTGTTGTACACAGTTCATATACTTTGGGAGGGTGACACTTCTATTCTTTATCAGACAGCTTATATAAACTCAGTAAATCTTAGTAGTAATTTTGATTTTCTACCTGCTTCTTCACCTCCTTAACTTGCAAACCAGGATTGACTGCATACTTCTTCTAGGTAAATATCACTGCCTATTTTCCATAGTTGTTTTGCTAGTATATTGCTTATGAATCTCATTAACTGTTTGAGTTTTTAGAACTCAACAATTCCATGTGTCCCTAGTAGATTTATTTCTAGCATTTTGGGGTGTCTATTCCTTGTCACTGTGGAACACAACTACTTCATATTCTATAAATCTTATAGCAACTCTACTTTAGGAGAAACATTAATTTGAAGGTATTAATTGTTGAAATGTAGTTTGTCACATCTCAGAATCCAGCACAAACACAAATTTGTGTGTGTGTGTATGTGTGCCTGAACACGTGTTCATACTCACACACACACACATACACACACACATGCACACATGCACACACATGCACACTCACATTTCTTATGAATTCTAGAAATTAGTATAAAATACACCAAATCCACTTATAGAATTACCATGTTAGGTAGAAACTGTAAGTTAACACTAGTAGTGGGGGAAATAATACAACAGATTCTTTAAAGAAGGCAGGATGTTTATTAAGGTTGAAGACAGCATAACTTCCAACGTATTATGTTTGTAACACCAGTAGTACAGACACAGAGAGCAACAATTAATAAATGGGACCTCCTGTACCTGAGAAGCTTCTGTACAGCAAAGGACACAGTCAACAAGATAAAGCAGCAGCCCACAGAAGGGGAAAAGATATTCACCAACCCCATATATGATAGAAGGCTGATTTCCAAATTATGCAAAGAACTCCAGAAGCTAGTCACCAAAACACTAAATAATCCGATTAAAATTGAGATTTAGAACTAAATAGAGAATTCCTAGTAGAGGAATCTACAATCCCTGAAAGACAATTAAGAAAGTACTTAACATTCTTAGCCATCAAGGAAATGCAAATCAAAAGAACTCTGAGATACTATGTTGCTCCTGTCAGAATGGTCAAAATCAAAAACACCAGGGACAGTTTATGCTAGAGAGGATTGGAGAGAGGGGAACACTCCTCCAATGCTGCTGGGTGTACCAACTTGCACAGCCACTTTGGAAATCAGTATGGTGGTTCCTTATGAAAATGGGAATCAGTCTATCTCAAGATCCAGCAATTCTACTCTTAGAAATATACTCAAAAGATACACAGTCATACAACAAGGACATCTCTTCATCTATGTTCATTACAGCATTATTTGCAATAGCCAGAACCTGGAAGCAACCTATACTCCCCCCCAACTAAAAAATGGATAATGAATATGTGGTACATTTATACAATGGAGTACTATCCAGTGGGAAAAAAACAAAAACAAAAACAATGGGATCTTGAAAGTCACAGACAAATGGATGGAACTAGAAGAAACCATGTGGAGTGAGGTAACCCAGTCACAAAAAGACAAACATGTTACTTACTCACTCATGTATGGATTTTAGGTATAGAGCAAAGGATTACCAGTCTATAATTCACATTACCTGAGCAGCTAGGAAACAAGGCGGATACTAAGAGAGACATACTTGGTCCCCCAGAGAAGGGGAAAGGGACAAGATCTCCTGAGCAAATTGGGAGCACGTGGGGAGGGGAGAGAGACCTAAGAGTAAGAGAAGGGGAAAAGAGGAGAGGAGAGCAGGACATGAAGGATCAGGAAGATTGAGTCTGGGGAATAACAGAGTAGAGCACGAAAAGAGAAACCATATTGTGGGTGTCCTGTAGAATTCTTGGGAAATCTATGGGGCCTCTGGTAGTATATCAATATTTATCTCTAGTTTACAGATGTACTTTGGGAACCCGTTCCACATAGAGGATACTCTTTCAGTCTAGTCACAAGGGAGAGGGCCTTGGCCCTGCTCCAAATGATATTGCAGACTTTGAGCATCCACTCTCCGGGAGCAGAAAGGAGATGGGATAGGCCTTTGGTTAGGGACAGGGGAGGAGGGGAGGGAGAGGGATCTGGGATTGAAATGTAAAACATGTTTGTGTCTAATTTAAATAAAAAATAAACATTGGAAAAAAGAGATATTATCTTGAAAAATCAGGTTGGTCAATGACCAAAACTGAGCTTATATAATAGCATATTCTATAACTTAACAGATTTTCTTACAAGTAAAATAATTAAAATTTTGAATGCGTGTAGAGTTTGAGTTACTTGGAATAAATTCAAATATAGAGTGTTAAGTGTTTTTATGGTTGTTACTTTTTTCTTTCTTTGGAGATAGATAAGAAACACTGGATCCTACTGGTTGGATGAAATTGCAATTGAGTCTGTCATACTTTCTGGATCCCAACAAAGTAAAGAGATATGAACAAAGATAAATCTATGACATGCTGAGAAAGAAAAATAAGAGAACATAGCAATGGTTCTAAAAGACTGAACTCAGTGTGAGAAACTGTGGGATTTATGTTGATGCATTATAGGAAACTGGGACAGTTTGCCTTTTAAGAGAGAGGAAGTTGAACTCAGGTGGGGTAAAGGGGAATGGGAGTCAGTGTAAGAATATGGAGTAGTTGGTGCGGAGGAAAGGAGATCCGAGTAGAGGGAGGCATAACTAAAATTGATGAATTCTAACAAACTTGGTTTTAAAACCCAGTATTGTAGAGCAGTCTTAAAATTTACATATATATAAGTATTAAAGAGTTTGGATAGAATTACTAGTACTATAATGGGGGACAATGACCCTCCTAAATACCATAGTCCATGATGCAAAAAGCCTAATTTCAGGATTGGGTTAACTCATTTGGAGTTGTTGGTCAGCGAAGTACCATGGACTCCAAAGCATTATAGGCTATTGCTATTGATGTTGATTATGTTTTATAATTTGAAAGTGAAACCCTTTTGCTGAAGACATCAAATACTCAGTCACAGAATATGGAAGAATTCAGGTAGTACTGGTATGGAACCTTTTCTTGTACTAAATATTTTTCATGAACTCAGTAGGCTATTAAGAGGGGGAAATAATCATTATTCTTATCCAGATTTACACTTGATGGCTAGAATAATAACCAGCTTGTAAGAAATGCCCACTGATGTAATATTGACTGGAATGTCCTGGGAATAACTAACAACAATATGGTTATACTATGGGCTTAGTAAAAACAATAGAATTAAAACTTGTGCTCCATTATCAAGGTAAAGAACCTATGGCTAATTAGATCTTCAGCCTGTGGGGGAAACTACTACTAGTAGTTTGCTAAATGGATGTGTATTGAATCCATCTTTAATGACTTACAGTTATGCCCACATAATAGCACATCCTTCTACCCTGACCAGAGAAATTCCTCTTACCAGTCGTCGGCAATTAACACAGAGACCCATAACTCATGAGAATAACAGACTACAAAGCACTCAGCTTTCAGTAGGACATCTGCAGTACAACCCTTCTTTACATTTTTCAGGAAACATCGATTATTTTGTTGCAGGAGAATTTTTCGTACTGTTACTCCATGGTACCAATAATGCCGCCTTGAATCAAGGACAGAGTCCATGATTACCTGACAGGGATTAGCCATAGAGATTTTGGAGGTCTGAAAAAATTGGATAGAGAGGGACAAGAAGAGACAAGTAGGGCTGAGGGGGACTTCCAGGGCTCGTAGAAACGTTGAGAGTGGGCTCCGCTGTTTACTCCTCTACTGTTCCTTGGATTTATTACGTTTTACCTAAATTTCTAACTCCTGAGGTTTTGTTAATACTAGCTCAGCTTAACTAAACATTACAGGGTAAGGAAGAGTGTAAGATGTCTAGATGGTATATGAGGACAAGGAAACTGCAGGACACACAAGGCAGGTGCACACGTGTAGGAGAAAGCGCAGGTGTAAACTGACTGTCGACCTACCTGGCACACAGCACTTCTAAATAAGAAGCATGACACACTGTGTCCCAGAAGTCAGAACACTGAATTCTGAATTAGCATGGGTAGCCAGTAGCTGCCCTACTGTTGAGTCTTCACTCATCATGTCTCCTTTAATGTGCTTCTCTGATATAGAAAACCTGGTAGGTACAGTGCCCATTGTCCAATCCAAGGTAATGTGTTAACCAATCACAGTCAATAGGCTTCTGTATATAAGTGGTTTTTCACATGCCATAAAGCACCACTATCCCCTGAAACCATCTCTGCAGCGGCTGATTTTGACTGGTGCCCTTGACTGATCCTCTTATCTGAGGAAACCATAGTAATGACAACACACACTTACTAGCAGTTATTGTGAAAACATGCAGATCATGGTAGTAGGAGGTAGTAATGAAGCCCCATTCCTAACTAAGAACTATTGGCAACTGACTGCTTCTGGTAGGAGAGTTAAGGTTTCTTCAAGAATATAGCCCCTGACATGCTGTGTCACTCCACTAAAGGGTGCACATCGACACATTTCTGCTGATGAATGGACTCAGTGGCAAAAATATTTATACATACATATATATATATATATATATATATATATATTAAGAAGGTATAGTGGTTGGCTGTATGGTGGAGGAACTGGAAAAGGGGCTTGATGAATTTGTATGCACTTGCAATGACCCTGACTACATTCTACAGTTGCTTATCTTCTAACACTGTGAAATTCTTAAATTAGGTGACTCTGTTTGTTTAGTCTTTTCTTTTAATCCTTGTTACAGTTTACATTAACTAGTTATATGTTGGCTGTGAAGATGAATATAAACTTAAGTGTTGTCAGATAATGTATTAAATTAATCAATCAAAAATTTAATAATTTTATTTTTATTCTCTTGTATTTTTACTACTATCTGTTATCCATTTTTCTAGCATCTTCAAAGTTCACTTATATTATTTTTGTCAAAGTATTATTACCATATATCTGAACATGTTAGCCTTCATTAACTGTCAATTATTAGGCAAGTAGTCATGTAATAATGTCATCACTGTTGCATGAACATATATATAGAAAAATATATATAACCTATGAGTATATGTATGCACACATATACATATATATATTGAAAATAGTCCCTTATACATATAAAGGAATTATTCTGTCACTGAGATATAGCCTTCATATATTTTAAATAGAAAACTACTCTATTTTTAAACAGTCTTTCTTCTTGTCTTTGTCTATTATTCACAAAGCTTACAAAAATATTTTGTGGAAATGAAAAGAAGACAATCATTTTCATTCAACTTTCAAATATTTCTATCTGGTCTCATAATTTTATGTTTCCCCAAAAAATCGTGAAATGAGATTGGTGTCCTATAGCTAGTTATAATCACAGAAACTAGAGTACAACTCTTGGATTTTGACTCCAATACTAGGAAACTAAGAAACACTGCTGTTCTGTCGGATGTCATTCAAACCATAGTCGTTTGAGTTACCATGATACTAATACTATGATACCTTGATACTAATACTATGAGGTTGGAATATGAGACCTTCTGACTACATGAACGAAGAAAAAACATCATATATTTGCAAAGCTACTGATTTCTCCCCAATGCACCCATCTATTTTTCCAGGTCTCCCTGACCCCTTCTTTTCAATAATGCACCCACTTTTAGTCATACTTTTAATTACTATGATTTTCTTTTAAGTAAGTTATACTGACTAAATTTTTCTTAAAATACATAAATAATTTTGGCTAATAACTAAAAGAGATTAAACAACATTCTAAAAAAGTTATTTTAGTCCATTTAGGATTTTTCATGCAAGTATGAGAATTTAAGTTTCAAAACTAAAATGTAGCAGAATAATGAAACAGACACACCCTCATAAACATTTTTCATTCTTGTCCATCATAGAAAAAATATGCTAAAATTTACAAATCATTTCAATATAAAATAGAACAGTAAGAAAGCAATCTGTTTACAGAATTAGTGAAATATAAATGATTTTATACCTTTGTAGTCAATAAGTATGATCACAAATTATAATATATGAATTATAATCTATGCATACATATATATAATCATACATATATATAATTATATATATAATCTTCTTAAATCAGAAAATTTGTGGGATAGGGCCATTGAAGAATGATTTTTAAGTTGCCCCATGTTTGTCTGCCCACTGCTCTATGACACACTTAACGTGGTTGTTCTCAAGTGCACACAGACAATTTTATCAAGATTATACATTATATTCCTTCCTAGTGCTTGCACAGATGACCTGCTATGCATCAGATACACACAAGTATATTGTTTCACATAATAATGAATAATTTAAATTTTTATTATTTTTTCTTTTTATATGTGTGGATATGTAACATTCCCATGCCATAGTAGATGTGTGGAGGTCAGAGATGTGCTTATGATAATCAGGTCTTGCCTTTTACACCATAGGTCCTGGGCGATAGAGCTGAGGTCTTCAGCTTAGCAGCAGTCACCTTTACTCACTGACCCATCTGGTTGGTTCAGAATGACTGTTTTAATCTATCATCACAGAAATGCCATGCCCTCTTAGGAACTCAGCACATAAATTATTATCTGGCAGGAAATGACACTTATATTTAACCAAACTAAGATCTTCTAGGCCTTACAGATGACAATTTAATTTCCCCTAAACTTCTGGCCCTCACAAAACCAAAGGCATGCTATTGCTGAGTGTTTTCACATAGGAGTAATACATGCCCCCCCATTCCCCATGGGCAATTCTCAGTCTATAGCTCCAGTTTTCACTTTCTTCTATTCATCTTTAAAGCTGGTGCCCTAAGTGACCAGGTTTCTTGCTATTTTCAGCCTGGCATCCATGATTGTTTTCTTGTCCAGACCAATTTTAGTCTAATGTTAGGCATCATGAATCTGTTATCATTCTGATGATCAGATGGTTGCTTCTACCTGGTCTTGCTGCTACTTATTCTGTGACCTCCATAGCCTAGTGGTTTTCATTTCTGTCATACTGTTAACCTTTATTCTGAATTTTCTTACGGCCTCATTTTTGCTGTTATTAGGCTTTGGGAAACAATTGTTCAACTAATTACTTATCTCTTTTGTGAAAAAATAAAGGTGTAAGTCAAAGTACTGCACTAAGTGTCTATATTTGAATTTTTCCTCTTCAGTTCATTTGTCCCTATGCTGTTGATGTGCACTGCTCTCAGCATGCCTTTACGTTTCCTTAACAGGAGGGACCCAAAGAAATCACTCAGTTTCTGGCAGATGTCTTCCTTCCATTTCCCTTTTTTTTATTAACCATCTGTGCTGTGTTAAAAGAAAGGAGAAATAATTCTGAACTCCCCTTTACAGATATGCAGTATATAAACATTAAACACCAGAACAAGATAAATGTTAGATTCACTCAAGTAACATTTCCCTGTGAAGAGATTCATCAAGCTAACAGAATGGCTGTGTTATGACGTGCTTCAGTAGTAGGTAGAATTTAAGCACATGAAAACGCAATAGGAAGATGTTAATACATCCTCCAGTGCAATACATACATGTAAAAGTCATGATGGATACAAATGCAGGTAAAATCTTTCTATGGCAATAATATGAAAATGTTCTGCCTTATATGAATCATAACCCTAGAGAAATAAAGTCATTGTCTGAGTAAGCTGGATAGTGTAGTGTACACATTTTTAGGGGGAACACACTCATATTTGTAAGAATAAACCTTCACAGACAGCATTCTTTACTGTCTTTTTTGTATAACAAAATATTATGAACTAGGTAGTTCTTTCATACCAGAAACTTATCCCTTATTCTTCTTTCTGAGACTTTCTAGATCACAGTGTCTGAAGATGCAGTGTCAGGCAGAACTTCACATCAGAGACATATGATGAAACAAAAACAGTAACGTTGTGACCTGAAGGAGAAAGACAGAAATAGGAAGGCTATGCAGCCTCTATGCTCCTAAGGTCATGCTAAATGAAGACTCCCCACTGCTTCCTATTTTTTACAAGCTTTTCCACATCCTAATAGCTCCATGATGGTTCCTGGGGCATAGAAATCTTTGGGAGATATTTAAAAATATATTACATGGGTACATTCCTCCATTGAGTAAATGTCCTCAGGACAAAATAGCCTTATAAAGCCAAAGCCTCTAAATTTAATCACAGTGGATTTTACATAGGATGGGCATGAACATTCCAAGGACTGCACATAACTCTGTTTGTATACATCAAGTATGCATTACTACTAGATGGTTAGCCAAATAATAGTGTTGCACTTTAACAATTACTACCATAGGAGACTTTATGTGCTTTGGTGTTGACAATGGACCTTCCAAGGTTGGGAAATGCAGAAAAAGGATCTACCATACATCGACAAGGATCCTTCTGCTCACAGCACTCAAATGCTCTGCAGGTTCAGTCTCTGTAAACAACATGTGCCATAAAACTCCAACACATTGGCAAAGAGACTCTTTTCTCACTGCTTGATTCCCTCATAACCTCAGGTATCCTTCCATGACCCTTGACTGCACTGTGCATCTATTGAACTCACATACAAGGCACTTTACAAACTAATGATAACCATTGCCATTCTGGGAAATAAATAAAACTGAGACTATAGGAGACATTCTGCTTTGTTGGGCCTATCACAATTCAGTCTCCAGCTCTATTAGTTTATTTGCTAATCCTACTTGCCTGAATTCTTCCAGAGGTCTTTAATCTGTAATGATATTTATATCGATGCCTGCAAGCTAGTGCTATACTTAATGATGTGTTGTCATTTCCATTACTAACTCCCTATTGCACAAGTAGTAGGAGAAGCAAGAACCTGTGACTCTCTCTTGGCTGAGGGCACATTTCAATGCTCTTCTAAATGGCAGTGTTAGCCAGACCACTCTCAGCAGCCAGCATTTTTAGACAATTTAAGAAATAGCATTAAACAGGGACAAAGAAATCAAAACTCTAAGTGCTTTCTTTTTAAATATATGTAGGCAAAATTTGTTCCTCGTATTAGTTTTATATGTATTTACCATGAATTTGAACATGAAAATACATTCAGAGAGAGTTTTATGTTATCCACGTTCTTTTTCTCCAGTATCTACCTAAATCGAATACAAACTAAATGTCTCAGAATGAGGACACTTTCAGGTTGATGTTTCTCTAGAATCTTTTAAAAATCTTTCTACAGTAACTGGAGAGCCATAAGTGAGGACTATTATGAGCATATAGTTTATGAAAGACAATTTTGTAATGTAAATACAGGGAGGAACTAGTAATTACTAGAGTAATTTTGGAATGCATAAATATGACCAGTACCCTCTTCTCATCAGATCAACTATACAGTTGAATTTTCATTGCCTTGCTTAATGGCACGGAATATGCAATTGGCAATTCTAGTCTCTTCTTGAATAAGCCTCTAGTTACTACGGTGTGATGGAGAATGACTCCCCTACATTAGTAAGGCTGATATAGTCCTCAGTGAGTGAAAAATGGACAAAACTCAGAAGACACAAGTTCTAATTTAAAGAAAGAACACAAATTCTTTATGTTTCTACACAAAGAATTCCTGTTTCCCAAATTCCTTAAGAAGGTACTATGGATGGATGGACAGCTGTCAGAGGTGACCTCCCCCCTCACACAGTGACAGACAGCTTTCAGAGGTGACCTCCCTCTTCACACAGCGACAGACAGCTGTCAGAGGTGACCTCCCTCCTCACACATGATGGACAGCTGTCAGAGGTGACCTCCCTCCCCACACATGATGGACAGCTGTCAGAGGTGACCTCCCTCCTCACACATGATGGACAGCTGTCAGAGGTGACCTCCCTGCCCACACAGAGTAGGCTGAGGGTGGCTTACTCACATTCACAGTTCACTTTCTCTTCGTCTTGCCCCCTATCTAGGTGTCTGTAAGAAAGTGTCTCAGAGAAGAGCCATGCATGAACAAAAGGAACACAGTTTTCTGATGTGAGCAAAGTCCTTTTGAACTACGGTTTCTTTCTTTTTTCTCTCTAACTCTTAAAGTCACCTAGAAACAAAAGTGTTCTTCTGTTTTTCCACTTCATGAACTTTATTGGAAACCATCCTGTGTGTAAAGAGAATGTAATCATTGGCGGCTATCTATGATTCAGTCAGAATTGAAATTCCTGTCTCGTGATCTCATATGGCAACACCCCGAAGCATATTGAGTAGAACAGTGCTGTTTGTCATCACCATAAATGACTTTACAGTGTGCTGCTTGTGGTTTTTGTGGATAGTTTCCACCCCTTGTTTTGAAGTCTGGATGTAGGCTGGTCTGTTGTATCATACTAATGGAAACTGTTATCCTCTATTTCAGTTTCATTTAATTTATTTTAACTTCATTTTATTTTTATTTTATTTCTTTATGTTCTAGTGACAAACAGAAATCCATTATGGAAATATTCTGCAGTTAAGAGTGAGAAGGTGATGCATTAAATAAATTCTGAGCATGACTCTGTGGTGTGTAACTTTCTCTAGTACCTTTCAAAATGATTTTAGTGAATTCTCTGTAACTTATCATCATCTCTGTAAGTGTGTTTGGAAATTATTGAGTGCCAGGTTGATAACTTGCTAGGGTATGAAAATTTTTAGATTATTTTCATATTACAACAAACCCTTCAATAAAACTTTTGTTACACCATTTGAAGAAATTTTAAGTAATTATTTACATGGAAATCTCAAATAGGCATTTTAAGATTTGTGTTTTGTTTGGAAGTAAACACATATCCTCTCAATCTCTTATTACTCCATCAAGGAAATAATTATTTATATCTAGGAATTACAGAAACCTAAGGAAATCTAATATCTAATGCAAAACATGCAATATGCAAATGAAATGTTTATTATGTATTATATTTGCATGTATATTTTTAAGTGGAATGCAGTATAAGTGCAATAAGGGGTTTCTGTATTCTGACATGGTCCATGATGAATAGTATTGTGGTAAAGTTTTCTATAATTCCATAAATAATGAACATGAAGTCACAGTTACACTCTGAACCATAAACAAATCAACTTCTAGGAACTATGATGTATGTATGTATTCACAGTCTGCTCTTGCTTACACCCACTTGTTATTTCAAACAGCCACAAAAAGAGGTCACCCATGTACCTGGATATGTTGACATGGAATTATAGTTGTTATGACAACATAAAAGGGTATTAAAATCTATCAATTTATAATCATAGCATGTAGTATGTTTCCTTCATAAACACTATTTTGCCTTTTTTGATGTTTTTTCAGACAGTGTTTCTCTGTGTAGCTTTGTAGACCAGGCTGGCCTGGAACTCACAGAGATCCTCTGCCTCCCGAGTGCTGGGATAGAAGGCATGTGCCTCTACTGCCCAGCTGATGTTTCCTTTCTTAATGCAGATCATCGATGATTACCTGCATGAAAATCTCATGAGATCAACCAAATTAATATTCTGTCATGGAATGGAGAAGAAAGTCATCAATTCTTTTTTGAGTAAGGGTTTCTTTGTATAGCCCTATCTGTCCTGGAAATTACTTTGTAGACAAGGCTGGCTTCTAACTGACAGAGATCCACTTGTCTCTTCCTACTGAGTGCTGAGATGTACAACCATGCTTGGCAAAGTCATGGATTTTATGAGGCCTCTACTGTCTCCTGTGTTATATATTAAGTAAACAACTTAGAGGGAAACTTCAACTTTTGGATACTTGAAATTGTTTCGTGGTCCTTCTACAAATAAACCTTTCTTTGAGTCACAAATGGTCTCACATGTAAACCTCATAAACTTACGATTTCACTAAGTTTAACTTAGAGTGAAAGAAATTTTGCTGAATTGTCACCTACCAAGTGAATTTCACACTCAAACCTTAAAAGTGTTGTTTGCTGTGTATCCCGTTGCTTGGAATCTGGTGATTGTAGAGTAGTTTAACATTTTCCTTTGCTTGTATTCTTTCTCAATTGGGTAAAAAGAATCAATCGTGGAAGAATTTTATATTTACTTGTTTTCTAACTTATTTCTAACAATTTTTTTGAGATCTAGAGTAAATGGTCACTATATGGACTAAGGTCTCATGTTTATTACCATGGAAAATAGAGCAGAAGAGCAGGAAGTAAGTCAAATCAGATGTGAATACCTGTGTCATAGCTCCTAGATGATAAAGGAAGGACTAGAAGTCAATTTCCCTTGCCAACATTTGAGAAAGCAGATACAGGGGAGCAATCAATTTTTGTACTTTAAGGTTCAGTTGCCTTGGGAAACAATGTTCCTCAAGATCTGGAAACAGAAATGAATGAAAATTTGTTCCTTCTGTGTGATCACAGCAGAAGAGAAATAGCCTCTTGAATAGGAAACTGGAAAAGCTCCATTATATAGCAGCAGGATTTTACACACACCATTATGGTTCCTGGGGAGAATTGTGGTAGCCATGGGAAATATGAAAATCCAAGAAGCTGCTTTCAATTGTTGCTACGCTATCACAAAACTTGAATATCAGGTGGGAGATGTGTGTGTTGAGTAGAAACAAGGTTTGCTGCTATGAACATAGTTGAACAGATATCCTTCAGGTATGAATGTGTGTCCTTTGCGTATATGCCTAAGAGTAGAATTGTTGGATCTTGGGGTAGACTGATTCACATTTTACTTAGAAACTGCCATAGTGGTTTCCAAAGTTGCTGTACAAGTTTACACTCCCATCAGAAATGGAGGAGGGTTTCCTTTTCTCCAAATCCTGTCCAGCATAAACCGTCATTGATGTTTTTGATTTTAATCATTCTGACAGGTCTAAGATGGCATATCAAAATTGTTTTGATTTGTATTTGCCTGATGACTAAGGATGTTAAGCAATATCTTAAGGGTCTTTCAGCGATTTTAGATTCCTTTATTGAGAATTCTGTATTTAGTCTTGTATCCCACTTCTTAATTGGAGTATTTGGTGTTTTGGTCACTAACTTCTTGAGTTCTTTGCTTATTTTGGAAATTATTCCTCTGTCAGATGTGGAGTTGGTGAATATCATTTTCCATTCTGTGTGCTGCCTTTTTTTCTTGTTGACTGTGTTCTTTGCCTTACAGAAACTTCTCAGTTTCAGGAGGACCCATTTATTAATTGTCGATCTCAGTGTCTGTGTTACTGGTGTTACGTACAGGAATTTGTCTCCTGTACCAATGTTTTCAAGGATATCTCCCACTTTTTCTTCTAAGAGTTTTAGTGTAGCTGGATTTTTGTTGAGGTTTGATCAATTTGGACTTAGTGTTTGGCATGGTGATTGATATGGATCTATGTGCAATCTTGTACATGTCTGCATCTAGTTATGCCAGCACCATTTGTTGAAGATGCTTTCTTTTTTCCATTGTATAAGTTAAGTTTCTTTGTCAAAAATCAGGTGTTTCTAGGTGTGTAGACTAATATACCAGAGTTTTAAACTCAATTCAAATGTTTTACCTGTCTGTATTTGTGCCAATACCAAGCAGGTTTCATTACTACAGCCTATAGTAGAGCTTGAATTCAAGGATAATAATGTCTTGGAAGTTCCTTTATATACAGGGTTGTTTTGACTATCCAGTAGTTTGTTCATAGCAGCATTATTCGTAATAACCAGAACCTGGCAGCACCCTAGATGTCCCTCAACTGAATAATGGATAAAGAAATTGAGGTACATTTACACAGTAGAGTACCGCTCAGTGGGAAAAAATAATGAAAGAAATTCCCAGGCAAATGGATGGAACTAGAAGAAACAATCCTGAGTGAGGTAATGAAAACACAGAAAGATAATCATAGTATGTACTCACTCATAAAAGTATATAGGACATAAAGCAAGAGATAAGCAGACTATAATCCATAACCCCAGATAAGCTAGGAAACAAGGAGAACCCTAAAAGAGACATACATTAACTTCTGAGAAGGGGAGTGGGACATCTCCTGAGCAAATTGGGAGCATGGGGGATAGCAGAGGGAGGTAGAATAAAGAGGAAGGGAGAAGAGCAGGAGGGAGGAGAACATGAGGGATCAAGATGATTGAGTGGGGGGAAAGAACAGAAAAGGTGAGCAAGAAAAGAGATACCTTTAATACAGGGAGCCATTATGGGTTTATGGAGAAATCAGGCACTAGGGAAATATTCAGGGATTAACAAGGATGACCCCAACTAAGAATCTAAGCAATAGTGTAAAGGCTATCTTAAATGTCTTTCTCCTATAACGAGATTGATGACTACCTTACATGACATCCTGGAGCCTTCATCCAGTAGCTGGAGGAAGCAGAGGCAGAGATTCACAGCTATGGAATTAACTGAATCCAGTTTCAAAGAGGGAGGAGTGATGAGCAAAGGGGTCAAGACCAGGCTGAGGAAAGCCACAGAAACAGGTGACATGAGCTAGTAGGAGCTCAGGGTCCCCAGACTGGCAGCTGGGTAATCAGCATAAGTCAGAATCAGAGTCCTTGAATATGGATGTCAGCTGGGGGCGGGGTGGGCACCCTATGGTGCCTCTGGCAGTGGTAGTACTTGAATGGACTTCTGGAGCCTATTCCCTATGGAGGGTTACTCTCTCAACCTAGGTATGTGGGAGTGCCTAGGTCTTGCCTAAATGATGTGACTGTCTTTGGGATTGATATATAAAATAAGGTTGTTTTTAATTTAAATAAAATTAATTTTAAAAAAGAAACATGGTTTCCTATTTAGTTTACAGTTTTCTCTGATTCCATAGCAGAAGATCCTGCTTCTTGAGTGAACTCATGGGAAAAAGAGATGCTAGAGAAAGATAGCATTCATAAATCAGAAAGAGACCTCAAGAGAGCAATTGTAAGTGGGTACTTCACATAGATAGATGAGAGAGACATCTTAGTTTGATTGCCTACCATTCCACCTACCTAGGAGGTTTTTTGTTTTGTTTTGTTTAATTATCTAGTTCCATTACACAATGCCAAGTTTCATTCACAAGTGCAGTTTAATATTACCTATAGAAGTATCTTTTTCTGTTCATGGAAGTTTGCTTTGCGGCTTTATAATATTCCTTGACTATCATATTTTTTGCTTGAGTTTAATTTTGGCTGAAGGATGAGATAAAAGAGATACTAACAAGCCCACAGTGTAGCATTAAGAAAATAAGGCAGAATAATCCTACCCAAGGAATGCAAATTTTTAAATGCATTTACTGTTACTGAGAAGTCAGAAAAAAAGGCAACTACCTGTCTAGGTAAGACTGCAACTCTCCCACCTCTACATTGCTGACATTTGACTGGGTGCTTAGAACTCAAATGCTTAGAATGGGTTTCAGTCATAGTAGAATTTCACTCCTCTGAAAAAGTATTATCAACTGGGAAGCTTCTAAAGTATAGAATCTGCTTCTTATACTTCTGCATGTTGGTGACCGAGGAACAGAACACCACCAAGGCTTCACTCTGCTGGTCAATTCTTGTGTCCCTACTGCTACATTTAAGTGCAACGCATCTTTGAAAAATATCTTTTCTAATTAGATGATAAAAAATAACCATATTGAAAAAGGAAATGGCACAAAATTATGCAAGTTAATTAAAACTTTATTATATTTCCTTAACACTATTGCCCTTTATTACTAGCACATGGTAGGAAGATGTAGAAAATAATGTGGTGACCTTTTTGTGAGAGATCCACAAACAGAATGCACACATTGCAAACCATTGGCTGCTCTTCTTAATTCTTTTACATTAGGAATTGGGAATTCTTTATATATATATATATATATATATATATATATATATACTTTTTTATTTTTAAATTTAAATTTAAATTAGAAACAAGATTCCTTCACATGTCAATTCCAGGTCCCTCTCTGTTTCCCTCCCCTCCTCCCGTGCCCTCCCACCAACCTCCCTAATATCCTCTGATTTCCCCAGGGAGGGGGATGCCCTCCATGGGGGTATCCATAGTCTATCATTTCATCCGTGACAGTGCCTAGACCCTGCCCTAAGAGTTCAGTGTGAGAGTGCAAATCTCATTGTTGGATGGGAGCCTGAAGTCCATTTGTAGTCCCCGGATAAATACTGGTCTACTACCCAAGGCTCAATAGATTACCTAGGCCTCCTCACTGACACCCACATTCAGGGTGTCATGATCAGTCCCATGATGGATTCCCAGCCATCAGTCTGGGATATAAGAGCTAACCCTTGTCAGGTCAGCTGTTTCTGGGGGTTAAACCAGCCCAGTTTTAATCCCTTTGGTCATCAGTCCTCCCTCTCTG